>NC_056733.1:1929441913-1929726913 GCF_019279795.1 Protopterus annectens
TTCTGTTTAAATTTCCTTTAAAACTAGTGGGTCACACCTTAGCTTGCAATATACGTTTTATTGAAATATATTCATTAATACCAGGTGGTGCCGTGGCATTTAACAAAATCTGCCACCTAAATTCCTTCTCACCCAAAATATACTTTATGCTCCCACCTCTATTAAATGCATTTACTACCTCTAGTATTGTAAACTTAAAGGTTGTGCATCTTGTATTATCCCTTACATGCCTATACAAGGCATTATTGTCATCCTTCTTTTTTATGGCATATAAATGTTCATATATTCTGTCTTTAAATCATCTCCCTGTTTGCCCCACATAAAAACTAGGACATAATGTACATAAGGCAAAATATATAATATTTTTGGTATTACAATTGCCATGACAAAAATAAATTACATTTTTACTAATGTTGCCCACCTGTATAGATGTGTCATCCAAAATTGCCCCACACTGCTTGCAATGCCTACATTTCCTAGAACCAACTTACGTCCTTTAAAGCTTAAACTGTTCCTTTCAAATCTCTTTTTTAGATTATTACCTACAGTATTGAGAAATCTAGGTTCATTCCCAACAATGGAGAATAGTGTCTCGTCACTCCTTAAGATGCTCCAATTGTTCTTAATAATATTTTTTATATCATCAGTGTGACTATTAAAAGGTAAAACACACGCCATATTGTAGTCACAATCTTCACTATATTTACTGGTGGAATCAAGGTCCTGGCTTGCAATAAATAATAAAGGTTTATATCTGATACCTCACTGACTGCTGATATAGTCAATAGCATCCTTAACTACATACTCTGGGTATCCCCTTTGTCTAAACATCAATCATATAATGTTCAGTTCGTGCAACATCTCTCCATACTCAGATGTCATATGGGCAGCACGTATGCACTGACCTTTAACAATATTGTTCTTTAACCTTACCAGATGACAACTATTATATTCCAAGTATGTATTACTAAATGTCTCCTTCCTATATATATTGGATTTGAAACCTCCAGTTGTCATAGTAATGTAGGTATCTAAATACGCAATACCTTCTAGACTACACTAGTACGTGAATCTCAAATAAGAAGTAGATGTATTTAAGTACTGAATAAAATGAGGAAGATCATTAATGTCTCCATCCCATACAATGAAAACATCATCCAAAGACCAGACATAATGTTTAATCTGCTGCATATATCTACTACTAATAATTACATCATTTTCCCAATCCAAAAAAAACAGGTTAGCATATATTGGGGCACTGGCAGCCCCCATAGCTACACCTTTACTCTGTCTATAGAATTTGCCCTCATAATAGATGTAATTGTAATCCAACACCAGACTCATAAATTCCTCAAACTTTTTCCCATGTACAATCAGTATATCTTCTAATACTGTCAATAAATCCTTCCATCCCTTCTTCACGTGGGATACAAGTGAAGAGGTCAATAACATCTATGGTGACCAGTACTAAATTTGGTTTCCATATAGAAGGGGATAATCTTCCCAAAACATCCCACGAATCTTTAACAATATGTTCTACATTTAAATATATAGATTTTAACCAGGTGTCCACAACTTTCCCAAAGGGAAAAGTTTTTGACCTGCTACCCGAAATAATATGTCTAAAAGGTGGATGCTGTATGTTCTTATGTATCTTAGGTATACCTATAATGGTAGCTAAAATGGGATGATCCACTTTCAAGAACCAATATAATTCATTATCTATTCTGTTCTCTGTCAGAAATTCTTCCAACTGGGCATCAATTCTCCTATAAGCTATGTTAACCTCATTGATAGAAGAAATATCATATTTATCAGTATCTTGTAATATTAATTGTATTTCATTCTTGTAATCACTTGTCTCATATAATGCAACCCCCCTTTGTCAGGCTGCGTTATTCTGATATTAGGATCATCACACAAATCACACATGAGTTTATATTCATCCTTACTCAAATTATAAGAAAAAATGTGTTGTCTGTTGTTCCTATATCTATACATTTGATCCAAGACAACCTTTTCACATAGTTGGATGTAAAGGGGGGGGGGGGTGAAAACACTTTTCCTGTATAAAGGTGTAGATTCAAACTTTTTCTTAGTACCATTAAAATATACTGACAAATTTAATTTTCTTAGATATAACTTAAATTGAATAATATTGTCCACTAAATTAAATTTAGTACGGGGTATGAATTTCATCCCCTTCCTAAATAAGGCAAAATGAGTGTCAGTTATATCTAGGGAAGTGTAGTTGTATATGAAGAAATTATTTTGCCCATATTAAACCTCATTATATTTAACAATAGGATGCTTACAGTCATCTACCAATTTGCTCTGCTGTCTCTGTATAGTTGTGACTGTTGCTTCCACCTACTGTTCATGTTCCTCCCTTGTGGTGCTTCCCAATTGGCTTCTTGTTCTAAAAAAGGCCTGCATTGATTCCGCCTGTGTATCTTATTCTGATTAGCTACTTCAAAAGTATCCCCCTTGTAGTTAACTGCACCCAAATTATTGGACTTTTTATTCCAATTATACATTGTTCCTTCCTTATATTGTTGCAAATCTCTTTTTAATTTATCACATTTCCTTTTAAAAATTGTTTGAGAAGCAGTATCAGCTGATATAAATTGCTTATCAAATAAATCCTGCCATTGGTTAAAAACTAGATCCTGTGTAATAATCCCATTCAATCTGTCAACATCCTTAATAACATTAGTTAACTTGTGGTCATTACATTTCATAATAAACTTCATGAAACTAAAACCAAAACTATCAAACAGGGCATTACATTCACTTATTAATTCATCATTTAATTCAACTCCCATGGAGCGTTTAAAAAAACACAATCCCATGGGAACAATGTGCAACTCAATACATCTATTGAGATATGAATTCTCAATTTGTAAACTTTTAATCATATTTAACTTGTTTCCAAAGTCATGAATAAGATTTTTCAGAGTTCCATTATTTTCCGGACATATATTGTCCTGGTCATGAAAGACAGAGTCTGAAAAAACAAATTTGTTCTCAAACATGAAGCCATCCAAAACATTTTTGGAATTCCTGGTGGACTGAGCATCTACTTTGTCCCCACAAATAGCAATAGAATGTTTGGTAGTACCTTGTACAGCCGTATTCGCTACCACAGAATAAGTGCATTTCAGAACTGTTCTCTTTGGTTTGGTGCCAGAAATTAAATATATGTCCTCCGTACTGCTGCCTCAACCAATATCACCGGGACTGCTGAAACATTTCACCCTACCATATTCTCCGGTAAACCGCAGGAACTAACACCCACTCCTTTATTCCTTCCTGCTAGAGGAGACTTGCAATTATCACCTGACTGCAAGGTCGATGCGCATTCGTTACCAACATCAGATGTGGTCCCTGGCTGACTACACAGCTCAATGAGTCTCGTTAATTCACCCTTGATGATGGACATTTCCAACTGGAGCTTCTTGATTTCATCCTTCCTGATGGGTGAAAAAATAGAAGGAAGCTCTTCCAGTGAATTCATGGGAAAACCAACTAATACACAATACAAAAGAACTCGAATCCACCAAAAACAAGAATACTATAATTACGAGTTCACCAAGAACCCACTGGATAGATGATACAACAAGAAAGAGACTAAAATATATAAATAAAAATACTGATGATCCTAATATCAGAATAATGCAGCCTGACAAAGGGGGGGTTGTATTATATGAGACAACTGATTACAAGAATGAAATACAATTAATATTACAAGATACTGATAAATATGGTATTTCTTCTATCAATGAGGTTAACATAGCTTATGGGAGAGTTGATGCCCAGTTGGAAGAATTTCTGATAGAGAACAGAATAGATAATGAATTATATCGGTTCTTGAAAGTGGATCATCCCATTTTAGCTACCATTATAGGTATACCTAAGATACATAAGAACATACAGCATTCACCTTTTAGACCTATTATTTCGGGTAGCAGGTCAAAAACTTTTCCCTTTGGGAAAGTTATGGACATCTGGTTAAAATCTATATATTTAAATGTAGAACATATTGTCAAAGATTCGTTGGATTTTTTGGGAAGACTATCCCCTTCTATATGGAAAACAAATTTAGTACTGGTCACCATAGATGTTATTGACCTCTTCACTTGTATCCCACATGAAGAAGGGATGGAAAGATTTATTAACAGTATTAGAAGATATACTGATTGTACATGGGAAAAAGTTAAATTATTAGAGGAATTTATGAGTCTGGTGTTGGATTACAATTACATCTATTATGAGGGTGAATTCTATAGACAGAGTAAAGGTGTAGCTATAGATGCCACCAGTGCCCTAATATATGCTAACCTAGTTCTTTTGGATTGGGAGAATGATGTAATTATTAGTAGTAGATATATGCAGCAGATTAAATGTTATTTCTGGTCTTTGGATGATGTTTTCATTGCATGGGATGGAGACATTAATGATCTTCCTCATTTTATTCAGTACTTAAATACATCTACTTCTTATTTGAGATTCACGTACCAGTGTAGTCTAGAAGGTATTATGTATTTCGATACCTACATTACTATGACAACTAGAGGTTCCAAATCCAATATATAGGAAGGAGACATTTAGTAAAATATACTTGGAATATAATAGTTGTCACCCGGTAAGGTTAAAGAACAATATTGTTAAAGGTCAGTGTATATGTGCTGCCCGTATGACATCTGAGTATGGAGAGATGTTGCATGAACTGAACCTTATAGGATCGATGTTTAGACAAAGGGGTTACCCAGAGTATGTAGTTAAGGATGCTATTGACTGTCAGCAGTCAGTGAGGTATCAGATATAAACTTTTATTAGGTATTGCAAGCCAGGACCTTGATTCCACCAGTAAATATAGTGAAGATTGCGACTACAATATGGCGTTTGTTTTACCTTTTAATAGTCACACTGATGATATTAAAAATATTATTAAGAACAATTGGAACATCCTAAGGAGTGATGAGACACTATGCTCCATTGTTGGGAATGAACCTAGATTTCTCAATAGTGTAGGTAATAATCTAAAAAAGAGATTTGAAAGGAACGGTTTAAGCTTTAAAGGACGTAAGGTTGGTACTAGGAAATGTGGGCATTGCAAGCAGTGTGGGGCAATTTTGGAGGGCACATCTATACAGGTGGGCAAGATTAGTAAAAATATAATTTATTTTTGTCATGGCAATTGTAATACCAAAAATGTCATATATTTTGCCTTATGTACATTATGTCCTAGTTTTTATGTGGGGCAAACAGGGAGATGATTTAAAGACAGAATATATGAACATTTATATACCATAAAGAAGAAGGATGACAATAATGCCTTGTATAGGCATGTAAGGGATAGTACAAGATGCACAACCTTTAAGTTTGCAATACTAGAGGTAGTAAATGCATTTAATAGAGGTGGGAGTATAACGTATATTTTGGGTGAGAAGGAAGTTAGGTGGCAGATTTTGCTAAATGGTACGGCACCAGCAGGTATTAATGAATATATTTCAATAAAACCTATATTGCAAGCTAAGGTGTGACCCACTAGGTTTAAAGGAAATTTAAACAGAATGTTTTTATTCATTCATTTAATATATATTGTTGCAAGTAGATATCTAATGGTTTTTCGTATGAATGAGCTAGGTTTTATAGCATTCAGTGTTTTGAATGAGTTGAACTTGTATTTTGATAGTATCTTTTGGAACTTTTATTGCTTGAGGAGACCTGTTCACGGGATTGGTGGATTAATTATTTGAAATGTTTTGTTACCTTATTTAAATTGTGTGCAACATTATACATGTGGTTCTGATGAAGTCTAAGTTGCATTAGATGAAAGCGCTCAACCGTTTTTACTTGTAATAAATTCAGTATTTTTATTTATATACTTTCATCTCTTTCTCATTGTATCACCTAGCCAGTGGGTTCTTGGTGAAGTCGTATATATAGATTTAGATAGACACACACACACACACACACACACACACACACACACACACACACACACACACACACACACACTCTCATAGACAGAAAACTAGTCTTGAAATGTGACTTGAAGACCTGTATTACAAGACATTGTTTCAAAAGAACTACCCTCCATTTCTTGCAACTGCTCACAGTTCTCTGGTGCAACACAGCAGTAGCATGCATGTCATAAATGGCTGCTCACTCCTATGCTAAATGCTGTAAGCACCTGTTCAGTGACTCCTCATATGTAATGACAGTAGTATGCATCTTAATAATGTGGTCAGACAACTCTATGGATGTCTGCATACTGCCATCCCATATACGACAGCAGCATGTATGTAGTAAGTAACTGGTTATTGCCATTTCAGTTGACAGGACAGTCATATGCATCTGTCTTGCCATGCAATGTGACAGCTGTGTGCATGCCTTAAGCAACTGTACAATGCATCCCATATTTGAGAGCAGAGAGTATGCAGTAAACAGCTGTTCACTGCCACCTCATATGATATGACAGCAGAAAGCATCTGACATGCATTGTGATACAGCAGCAGTGCATGTGACTTATAGCTATTCACTTCTATCCCATGTGATTCAACTCCTCATTATAGCCCTGTGTGAAAGTATATCACCAGGCTGTTTAAATAGCTGTACATTGCTATCATGCATGATGTAGCAGCACAGGCATGCTGTAACCACCTTCATCTAACACAATGTATAAGGTGAAAGCACCAGCATCCATTACACAACTTCAGCATGCCACTCTGTGCAATATGTCAGAATAATAACATCATAAACAGCTACTTTATGCTACCATATGTGATATGACAGCAGTAAATAAGTATCCATTACTACAATATGTGGTCTGATGGAACTATAACTGTGACAGTGGTTGCTCACTGACATTACAATTGATGTAACATCACCAGTATGCTAAAACAGCTGCTTGGCCATACTACGTGTTTGCTATGATACCATCAAAATGCTGCAAACAGGTGCTCATTGTCAAGTAAACCGCTGGTTACTGCTACTGTGTGTGTGGTATGAAGGCACTGACATACTGCAAACAGCTGCTGTCTCCTACCAGGTGTGATGTAACATCAGCAGCATGCTGGAAACTGCTGTTCACCTCCATCACCAGGGAAAATGAAACATTAGCTTTCTCTAAATCAATACTCACTGCCAGAATGTGTGACATGACAGCAGCAGCATTACCCTCTCACTGCTTATATGTTTAATGTGATATCACCGACATGAAGTAAACATCTGCTTAGTGCAATAATGTGTACTGCAACAACAATTGAATGCTGTAAGCAGTTTCCCACTCCCACCATGTGATGTGACAGTACCGACATTCTGTATGCTGCCTTTCTCTGCCACCATATGTGAGAAAACATCATTGTCATGCTGCCAACTGCTTCTCTGTAACACCATGTGTCATGAGATAGCACCAGCAAACTGCATGTACCATCTTAATGCCAGCATGTGTGAGGTGACAACACCAGAATGCAGTAAACAGTTTCTATCTGCAACTTTAAGCAAAGTGAGAGCACCAATATTCTGCATACAGCTGCTGCAGACAATCCAGTGCTAGTGATATAAATGCACACGCTGTCTTGGCACTAAATGCCCTGCCAAGTAAAACAACATTTGGGCGCTACTGTTTGTGACATACATGTAAACACCACCACCATCAAAATGAACAAAGTAACCAAGAAGCCTGTTTAAGGTGGAACAAGTAGACCACAGCAGATATTCCCAAACATTTCATAAATTTCAAAAGTAGCACTAAGTGTTTTTGTCCCTTATAGCTTAAACTGAGACTTCATCAGAGTGTAATTTAAGAAAACAGCAGCTGAATAAATACATTAAGCAGACTGATCACTTCAGACTAATTAGTATAATCATTAATAATTAATACATATCAGCAGTTCAAGTCTTAAGCAGATGCTGTATCCCTAGACTGTAATGATGCATTATTCCCAACTAATACACTTAAATTAATAAGAAATGCCTATATGCAATATGTTAAAAACTATATTTGCATACCATTTTACTAAATATTTATGATTTAAAAACTCAAAACTATATTTAAACCATTTTAAAACTTCAGTAAAATATAATAAAATATACAAGTCAAATATTCAGTACTCAAAAAGAACTTATAAAATATTTTCATTTAAATATTCACATCTAAATAGCTCTTAGAACACTAAAAACAAATATGTGAGCACAGTATTACTTCACCAAACTAAATGGTGTTTATCATATAGGGTGACCTATGTTTTAAGAGATCTAATTGTTAAGACATTCTTCAGAGAGGGGTTATCATTCAACCCTGGTGGGTTAATGGCATCCAACCTAACCTGACAACACAACTCTTTATACTTCAACAGGTTTTTGATGTCCCCTCCTTTTGCATCTTGAATAACTGTATCAGTAATAAAAATGGCACTTTTTAAAATTGTTTACATACTATAGAATACCTAAACAACACATTTGTAGATGTCTTGGTCTTAACATCCCTTAAATGTTGACAAATTCTGTCTCTAAGCTTTAATTTGGTCTTACCAACATAGAAAGCAACACATGAAACACTTGTTGCCATGTGCACAAACTCTATAATATGTCTGCACATGTTACACATTCCACATTTTGACATTGTATGCCTGTAATGGTCTTTGCTTCTTATGATTTCTTTCTGAAACAATTCTTTTAAAAATTTCCCCTATTAAAAGTGGTGATGGACAGGTTGACAGACAAGATCAGACAGGAGTCCTCATGGACTATGATGTTTGCAGATGACTTTGTGATCAGTAGTGAGAGTAGGGAACAGGTGGAGGAGACCCTGGAGAGATGGAGATATGCTCTAGAGAGAAGAGGAATGAAGGTCAGCAGGAATAAGACAGAATGTATGCATGTGAATGAGAGGGAGGATAGAGGAATGGTGAGGATGCAAGGAGTAGAGGTGGCGAAGGTGGATGAGTTTAAATACTTGGGGTCAATAGTTCAGAGTAACGGTGAGTGTGGAAGAGAGGTGAAGAAGAGAGTACAGGCAGAATGGAGTGGGTGGAGAAGAGTGTCAGGAGTGATTTGTGACAGACAAGTACCTGTAAGAGTTAAAGGGAAGGTCTACAAGAGGGTAGTGAGACCAGCTATGTTCTATGGGTTGGAGACAGTGGCATTGACAAAAAGGCAGGAGTTTGAGCTGGATGTGGCAGAATTAAAGATGTTCGATTCTTGGCTGGGGTGCCTTCTGTGTGGAGTTTGCATGTTCTCCCTGTGTTCGTGTGGGTTTCCTCCGGGTCTCCGGTTTCCTCCCACATTCTAAAGACATGCTTCTGGAGCATTTCTCCCCGGGCCTCCGCTGAAAACAGGATCTGTGGAACCTAGTCGGAATTTCCCGGTCAACAAATGTTAAATAAATAAAATAAAATAAATAAATGTTAAGATTTGCACTGGGTGTGGCAAGCTGGACAGGATTAGGAATAAGTATATTAGAGGGTCAGCCCAGGTTGGAAGGTTTGGAGACAAAGCCAGAGAGGCACGATTACGTTGGTTTGGACATGTGCTGAGGAGGGATGCTGATTATATTGGGAAAAAGATGCTAAGGAAGAAGCTACCAGGCAACAGGAAAAGAGGAATGCCTAAGATAAGGTTTATGGATGTGGTGAGAGAGGACATGCAGGTGGTTGGTGTGACAGAGCAAGATGCAGAGGACAGGAAGAAATGGAAACAGGTGATCTGCTGTGGCGACCCCTAACGGGAATAGCCGAAAGAAGATGATGATGATGAAAAGTAAACGTGGGCACTGCTTATTTTTGCCTTAATTCTTCTGTAAAACTTATATTCTAGTCCGATGTTACTAGCCTGTAAATTTTGCAAGCATCCCTGTTGTAGGGAATAACCATTACTCCTGTTTTTAAAATCACCTTTTCTTGTCTCAAAGTCATTTGTGTACAGCTAGGTGTTGGGTAATTTCCTAAAATAGGAGCATAGCAGTCACACCTATCACAAAGTACAACTCCATTTAACTTTTCCAGAAGGTCTAATGGGTATTCCCAATCTGTAAACATTTTAATCAAATTTCAAAATTCTGTTTTCAGTGATAAGCTGGGACAGCCATATCATTTGTCCCTTAACTATACTTTTTTTCTGAAACATGACATGGCAAATATGGTAGTACAAATAGGCATTAGAAAAAGTTTTTTTTTTCTAAAAATTGTAGAATATCACCTGTTAGCTGTATCTTTCTATAAGGTGACATCCAAATAATCAACAGGCTCCAAAGATGTATTATAGGTGAATCATTAAATAACTCAAGCCCCAGGATTCAGAAAGTACCGTGCAGGACTAGTGCAGGAGCTCAAGCAGGCAGTATGTCTGCCGTGTGATACAGGAATAAGCTGCAGGGACATGCACGAGCACGTCTGCACTAGTCATGCACAGACTCAGCTCCTGTATACAAATTACCCCATTTGCAGGTGAAATCCATGCAAATAAGGTGAATTTGTGATCCAGGAAGCTGGAAGCTGGCTGTGCAGAACTATTGTAATCTGCAGAAATGTACTCGGTTAGTAACCGAGTACATTTCTGCAAACTACAAAAAGAAGCCATGACACCTCCAAATAAAGGGTGGATATTATGTAGAAAGCATGCCAGTGACCAAATATATGGCCATTGGCATGGAAAACAGTTGCAAAAATAAAAAAGAATAACTTTTATTTTTTCTTAGCTGATCAGCTATTTAAGTGTAGGGCAGTGGCGCGCAAACAGGATCGGGCGAAAAATAAAATAAAAACCCTAAAATAAGCATTCTAACCAAAATCACTATTTTGCCATTATACTCAATGGCAAGCAGAAGACAACATGACCAGTGAATAGTGATTGCTAAGGGGGGAGGCTCAGTGTGGGACCTGTAACTATGCATCAGCAGGCAATCCTATGCAAATGAGGGGAATGATACTGAATCCCAGATTTCCCCTGCATGCTAGTCAGCACCCAGCAGTGTAACAGCAGGAATAGCTTGGTGCAAGCCTAGGAGTTAGCTGACATCATATGAGGGTGTGTCAAGCATAATGTAAGCGGACTGGAGCCCTGTAGCTCGGGTTTGCCCTTAGCTTAGCAGAGCTGAGCAAGGGAGTGTGTCTGAGGCTGCCTATCATTCTTTACATTGCCTAAGCGGGTGTGCACGCCGTGCACTGGGTTTAAAGGGAAAAAAAACAGGAAATAGCAGCTCTGTGCACATTTGAGCACTGTGTTTGCATGGTGCACCCCCGGGCTTAAACAAGAAGGCAATGGGAAGGGAAAACAGCAGTAGGAAGGTAATCTAGGAGAACTAGAATAGCTGGCAGGTGAAATGTATCAGAATCAGCCAATTACACAGGCAGCAGACCAGCCCAGCCCAGAACACTACTATAAACTATGCAAACACCTTTCCCTCTGGCTTTTCCCACATACTCTACACCACCGGTGTATTCAAGTGGGGGAATTTTAACAAACAAAAACAACAAAATGATAGGGGCTGCAATAGCTATCATACATCAACATTTGGAAGAGGCTGAGGGTGGTGAGGATGAGAATGCTGTTGACCAACCCACAGTGAGGAGACGGAGAAGAGTGTACAGACCCAGGGTAACCTACCAGGGGCTACATGAGCTGGAGATAGTGGAGCACTATAGGATGGACAGGGACCTCCTACTGCAAATTGTTGAGCTGTGCTGGCTATGCCTCACACACAGAACTAACAGAGGGGAACCCATCCCAGTGGATACCAAGGTATGTGTAGACCTAAGAATACTAGTTGCAGGTACCTTCCAAAGGCCAACTGGAGATATAATGGGGATCTTACTGGCATCAGCATCCAGGGTACACCACCAGTTCCTGGATGCCATGTCAGCACATGCTGGTGAGCACATATATTTCCTCAACACCTGTGAGGCATTGGCCAGCAATATGCATCTCTACCACCAAATAGCAGAATACCCTGAGGTAGTGAGTGCTATAGACTGCACGCACATATGCATCAAAGTACCACCTGTTGAGTAGGGTAGGGTCTACATCAACTGCAAGGGTTTCCCCTCCATCAACTGCCAGGTTGTGTGCGATGCCCAGGGCATTATAACAAATATGTCTGCTGGCTGCCCTGAAAGCTATCACGATTCCCACATCTGGCATCTGATGCAGCTGTACCAGAGATTTGCCAGTGGGGACATCCCTTACAGTCACCTAGTGGAGGATTCTGGTTATGAACTGGAGCCATGGCTGATGACACCCATCAGAAATGCACACACACCTGAACAAGAACTCCATAATGAGGCACACACACAGACCAAAGTTGTAATAGAGCATGTGTTTGGGATGTTCAAGTCACGATTCCAGTGCCTGGACACATCTGGTGGAGCCTTGCAGTACTCCCCAGCTACATGTACTCAAATTGTCATTGTATGTGCCATGCTACACAATATGATCCTGTGGAAACAGCTGCAGCAGGGACAGCATGGGGCAGGGCCACAGAGCCCCCCCCCACCATTGCCAAGGCCTGCACAGGCACAGAATGGCTCGGAGGAGGAACAACCTGAGCCTGCCCCAGTAGGCAGAAGGAGGCATGTCCAGTATGCCATGGCCTTGGCAAAGAGGCAATGCATAGCACATACACTAACACAGGAGGGACCCAGGGAATGACACCACTCTCTGACTCACACATACAGCAAAAGGGATGCCAAACATGACACTACCTGTGCTCAACCATGTATAGGAAGTGCACTATGTGCAGGTTACATAGGCAGCCCACCAGCACCATCCTCAATACTGGCACACCCACAAGGTAAGTCACTCTCCTTACCAATTGCTGAATGGAGTAGTATGTGTTGTTACTTGTATCTATGGCATGGATGTGAGTATGCAAGGGAACTGGGTGGCTAAATGGGATGCCAGCATATAGTAGACACCTATAGTGGCACTATGAAATGTGTAACAAATACTGATGTCACCATAGTGGTCAGTACTACACATGGCGACAAAACCTACTGCAGGAAATGTGCTGGGCCACGTGTGCCCATATGACTCACACATGCCAGTCAGGGAGGTTCACATACCCAACAACAGTCTCAGCCAGCAGGACAGGTGTAGATAAATACAAGCAAAGGCTGTGCTAAGGCCTCTGAATGATGGCTATGGGTACCCCCCAGGCCTAGACAGACAGACTACAGCATGTCAGGCGGTGGTATGTTAGTTATGAAGGGTAGGAAGTCAGAAACTGATATGTAGGTCAGTCAAACCCAAGAGTTGTAGTACACTGATATGCTTCTTGTCAGCATCATAGGTTAGGATACAGGATGTAATGGAGTACCTGACATACCAGTAACAGTCATAGCAAATGTGTACAAGTGTCAGGTGTGCTCTCCCAATCCTATGTAGAAATGTAGAAACAGTCAGGTGTGCCCCCCCAATCCTGTGTAGAAATGTAGACACAGTCAGGTGTGCCCCCCCAATCCAGTGTAGAAATGTAGAAACAGTCAGGTGTGCCCCCATTCCTATTTAGACATGTAATAACAGACTGGTGTACCCCCCCAATCCAATGTGCACATGTTGTAACAGTCAGGTGTGCTCCCCCCCAAATCCTATGTAGAAATGTAGTAACAGTCAGGTGTGCCCCCCTCTCAAATCCAATGTAGACATGTAGTAACATGTATGTGTAGGTATAATACCAGTGGAGCACAGATGACCTGAGGTGGCCAAGGTAGCAGGATAGATTATAGCATTTATACAATATGCAGGTATGTGTGCGTTTCATATTATGTGAGAGTGGTCAGTATGTATGCATGTTGAGGTTTGACATGGTGGCTATAGTCCACTACTGCCGATGACAGGACCAAGATCTCACAACTGCAGTGCCAAAGGCAATTCCCCCCAGTATAACACATGCTAGCAGTAAGCCTTTGTAAATGTATGGTGGCAATATGTGTCACCATCTGAAAGATGGACATGGCATGACTGCTGGGCTAGATATACAAGCAGTATACTGGGAAAAGTATCCCAGACATGCAATTTATAATGTGTAACAGTGAAATGGACACACCCTTGGAATTGTACATACAGGTATGCATCACATTATCTGGGCTTGTAGTAGGGAATACTGATGTTGTCTGGCCAAACACTTGCAGATCACAAAGGTGATAGGATTGATGTACTGAGAAATGACTGATGTCCCTGCACAAGCCAGCATAACTGGAATGCCCCATGCATATTTGTGAGTCAGATGCAAGTAGTGTTCATAGCACACATGCACCCAGCTCACCCAAACACTAGCCACAGGTACCTCTCTGGTCGTATCGCTGCTGTTGAGAATGGGTACAATATGACCCCCACCTGTGTATGGCAATAGTGAAAGAATGCAGCATGCAGTGCAGGTGTCTCATGCAGGTGTGTCCCTAGCTGTAAGTAGCACCCTGCCAGCATCCACACCACCTGATCAATACTGACAGAAAGTATTGGCATGAACACATAGCACACATACCCTGTCACCCCAGGGGAATATACTGTATGGCAGTCTGGGACTGTAGGACTGACAGAATGCAACAGCCTGCTACAGCTGGCTTGCATCACCACCAAATGGCCTAAAAGTCTCTGTGAAAGGCCCGTGTCTCGCTGGTACTACCTATGTATTTTATATCATGGACACCCAAATAACAGCATAACACATTTCACATAAGCCATATGCAAGGCCATGTGGACAAACCACAGTAACATGTCCACCATGCCCCACTGCATGAACTGTGGACCAACACAAAAACACAGCTGTGATGAGGTGATAACTATAGGGAAAGTATCAGAGAATGTATGCATAATGTAAGGAAGAGGATAGAATACTAGAGGAAGGCTGAGATCATGAGCAGCATGGAATGTGCAAGGTCCGACACACAGCCATGTGCACATACTGTCCCTGGCTACACACACACAAATGGATGGCTACAAACCTGCCCATACATCACAATAGGAATAATGTCCTGACTTATGACCCCTGCCTCTGGGTAACCTGTGTGAATCTGTACAGCTGTGAAGTATTGCCACAGCAAGATAAGGCCATACTGTCATGTCGGTGGATGTGCAACTATGGGATCCTCTGCCAGCACTGTACCAAGGTGCTGAACTGGTTACACAGACCCAGCACAAGTGTCTGCAGCTCCCCCCCCCCAGAATGGCATAACTTTCCATGAATATGTAGGCATTTGACCAGAATACTGGACACAGCTGCATTCACCTTGTGTTCCCCAGGACATCGCTGTGAGCAAAAATGTCCACCTGACAGTACTTGAGGACATAAACATCACAGTGTACAACAGTACACATGTCTGAATATCTCTGCTAATACCAGTACAATGTAGCAGAAGCAGGACAGACACAATCACCTACAGTACACACTATCCCTTGCAAAGTGTGACCCCATATTGCCAACTGATCTACAGATATCCTGCAGAAACATTTTGCTACCTGTAGGTGTAGAACACAAAGGTCTGCACTGGAGTACAAACTACCTGGAATGGATCCACACGTTCAATACAAAAGGGCATACTGGGCATGCTCACACACTTAGAGAAATGAAGGCAATGTCAGACAGCAACATACTGAAAGGTCATACTGGGCATGCTAAGCCCATGTTTGCCAACAACAGTGGACCATACATATCTGACAGTTGCAGATGTTAGTGCATACACTCCTCAGTATGCACCAGTCATGCTTTGCACACATTGGATAGGAATACACACATATATCCAAGGACAACACACTATAATATGTCAAAAGTACACATACATAGATGTGTGGAAAAGAGTGTCAGTGACAAAGAGCCTTCCATCATGAGGCCTGTCCCACCCAGCACACAGCCAAATGGCTGCAACCACATGATGTATAAATTGCATTCACTGTAGAAATTAGCCACTGGTATCCTTCAGCATTACAGACTCTGTGGTGCAAGTACTTGCTGTGCGACATGTCTGTACAAGTCAGTAGTCATCTAGCAGTTGTATACATGTACCTGCGGAATATAAACCTGCATGTGCCTGAGTGTGGTGTGTCTACCTCTAGATGAATGGGTTATGGCCCATGCACACACACTGCCCTCCCCATAGCCCTACTATGACAAACCGGCTGATGTCATTCACTTTGAAATACACCTTTGGGAAGGGTGTAGACCAGTAATCTTGATGGCGCTTCCTATAACTGTGTAATACTGAAGTGTGATAAACTAGTTAGTTAGGAGTTCTAATCCCAGACATGGCAACTGTGTGTGTCTGTGTAGGGAGCAATGCTTTTTAAGCTAGTCACACTCACTACAATTCAAATGCCCTACTTTGGCAAGGCTGCTGATGTCATTCACTTTGAAATACACCTTTGGGAAGGGAGTAGCCCAGTAATCTCCGTGGCACGTCCTATAACTGTGTAATGCTGTATTGTGATAAACAAGTTAGGTAGAAGTTCTAATCCCAGACATGGTAAACATGTGTGTCTTTGTCTGTGTAGGGAGCAATGCTTTTTAAGTTAGTCACACTCACTACAATTCAAATGCCCTATGTTGGCAAGGCTGCTGATGTTTTTCACTTTGAAATAGACCTTTGAGAAAAAAGTAACCCAGAAATCTCTGTGGTGCATCTTATAACTGCATAATGCTGTAATGTAATAAGCTAGTCAGATAGGAGTTCTAATCCCAGATATGGCAACTGTGTGTGTGTGTCTATGTCTGTGGAGGGAGCAATGCTTTTTAGGCTAGTCACACTCACTACAATTCAAATGCCCTACTTTGGCAAGGCTGCTGATGTCATTCACTTTGAAATACACCTTTGGGTAAAGAGTAGCCTAGTAATCTCGGTGGCATGTCCTATAACTGCATAATGCTGTAGTGTGATAAACAAGGTTGATAGGTGTTCTAATCCCAGACATGGCAACTGTGTGTGTGTGTCTGGCTGTGTAGGGAGCAATGCGTTTTAGGCTAGTCACACTCACTACAATTCAAATTTCCTACTTTGGCAAGGCTGCTGATGTCATTCACTTTGAAATACATCTTTGGGAAAGGAATAGCCCAGTAATCTACATGGCATGTTCTATAACTGCGTAGCACTGTAGTGTGATAAACTAGTTAGGATGGAGTTCTTATCCCAGACATGGCAACTGTGTGTGTATTTGTGTGTCTCTGTCTGTGTAGAGTGCAATGTTTTTTAGGCTAGTCACACTCACTACAATTCAAATGCCCTACTTTGGCAAGGCTGCTGATGTCATTCACTTTGAAATACTGATGTCATTCAGTTTGAAATACACCTTTGGGAAAGGAGTAGAAAAGTAATCACTGTGGTGTGTCATGACAGCGAAATGCTGTAGTATGATATCATAGTTTTGTAGGGGTTCTATTCCCAAACATGGCAAGTGTGGATGTTTGTGTGTGTGTGTTTCCTTGTCTCTGTAGGGTGCAATGCTTTTGAGGCCATTCACAGTCACTACAACTTCCATTGCCATATGTTGACAAGCCTGCTGATGTTATTCCCAGTGAAATACACCTTCGGGAAAAAAGTAGCCCACCAATCTCTGTGGTGCATCCTATAACAGCTTAATGCTGTAGTGTAATATAGTACTTTGATAGGGGTTCTATTCCCACACATGGCATGTGTGGATGTTTGTGTCTGTGTAAGGTGCAATGCTTTTGAGGCCATTCACAGTCACTACAACCTCCATTGCCCTACTTTGGCAAGCTTGCCAATGTCATTCCCAGTGAAATACACCTTTAGGAAAGGAGCAGCCCAGTAATCTCTGTGGTGCATCCTATAACAGCATAATGCTGTAGTGTGATATAGTACTTTGATAGGGGTTCTGTTCCCACACAATTGTGTGTGTCTGTGTTTGGCATTCAAGTCCTGTGTGGAGGTGGCTGTGAGTGTGTAACAACTGGACTCACTGTGGAGTGGGTTTGCAAATTTCTTATATTGTGGCCCTATTATATGTCACAATGTCCACCTTACAAGGATAACAGATGTGAAATAGCCGAGAGGCTGGGGTGCCAATCCATACCCCTACATGTGACGTCAAGGCCTGGCAAACAAAGTTAGAAACCCTTGTATTACCCAGGGAATACTCTTAACCCATGTTTCATACACAAGCACACTTGCCTAGGCAACAACCGCTATGTCGGTAGCACCCTGCATATTGCCCACAGATAGGAACCATGGTGTGATCTCAGTGGACTACAGAGGGCATGGCACCCTGTTCATCAGTAGAATAGGCACCTACATGCAGACAGTGTGCCTTCACTATGTTCCCCATTGGACACCTGCAACACCTTTGGTGCCATCAAATGTAACCGACAAAGGACATACCATGCATTAAACACATGCCCTGTATGGACAGATGGCACTGACACCAGGGAATACCTGTATCATACTATCAGTGCAGGTGCAGGGTCAAACTGCTGTCCATTACCTGTTCCTGCCACATGAGGACAGGACTGGCACATCTGATGATAACAATCTGTATACTACATGGGCCAGACACCCCAGGTACAGTTCCACATGTCACTGTACATGCATGTGGGATGTGTGCACATTCCAGACAGGGTCCATGTCATGGACTAAATAACACATACATGGCAAGTATTGCACAGCAATGGCCACACACAATAGTTACCACGTGACTGGATGGTGAATACAATACCCACCTGTGTGGGCCACTCCAGAAACTACACCCCTGCTCCACACTGCAGACCATTGTCATGTGTCCTGATGCCAAGGTATACTCTTCACCTAGCCTTGCATAGCCTTCTGGCACAGTCAACCACTACACACCTGTGAAGCAATACATGCATGCATGTCAGTACTGGCACCCTGGGTCTGTGTGTGTGGTGTATGTTGTTTTTGACCACATTCAAACTCACTACAACTCCCATTGGCATACTGAAGCATGCTGTCTGATGTCAGACACCATCACATACCTTTTGCCCATATAACCTCTGTATAACCCCTGTGGTGCATATGATACCTGCACATTACTGTATTGTGGCAAACTAACTAGTTAGGATGTGTATTCCTGACCCTGCCAAGCATGTCAATGTGTGTGAGTCCATGAGTGGGTGTGGCTGTGTTGACACTAACACCTGTTCATGTGGACAGGCATGTGTACAACACCTACTATATCACTACCATATCACTGTTGCAGATGTCACGCACCATCACATATACTTTTGGGCAGCTCCTCAACATGTAAGCTATGTGGTGCATGCAATAACTGCATAGACACGTGATAGCAATACAAAGTTAGTCAGGGTTTTGAAACCCTGTACTGGTAGGTGTGTGACACAAACATGCTTAGGTTTTACTCTCCCACCCCCTCCCTGACTTACTTTGTCTCTGTCTGTCTCTCTCACTCCCTCTCTGGTGGATGTGGAGAACTACACCTGCTTTACTTAGGAAGCAGCTTGTGTTTTGTAAGTGATGCTTATGATCAGCTGATGGCCTCTACACAAATTGCAGCCCTCCTGTAGCTGATTGTAATTGCATGGAAACACACTCCAATATCTAGGAACATCATGTTGGTGTTGGGCTTTTTCATTAACTGCGAGCAGGACCTAGATCTGGTGTTTGGCAAACAGCATCACAGATGGATTTGGGATTTACCTCTAACAACATATACTGTGGAACCAGGCCAACACACAGGAGGGGGATGTGCCTGACATGACTACAGAATGTAAGTCTTGCTATTCTGCATTTGGAGTAATGTCAGTTTAACAGGGTGTGTGTGTGGATATGGCTGGTCTACATGTTTTAATGCCTGTCATGACAGTGCTATGTTTTTGAGGAAACCCCCATCTGTAGGGTCATCTTCAGACTGGGCAGTGTGTGGAACCCCATCTGTAGGGTCATCTTCAGAATGGGCAGTGTGTGGTGCCTTTTGTTTCTTGTGTTACTCACAGAACACCTATCTAAGAACTGCAGAAGCATAGTGTGAGGATTGCAGTCAGTACATAGTGACAGCCATGAGAGTTACTGACTTTGTATCCCTCATAGGACATATATCACAACAAACCCTGTTACACCAGTAAATGCATGAGGTTATCACAGCAGCATGTCAATAGTGGCCCTGTGTTTGGGCTTCCAGCCACAACTCTGTCAACCTTTGTACATATGTCATGCAGTAAGAGGTGCATATGTTCTGTACACCATTATTTATTGACATCATATCTGATAAAACCAGTGAGATATCAGACAGCTAAACATGTTATGTATAGTAGGGGTTATATTTGAGGACATAACCTGGGCATTCTGTGGTTGTGTGTACAGTATTGAGGTTTGTGTACTTATGGTGATTGTCGACAGTGGGTGTATTGCGAATATGTACTTTGGCCTGTGTACAGATTGTGGTAGATGTCATTGTTCTTGGGCCTGTTCTATCTGATGTTACATGCTGCTCCAGTGTATGGTACCCTATCAGCTTACATGTTTGTAAGGCCAAACACACACATGTCCTATACCACAAACAGGCATCAGACCATACTGTGTAGTGGCCCAGTATATGTAGGGTTAGTGTGTGAGTGGCACACATTTATTTTATTTTACATTTGTTAACCGGGGGTGTCTGACTGAGCTGAAAAGCCCCTTTTTCAGCAGAGACCCAGGGAGAAAAGCTCCACATAGAAAAATTACAGATACATTTAGTTATTTAGATATGATCAGTATACACATAAATTACAAAAGACATGTTTTTACAGTGGTATGCCGCACATCAACAGTTACAGTGGAGAGAACAAACGAAAAAATATTAATTTAAAAATAAAGGTAATTAATAGATTTCTGGTGTATAGCTGATATTTGGAACATAGGTAGAATACATACATAGTACACAGGTACAATACATACATTGTAGATTAGCCAGTGTTTGTGAGTAAGATTGAAAACTATTATCAAGAACTCTAGGTTTAGTATGTGTACCTTATCTGCTTTCACTAGCCTGTGGAGCAATCATGGCACTGCCAACTTTGCTTGAGATGTTGCCTGATGAGGTCTTTGAAGGAGGCTTTGAATGATGTGTTTTGAATGCAGTGGGGACAGAGTTCCATTTTTTAGCCACTGAACTACTATATAGTGCACCTCCAAAGCTATTGTAGCTGTTGGTGACTTCCAGTAGTAGTTTGTTTGATGATCTAAGAGGCCTTTTGGCTGAGTGATGTTTACTAGGTTTTTGAGAGCGGGACACTTATTGGGGAGGTAATAGATTGAATGATAGAGGCAGAGCTGATTGTAGGTTAGGAGGTTGGACAGTTCAAGCCAGTGGAGCTGTCTCAAAGCAGTACAGTGATGAGTTCTGTATGAGCAATTTGCAGCAAAGCGGACAATTCTGTTACAGCAGGCTTCCATTTTGCTTAGTTCAGTTTTGTTGAGATTAGTCAGAATGAGAGAGGCATAGAGTAGGGTGGATAGAAGTTGGGACTAAGCAATGGCTGATCTTGTGTTGTTGGTAAGAAATGGTTTGATATGGTGGAGTGATCCCAGTTTGGCATGTACTTTTTTAATAGTTAAGTTGAGATGACTATCAGTTTTTAGGTGGGACTCTATGGTTATTCCCAATAGCTTAGCCTGTGACACTGGAGCAACTGGAGTAGAATTTATGGAGTAGATAGTGAATTGATTGTTATCTATGTTTTTGTTAGAACTGGTTATAATCATAAGCTGAGTTTTCTTTGGAATGACGATAAGTTGGGCTTCGGTAAGGTAGTTTTCAACATCAGAGAATGCTAGTTGATATGAGGATGGTGTTGATCAGACTGTCCATATACTGTAATATTAAACTAGCTTACCATGTGTGGCTGTGGCTGTATTCACATTGATTGTGGGTATGCACTTTCACACAGGTGTCTGTTACTCTGTGCTGTGACATGCCTTTAGAGCCTGCTATATTTGCAGGTACATTTGTATTCCTCCATAATAAATGTAGGCCAGTGTTGTGGCAGTCTGCTTTGTAGTTTGCACAGTGCTTTTTTACATGCCTAACAGCTTAGTGTACTTACCCAGTGTGATGTTACGTCCAGATATTTGCCAGATGTACTGCTGCTGGCCACCATAACTGTCATGTATATCAGACAAAGCAGTGGGATGCTGCACAGATGTATGTCACTAACTACTGCATAGCAAGTGGCCATGTGACCTCTGCACCAGAGGTTATTATGTGTCAGGACAGACAGGAGTGTGTGAATGCATAACCTATGCGGGCATATGTATTCCAGTACTTACATGGTATACCCATCTACATGGCTGTTAACATCCACATTGTCAGGCTTGGCCCACATGTCTTTCACTAAGGGGTTCTGTGTATACCTCTTGATTGACCAGAGTGTGACAGACTGTCCACATTTATTGGTCATATCTCTGCTGTAGTCCACAGGATTATTACTGTGTAAGCAGTGGTACTGTACTATGATGTCCTTAGGACGTCTGTCAGTAGCCAATGGCGCACATGTTAAAATCAGATGTGACCTCCCACACACAACATGTCTGTTAAGACAATCTCTATTACAGTAGCAACAGTCTACATATATACCTGCAATACATACCTGACATCCCCTTGTACTAAGAGGTTGGGACTATTGGGTCTGAGGTAGGACTCCACTCCATGTTCTGGACATATGATGAACATATATATACATACAATTATCCATATATCTATATAGATATATGCACAGATACATATCGACATACATAGATGGAGATATATATATATATATATATATATATATATATATATATATATATATATATATATATATATATATATATATATGTATGTACATAGTAGTGCAGGGCAGTAGTTTCAGCGTTATCATTGTGTGCTGTGTTGTGCTTTGCTTGCTGTGGAACACATTAAATGTTTTAAGGCGGTTATGGCTTGCTGGGGCTTTTTTTCCTGTTTACTGGTTTTGTTTTGGGCAGCTCATCCTCTTGGACTTGGACATATATATATATATATATATATATATATATATATATATATATATATATATATATATATATATATATATATATATATATATAGATAGATATATATATACACACATATAAACACTCAAATATATACATATATACAGCAATATATGTCTACATATATACAGATATAGAAAGATATGAACATATACTTATGGATATCTACATATATATATATATTGACAGTAATAGGTATATCGGAATAGATATGTATGCACATATAGTTATAGATATCTACATATATATATAACTACATAAATAAGCATATCTGTACACATAGGATGTGCAAACATATATAACTATATATACATATATCTATACACACACACACACACACACACACACACACATATATATATATATATATATATATATATATATATATATATACAAAGAGATCTACACATGGCCATATATATGATGCACTATACAGACGTGTATACAGACATATGTATGAATATACAGTGTATGTACATGTAGACATATATCAACATATGTATATATCTGTATTCCTGTCATGTGTAAACATCACAGTTGTGTATACCTTCCCAGATGTATCTCACCATATGTATCTGTTATGTGTACATTATGAAAAACAACATATGTGATGCAACAGTAATATTAATAACAAGTATTACACAATTGTGGAAGTAAAGACAATTGTTCAATACTAATCAATATGTGTATTGACAGATATATTGGAAAAACAACAGCTGTTTTCCCAGTGGTCATGGCATAATGGTTAAGTGTTATGACTATAGTATACAAGGTCCTGGGTTCAAAACCTGCAAGGGCTGTTCATTTTGTTGCTGGACAGAACAAGAGCTGTCAGATACAGAGTAGTTAAGGCAGTTTTGAGCACCTTTAAGCACATTTGCATGGGTTTGTGCAAAGCTAAGTGGTGCTAAGCTAGGGGAAATGTGTAAGCATATACACTGTGTAGGCTTCTCTCACCAGTGCGCAAATCAGCTTAGCTGTTATATTGGAGCAATGTTGATACCTACTAAGCATGGCTTAGCCCTGGTAACCAGTTCTCACCACCCAGTCCGATAACATAGCAGGGTAATGACATATGTAATAAGTGTATGTAATGCCATATACAATACATGTGCCTATGTGCTGTCATTACAGTAGCAAGGGGTATGAGTGTCATGTCTGGGACACACAAGTGTATGAAGCCTGTACAGCACTGTTATCTGTGTGAATATGTTACATACAGGAATAGTAGCCCAGGGTACGTGCTGTCACACTGGCATGTAGTGTATCATGGTGGTACTACTGTTGACAGTGCTTTCCCTGGCAAGAGTAGAGTGCTAAATGTAGTACTGACAACAGGCTTACCTGCAGGCATAGCTGGACTCTGAGGCCTCCCTGTTGTGTCACTGGTGTGTGAGCTGTGTCACAGTATATGTCCCCTACTGGATAATCATCCGACATGTGGAATGTAACTGTAGACTACCATCTGTACAGCACAAGTTAGTGAGGGCTTCCCGCATGTAGCTATGGCATACATATTGTTGTCAAAGATCTGTCTGTCAACACATTCACCCTACTGCATAGCTACTTGCCAAGCTGATGACTATCAGTCCCTGTACAGATGTGCAGATGCCAGGTATCCAACTAGGATATGTACAGGCAACCTATGCTTGATTGACACTTACATGTCTGCCCAGCTGTGTAAGAACTGGCACATATAGGAGACAACACCTTGTACGCACCACATGCCACACGTACATCCCCTACACTACCACAATCAACAGAATATGCTTACTGCACGGTCTCCATCACAGACACTAACCATGTGTTGTAATACATGTTGCATACATGTCAACTTGATCATTTCAGTGGCCATGTGCAGGAGGCACCCAGAGGATTGGTTGATGCATGTCACTCCTACCCTGAGGGTCACCACAATGTGTCTGTCGATAGATTGCCTGCTGTCACATGGCAGGTGGCAGGATACTACTGTACACTCATCCCCTACACAACCCATCTCTCCATGGACAATAACTAGGTACACAGCTATGTCCTCTTGCAGCGAGGCACCCCAGTTCTGACACATGTGTACATGTCCATTACTGAGAATACCAGTGTCTGTGTGTTAGCACACCTGTACTTGAGAATTCCATGAGGTCCTTCACAACCACTGCAACACCCATTGTCATAGTCAGTTGTGGCTGCTGCTGTATGGGACATTACATGTACCCTGTTATGCTCCTCTCCCTACTGACTACAAGAACCTTGCAGTACCAGCACAACAGTGTTGTACAAATGGGTCGATAGGCATGGGATACCCATTGAGTTTTGGCAAGTATGTGTATGTGTGCATGTCAGTATATCTGTAGGGCACAGCATTACAAGGCCACATACTCCTATTACAATACCCATTGCCACACAGTAGTACAGATTGTGTTGTTGATGCTCACAGGTGAGGCATGAGAATGCAACACCCTACTACGCCCCTGGCATGGGTTCATAGGTTCAAAGGTTCATACTAGGCTATCTGCCCTAGGGCATTTATAAGCCTAGCCAGAGTGTGTTTGGCTTTCGCCACCCATTTTAAATTAATTTTGCTATGCCTTTTTTTGAGGTTAGTATACTGTGCCTCTGTCTAACAGTGACACAGAAGTGATAGCCGGGGTAAACCTACGATCTCCCATCCACTCATCAAGATTCCTCTTGAAGAGAGTCAATGTGGGACTCTGCCTAACCTGGACTGGGATTTTATTCCAGAGTGAAGGGAGCCTCTGGGTTATGAATCTGTCCCTCCAGCATGTCCTATTTATTTCAGTGCTGAGGTTCAAGTCTCTCAAACGCGTAGCTCGATGGGATTTGGATTTTCTGAGGTGCAGCATGTCCATTAATTCCGGGTTGGACATGGCTTTATACGTCAGGCACAGATCGCCTCTGAGCAGGCGGTATGCCACTGAGTAGAGCTGGAGTTTCTTTAACCGGGCAGCATATGGCATCTGTTTGAGCTCTTTGATCCTCTTGGTGAGGTACCGTTGGGGTCTTTCCAGTTGCTGCAGGTGTCTGGTAAGGTACATCCCAAAAGGGGCATTGTACTCAATTATGGGCCTGATGAGGGATGAGTAAAGAGGTACGATGACCTCCCCTGATCTAGATGTGAATCCCTTCATGATTAGGTGGGCTATATAAAATGTTTTTCTAACCACTTTGGCCACATGGTTGTCAAATGAGAGATTGCTATCAACTTGGGTCCCCAGGTCCCTAATGACTTCTTCTGTACTTAATGGATTACCACCTATGTGGTAATTTGTGGCACTTTGTTTTTGCCAAAGGGATGACTATACACTTTTGGCATTTAGCTTGAGGCCATGGCTCTGGCACCAGTTGTCTGTTTCTATGAGGCCCTTTTGGAGGATGCTTGTGTTGGCTGGAGAGTTGATTATGGTGCCCAGTTTGCAGTCATCTGCGAACTTGGTCAGCCACAGTCCTTCCGTGTTGGCCTGTACCGCCGAGAAATATATACTGAACAAGAGAGGTCCAAGGACTGAGCCTTGTGGGATGCCACTTGTAACTGGTTTGGAGTCTGACATGGCTCCAGCAATTCTAACCATGTGGGTTCTGTCCTTGAGCCAGTTTGCAACCCATCTAGTGACATAGGGTTTATATTTAAGCTGGTGAGCTTATCTATAATGCCCGAGTGGGGTATTGTATCGAAGGCTTTTGCGAGGTCCAGGTAGGCTGTGTGGACCACCTTTCCCTCGTCAATGGCCTTGGTGACTGTTTCAAAGAAATCGACCAGGTTTAAGAGGCAGGATCTGCCCTTAACAAAGCCAAACTGGGTAGGATCCAGTGTCTGTAGGTCCCCAATATCTTTATTTATGAGGTCCATGATGATCCTTTCCATAGCTTTGCAGACCAAGCTAGTCAGGCTTATGGGGCGATAGTTTCCAGGATCTGTTGAGGCACCACCTTTGTGGAGAGGACCACTGTTGCTGCACGCCACTCTTTGGGTACATATCCTGCAGTAAGGCTAAGATTGAACAGTAGTTTTATGTTTGGGTTTAGCTCTTCTTGGAGTTCATGTAGGACGCAGCCCGGGACACCATCTGGTCCCATTGATGCTGTGTTTTTGCTTTGGAAAGCGGCTCTTACCTGAGCATCTGAGATGTCAGGGGCAGCACTCTGTTGGGATAGATATTTGCCCTTTTGGTGGGGGGGGGAGAAATTTGCACTGAACCTGTCAGCTAGGATGTTGGCAATGTCTGTGGGCTCGGTGTATTTTTGTCATTTTGGACTAATTCTGAGCATATCTGGGAATTCCCACCCAGGTTCCTAACATAACTAAAGAAAGCCTTGTGATTATCCTTAGTGTCCTGTGCAATTTTTCTCGAAGCTGGCCTTAGACGATTTTATGAGTGCCCGTAGTTTTTGCTAATACTGATCAGAGATGCCTTCCTTTTGGGATTTTGCTCTATCATGTAGTAGCTTCCTCCTTCTATTGTATAGTCTGTTTATGGCTGGGGTCCACCAGACAGGACGTCTGCCTTTGGAGGATTGCGTCTTGGTTTTATTTGGGATTGCATGATCCATGCATTCCTGAAGGTGTTCATAGAATGCGTTTATAAAGGATTCTGCGGTCTGGGCCGTATTTTCCACAGGCCGGGCTTTGAAGGATTTCGCCTCGGTTTTGAGGCATGTGAAATTTGCTTTAGAGAAGTTTTTCACTGTGGTTTTCTGGGCAGGGGGTGGGGTTGGGATGTGAATATCCAGTGAGATTAGTTTATGGTCTGATCTTACCAGTGAGGGCTACACTTCTGGTCTGGAGCATAGTGCCCCCATGTTGGTGATGATCAGGTCCAGTATGTTTTCCCCTCTTGTGGGAGTGGTAACAAGTTGTTTCATAGCATTTGAATTTATAAATTCTAGGAACCTTTGGGCTAGGGTGTTGGAGCTAGAGTAATGCTCCCAGTCTATGTTTGGGTAGTTGAAGTCGCCCAATATAATGGTGTTTGGAGAGACCTTCATATTTTCCAGTATTCTCAGGAAGGCCAAGTGGGGTTCCTGTGTTTGGGAGGGTGGTCTGTAACAGGCTATAAACTGGAAGGCAGTTTTACCCACAGTTAGTTGCACATGGATAGTCTCTGATGCTTCGTGCTGTGCCACCAACCTGGAGGTGTGGGTATCTTTGACGAATATTGATACTCCCTCCTTTGTGGTTCGGTCCAAGTTTTGGGGCCGAAAAGCATGGTATGAGGTATAACCTGGTAGTGCTGGGGTGCTCTCGGGAGCCTTGAACCAGGTTTCTGTTACTGCACAGATATCGATGTTCTCCATGCTAAGGAGAGTTTCGAGTGCATGCTTCTTGAGGTTTAGTCTTCTGGCATTGAGTAGCATTACTCTTAGTTTCTTATCCCTTGTGATACCTATGGAGGTGGGTTTGTCTTTTGAGCCTTGCCTAAAAAAGGCACTATGGGGTAGCAAGAGCCTTTGCCAATATCCGAAAGCCCAGGGGTGACAGGTGCAAGCCGTCCCTAGCGAAGGATCGTGGCTTGTCGAGCATGTCATCCCAGGCTGACAGGCATTGGATCCCCTTTGAATGACACCAACACTTAAGCCAATTGTTGAAATTGATCATCTTGTCTTCATATTGTGGCATCATTCTTGGTGAGGGTAAGATGCTACTCAAGGTCAGGGTCATACCGGCCTGGGCTACATGCTCAGAGAGCTCCTCTATGTCTCTTTTCATGTAGTCCAGGGAGGTACGTCTCAGGTCATTCACACCAGCATGGACAATGACTGAGTCATATTTGTACTTGCCTTGGAGTGTCCTGAGTGCTTGTGTTATGTGGTGGATCCTAGCGCCCGACAGGCAGCTCACCGTGACCTTCTCCTTGTTCAGCCTGGTGAGCGGGACGTCAGTGTGCCTGACAATAGAGTCACCTATTACAAGTGTATCAGGTGTGTTGTTTAGCCTTAAGAGCTCTGACTGTTCGGCACACTGGCTTTGTGAGCTATGTGTTGCACGTGTTTTGTTTTGGGGTAGCGGTTGCTTGGGTGTCTGCTTTGGAGGTCTCTGCTGCTTAGGCAGATTTTTATTTAGAGCCTCCGAGTATGTTGGGCATGTGCATTAGATGCATATCCCCTGTAGTACCACTGTTGGAATATACAATGGGTTGTTTCGCAGTCATGGGCAATGTGTGATGGTGGGTATGTCAGAGTGTCATCATGGGTTTCAGGGAGTACAATATCCACTGGGGGATGTTGATGCTATGTACACTGTCATTACACCAAGGTACACCCAGTATATGTCCCATGTACCACTTTATGGTGACCACTGTCACCATCAACCATACAGGTAACTGATACCACAATCCAGCCCAGTTATGCATGTGCTGTGCGCAGCTTACCTGTAACACATTGGACACATGGTCAAGTTAGTTAGCAACAATAGGCCCAGGTCCCTCAGATGTATGTCTGCCTGTTATGTGTCTGTTAATGTGTATATGAAGGTATGTCACACTATGTATTGTCCATATGCACCCATTACATTCCCTAGTTAGCATACTGTACATGTCTGGGGATATTCTGCATGTAACATGTAATCTGGAACACACCTAAACCTAAACACTGTGTGGTGTGTGCAATGAAAGCCACACACTTCAGTAGCACTACATACCTAGGTAGGGATCTAGTCCCAGTGTTGCCAAGTAAGAGTGTGCATGTATGTGGATGGGTCTACATCAAGTTGCAGATTATAAACGTCCCAGCGGGTCACCTGTCCATGTGGCATAGGCAATAACTGTTATACAAACCTGTGACATGTGTCCAACTGTAACCCAGATATGTCACAGCCATGGTGTCACCACAGTGCCATACCCCTTGTGGAATATGACTGCAGACTGACCTCCTTCTGACACATGTACACCTACAACACAAATGGATAACATTATGGAGACCACAGTTATCCACACCTCGATGGAACTCCAGAAGACCAAAAACAGTTGATGGGCTTAACACAGTTTTAATGCAGTAAGAAAGCACAACACATTATGGAGACCGCAATCAACCAGTGTTACTAACAGCTATAATGCATCATTGCTGGATGGCTACACTACCTGACATGTATGCATTAAACTTTACTCCTGACAACGTTACACTGCAGTACTTTGGTACACTGTAGTACAATCACCATGCGCATCAGAACCATATTAGCCTGTCCCTGCATTGATGTTACGGATGACAGGGATGTGGCACAGGTATCATGAAATGCACAGGGTGTGATGTTGGTTTGCCAGAGGCCGAGGGTGGGCCATACATTTGACACCATGTGTGTGGGTGAGGAGTGTAATGAGGTGAACTGGGCATGGTGATTAGGTGTGTGTAGGTATGGGGTTGACCTAGGTGTGCTTGTATAGTGCGTGGGTATGCATGCACACAGTTCTGCCATGTGGCTGACCTACACAGGTGTTTATGGACAGCTGCAGGCCATACCTGTCAGGGTGTGCAGTTCACTGCCTCTGGCCATGGACAAGTAAACTGTGTCTGCTAGGGGTTCCATGGGCACGTCCAGGTACAGGCCTCAATGTGCTACTCTCCCCTGATGATGACAGATGTATGCTGGAACCAGGTCTCTCCTGGGACTTGCCAGGACCAAGTGCTCATGGACTGCAATGCAGTGGTGTGGACAATGCCTCCCCACTGTGCCAGGGTTGGTACTGCCACTATGGGAGCCCCTTGGTGTCCTAGCACATCCACGTTGACTGCCAGCTGTTGCTGGCCTACGCCCACACAGCCATCGCCACACTCCCACCACATGTTCAAGCATGGACAAACCACAATCGGTGAGGGACATCATCTCACCAGACCATCTATCCATGAGCTGGATATAAACACGGAAGGCACCAGACAGTTCATGGAAGTTGTCACTTGCAGATGTGACAGCAGCCCACTGCAGCCTCAGGCACTGTCTGGTGTAATGTTCCATACATGCCTGCACCACCATGACAGCCTGAAACATGCACCTGGTGGTACCAGTTGTGGTGTGTCTGCCAGGGGCATGATGACCAGTGGACCTGCCACAAGTACCCTGGGACATCTGCCTATGTGGTGTCCTGCCAGACATCTAGCTATGCCTACTGTGACCAGACACAGTAGACATGGTTACCACACTCTCCTGTGCACTACCACCAAATGCCCGCTGTCCCTCCGCTATGGACACTGGTGATGGGGTATGTGTAGGTACTGAAACTGTGTGCAGGGTTGGGTTGGCTAAAAGGGGGATGCCAAATGATGGCACTGTTTCAGCCCCTGACAACCCCACCTGTGCCTCCTCAACAGTACTATCAGCATCTTTGGTGTCTGTATGGACACCAACATCAGATTGCATGCAGGAGGGACCCTGACCCACCTTGCCATCTGTGGGGGAAAAGAAGAAATGCACTTTAAGACCTGTACAGCATTGCATAACAGTACACACATATACACACACACACTCACACATACACATACACACACACACACACACACACACACACACACACAAACACCACCTTAATACCATCCTGTCTGTGACTTTACAGACAGTCTCACATTTATCCCCATGCGTTCTCCATCCTACATCACACTTGGTAATGTACACACATTAATACCACTCATTAACGTATCATTCCTCTAAATGCCTAGTGATCACAACACAAGACCTGTTATTCCATTACCTCCCTGACCTGAGTGGAGTTGTTTTACATGGCCTCCCTGCTGTCATTCAGTGTTCACCCTGTGCATGCCTGGACATTGTGAGCATGGCCCCTATGTGTGAGGGGCTACTATGTTCACTCCATAATATCACGCACTGGAGTGTCATGTGTAAGTATTGCTCAGTACATGCCAGATATGCTGCTCAACCAACCTATCATGTGACAACTGTAATATATGGATACACTCCCTGGTGTTGTCTAGTAATTCCCCAATGCATCTGTAGTGCATCTGTAGTGCTGCATATGTGGGTTGTCATTCACCTCTCTGCCAAATCCCTCCCAATGCATGTTCCATTCTATAGACCTTATTATACTATCAGCTGTCGTGTGATTACATACATGATAGGCATTCCTGGTGTGTCATGTGTCAAGTCATGTCCATGTACTGCACGATTCCAAAGGGAAGTACTGCTGTATGAACAACCCCACAATTACACATGTGCATATATGGACACCCACACAAACGCACACAAATGCACACATGCATCCTACATGCATCAACCTCCATCCACTTCACCAGAGTGTCCCTACAGACAAAATAACCACCACTGACACACACACACACACACACACACACACACACACACACACACACACACACACACACACACACACACACACACACACACACACACAGGTGAGGTTGCACAATGATAGTACACACAGTCTTCCTATTACCCATCTGTCAGCATGCATAACATATGGTACACAATGGCATGCAGTGCAGCTATAGTCAATCCATGCTAGCAACAGTATACATGTGTGTGATGCATGTGCTGTGTTAGTAGGTGATGCCCCTTCCCCCGGCTACCATTGCACCCATGTACACAGTATTGCTGTGTACCTGTTCTGCACCCTGCCATGTAGTGTGCTCCAAACCTCACAGGTGTGCAACCCATTGCTGAATGTGTAGTACTGTGTCAGTTATGTCAGCTCTAATGCTCGCAGCCCCTATGTTTGTCAGCAGCAAATACCTGGGATGATATGTGGACAGATGTCATTTGTGAATGTCTGATGTCTGGTTTACAGATCTCAACATCAGCGGAGCATGCATGACCAATCCAATACTATTACACTGACAACTGTCAGAGCATACTGTGGCTATGGGGAGTCTACACACACTTATTGATATGATGCACCCTTCCTTGATCTGCCATGGGACCACATCACAACATAAATTAACAGTACATGAGCCCAATATGACATATGTCCTGTACATTCACATGTAGTGTCTACAGAATGTGTTAGGTTTGTGGCTGCTGACCACAATGCATGCACCCGACCTTCAGCCTTTCTTCAGATGCTTGACAAGTAAGGCCTACACATGTGTGTCAGTTTGCAATGTCCCATACACTGAACACTATGTGTTACAGCCTAGTCCCAGCTGATAATGTGGACCACAGTAATACATTATGCCATAGTGTAACTCTGTAACAGTTGCCATTGTACTACTGGTATATACACTGTTGTTGCACTGTATACGGGTGATTTTTCACAAATGTCCCTACTGTAAGCCATGTCTCCCACCCTTATGTTACTCCCTGTGGACACATTCTGCAATAACAGGATGTTAGTTATATTGCAGGTGTCTGATAAACCCTTCCAATACCCCATCACGGTCACCACTGTGATGTCATGCATTTAACAGCAACAATACGTGCATATGTACAGCATGCATTCTGAGTAGGTGTGTTAGATGTATGCATGGAATATAACATAGCCATTACATGCCCGGTGTATTGGCAAGCATTGACATAAACCATACTCACCAGCTACAGGCTGCTGCCTTGGTGGTATACAGGAGGGACCTACATAAGAGTGTGAGAGATGCGAAGTCAGTGGCCACACCTGTGGCATTGATACAGGGTGGGTGCAGCATTACAGTACATCAACAGTACATGTCCACAATGCTACCACATATGCACATCTGTTTATTACTACTATGCAGCAACAAACTATATCTATGACATGTCAGATATGTATGCTCTTCCTGTAGAGATGCAGATCCATTCGCAACAGTGGTCTACTGATGTGCCCTGTGGCCTTACCTGCATGCTCCTCAGCTTGTGTGTGGGTAGCACCCACCTCCACAATGGTGTCCAGCAGTTGTTGGCTGTGCAGATGGACAGGTGCCACAAGGCTGGTGAAGAGCTCCTCAACACGTATCAGGGGGATGGATGGCATGGCCCCCCTGTTGTGAGGTGATCCCCCTGGACTGCAGCTGACACTGACGGGCATTGCAAAGCAGGTCAGAACAATGATGCTGGACCTGCTCATAACTGCGGTTGTGCAGTCCAACATCATTGGCCCTGTGGACTAGGTCATTCCACAGGGCAGTCTGCTTCTGCTGCACATGGGCAGCCCAGCCAAACAATACAGGGTAGTGCTGGATTAGGTAGTTTAGCACTATTTCATTCTCAGCAGCTGAGTAAGCAGAGAGCCATCCATTTGATATCTTGCCTGAAAGACCTAAAGATGGAAACAGGTCTGAGCAACTCATTCAGAAAGGTAACTACAGTTCTTAATACATATCTCTGTCACCCCCCACCATATCAGTGACAACAAACTGTACACACAACTCAATAGGTATGGCTACAGCTTACCTGCCAGTGGGACAGATATTGTATTGTACCACACTTTGTGCTATGTGTTTGTAGCCATGTTCCCTGTGTGGACACTATCATTGCTGGCCTGTTACAGCCTATTCACCTGCATGCCATTGTCAGGGCCACTATGGTTCCATATATGCCTTTGGTATGCTTGCTATGTGGCTGCTGCAGATCTGACATTCTGTGTTATTGGGGGATATCTATGAATGCTGTTGGACATGTTCTGGGATTGTGTAGATGATTAATACCCACATATGTTCTATGACAGTGACACAATAGAATGTTTAGGGAATAGTTGCCAGCCAGATCCACCTCTCCCAACTCATCTTCCCATGTTACTAGACCACATCACATGTGGGACCAACCCTGGGCCATCCTCATGTAATGGTCCAGCACTACCTTCAGGTGGTACCACCTCAGATGATGTTGTTCCCCGGCAGCACAGACAGCCATGGTCTTGGCCCCAAGGTCAGGTCCAGGGTCTGTTCCATAGCGGGCACCACAGACACATGTGGGATATGCTACATCACCTTGAGGCACCCAGTACACATCCACAGGGTCCACATGCTCCTCCTTCTCAGCCTCCAGGCCAGGCACCTTCGGGACTTGGACTGCTGTTGTGAGTAGCAGTGGGTAGGGGGCTTGCTCCTATTGTGTCCATATTGGGGCCCATGGGGCTTCCACATGGCAGACCACACACACCATTCAGAGTTTTTACCCACCATGTGCCACATACCACCCCTGTAGGCTGTCCTCTATATCTACCAACCTGGACCACCTCCACAACTATACCTTCCATACTTTCCATTATTCACATTCCCTACTTCACAAACAAGGGCAATGTGGTCCCAACAATGGGTTCACATGTGACATACCTATCCATGTTGCACACACTGACAGCTGTATATATCTGTGTGTATTGCTATGTATTGTGTTCCCTCAATATATCATGCAGCACTGTGGTGCTAATATAGGGGACATGTATTTACATACATATATGTGTGTGTTTGTATATATGTAGACATGTGTGTGTGTGTGTGTGTGTGTGTGTGTGTATATATATATATATATATATATATATATATATATATATGTCAAGATATATATGATGTATATATGTGTTTATATACATGTCTGCATATGGGTATCTGTATATCTGTGGACATACATGTATATATATATATATATATATATATATATATATATATATATATATATATATATATATATATATGTGTGTATATATATATATATATATATATATATATATATATATATATATATATACACACACACACACATATACATACCTATACATACCTATATATGGGCTATGGGCTACATTCAGACATCAGGTCCACAATCTCAAAACACCTTCCTGCACAGCTGCACTGTTCTGCCTTGCTACAACACAGACATGTGCCACATATGGACACAGCCTAACATTATGGGGGTATATGTAGGGCCAGACTGAAGGTAACCCTATTACACACCTATGGCATTCCAGCATGCTGCAATATAGATTAACCTGAGTATCCTGCAAGTGGTGGGCTGTGGAACCCATGTGTCCATCATTATGGCATTACTTCCACCACCAGCTATTGGCCACAGTAATACACATGCTTCCCATTACACAACATACACTATGATGACTTACATCTTATCAGTCAGTGCTGCTCTGCACAGTTGATGGGTATGGCCCACTACCCTCAGGGACAGACTCTATTGTTCTTAGCAGTTGTTCAGCTGAACATCATTACAACAACACTTGATGGCACATATAAATCATGCATATATATACTTCACATACCTGTTTTGGGAATGATGTCGCTTCTGGATAGTTTGCTGGATGGATGTTTTTTTTTTATTTTCTCTCTCTCTCCCTCTGTCTCTCTCTCTCTCTCTCTCTCTCTCTCTCTCTCGGTCTCTCTCCAGTAAATGGATTGAGCTGCTTTGAATAGATTGTAGCATGGATTTTGTAGTTGATGCACATGATCAGGTGATGGCCTCTGCACCAATCAGTCCTCCACTTGCTACCCGCATGCAGCATGCTGTGTAGTACTTCCAATTACCACTGTCAAGGCAACCCACTACTATAAATCCCTCCATCATGTGGACATGGTCCCTTTACCTTTCCTGTATGGTGGACATCCTTCCTGTATGTGTGCAGCAGTGTAACAGACAGCATGTAACAATACCTCTTACAAGAGAACCTGCACACTCAGGCCAGCTACATATGTGTATGAGGTTCCAGAACTACAGACAGAGTGTGAGTAGTGTTGTTGTATGCATTGTATAGCACCAGTGTTACAGGGTTTGTGTGTACATACTAGTTTACATGGAATGCAGTCTGTCTGCATAGCTCTCAACTGTGGGCCTATCCATTTGATGGCCAGAGGTGTGCCTGTTATGTTTGGTCTGTCCACCACACAAGTCTTGTGTCAGATATATCACTGGCAGTGTGTGTTGAATGCTATCAGTACATGGCTACATCCATTTGTGTTTCTGACTTCATAATCCTGACTAAGGGTATGTTGCAGACTATCATGTGACACCAGCAACTTGCTTAGTGTATAACAACACTATTTCACCTATGGGCCTGTGTTCCAGCCTCTGTCCTCCACCTACATATCAGGCTTTGTCCATATGACATGCTGTCAGAGGTTATGTAGTGAGCTGTGAGTATGTCATGCTGCCATTTATGCCATCATTCCACTGTTGTTGTGGCCCCCACACATATTGTGGGTTGGGTCCATACATGTGTGGGTTTCATCTACACAATACATGTGTGCCCTTATGCACTCCAGATGCCAGTGTATGCACCATAACTAACCTAAGCTGTTACAACATGTGGGGGTATCAGGGATAAGCTGCCTTAAGGTATCTGGATGTACATTACCATACAATTCATCTTGGGTAAATGCAGGCCTACTGCTTCCTGCCATACAGACTGTTCTGTTTGTTAGTGTGATTGTGATGCTGTCAGTTATGCCTTGTTATGTAACAAATACATCCCATTGTGTCATCTGAGGTCTTTACCCCCCTAGGGATTGTTTACAGAGTGTAGATAGAGGCTGCTGGACTATACGTTTGCATTACTTACTGTTGGTTGATTGTTATCCTATGGCCCAGTCTGTCTTTACTGTTGTACTACTTGAAGGCCTTGGCCTGGACAGCAACATAAGCAAACCTTTCCAGAATACTGTATTAATTTATCTGTTTGACAGTTGCATTAGTCTGTTTATATGAATGTCAGAGTCTAAACAGCTATATTACATGGCATATACAACTGTAATAGCACACAAATAAAGCTTTCCCATGTATGCAATCCTGTGTGTGGTGTTATATCCTTTGACCTCTCTGTGGGTATATGCTGCAGGCAACGATTGTCATTTGTATGGATGGCTCATAAAGGTTCCATTTGGTAAGGTGGCAACTGTAGGCAAAGTGGTTGTTCCATATTGTGAGCACCCTCTACATATGTATCTTCCTATACATATCTCTGTGTGTGTATGTGTAGTTACATGTGTGTGTATATATATATATATATATATATATATATATATATATATATATATATATATGTCTGCATATATGTGTCTGTGTAGATGTGCCTTAGGAATGTTGATTGCTTCTACATTTGTACATTTCCTATGGTAGCCAGACTGTACTGCATGATATGTTACTGATACCAGCCTGACATCATACAGTTGGGATGGATTACTGTTAACGTCTTCTGCCCATGTTGTGTCAGGTCCTGGTTATGGGATTTGCAACAGTTGGTATTGTATTGCAGTGCACACATGTTTGGCTGTGGGGGTGAAATCTATACATACAAGATGTATGTTGCTTGGGCCCCCTCACCCCCATTAACGGTGCATGTGGACATATATGCTTTTGTTATATTCTCTTTTATATCTATAGATATATGTCTGTATATTCATATATAGATATATATTTATGCTTACATATATATTGTATATATATATATATATATATATATATATATATATATATATATATATATATATATATATACATATATATGTAGACATGTATACCTATAGATGTATGCATATATACATACATATATATATATATATATCTATATATATATATATACATATATATATATATATATATATATATATATATATATATATATATATATATATATATATATATATATATATATATATATATATATATATATATATATATATATATATATATATATGTATATATATATATATATATATATATATATAGGTTGATAGGTAGGTACTTGGCTATCGGCCCAAGGGCCGACGTAAGCCTAGCCAACAAGGTTCCCTGGCTTACGCCACCCAAGAAAGTTATTTTCCTGTGCCACTTTTGAGCAGAGACACAGAAGTGATCCCCGGGGTGTATTTTCCTGTTTCCCATCCACTCATCAAGATTTTTTTTGAAGAGTGCTAATGAAGAACTTTGCTTGACATAGATGGGTAGCCTGTTCCAGAGTATGGGAAGTCTCTGGGATAGGAATCTATCCCTCCAGCATGTCCTGTTTATTGTGGTGGCAAGGTTTAGGTCTCTAGAGTGTGTAGCTCGGAGGGATTGGGATTTCTTTAGGTGTAGCATGTCCAACAGCTCTGGGTTTGACACAGCTTTATACACAGCTTTATACACAGCTTTATATGTTAGGCAAAGATCACCTTGGAGTAGGCGATATGCTATAGAGTAAAGCTGGAGTTTTTTGAGGTGGTGAGTGTATGGCATTTGTTTGAGTCAAGTAATCCTTTTTGTGAGGTACTTCTGTGGCCTTTCCAGCTGCTGCAGATGTCTTGTGAGGTACATTCCAAAAGGGGTGTTGTACTCTATAATGGGTCTAATAAGTGTCGAGTAGAGCGGAACGATGACCTCTTTTTTCCTGGATGAGAACCCTTTTATGATGAGGTGTGCCACGTAGAAGGACTTCCTGACTACTGTGGCGATGTGACTATCAAAGGAGAGACTACAGTCCACCTGGGTCCCAAGGTCTGTTATCACGCATTCGGTATTAAGTAGATTGCTGCCTATGTGGTAGTTCATGGGTACAGAGTTTTTACCAAAGGGGATGACACTGCACTTTTTGGCATTGAGCTTGAGGCCAAGGCTCTGACACCAGGCATCTGTCACAGAGAGGCCCTTCTGTAGGATGTTCACATCATTTGGGGACTTGACTATGGCTCCTAGTTTGCATTCTTCTGCAAACTTCATTAGCCAGAGGCTTTCTGTGTTAGCCTGTACTTCAGAGAAGTAGATACCAAACAGGACCGGTCCCAGGATGGAACCCTGTGGTACTCCACTTGTAACTGGTTTGAGGTCAGATTTGGAGTCTGCAACTTTTACAGTGTGGGTTCTGTCAGAGAGCCAGTTGGAAACCATCATGTGATGTAGGGATTTATGCCTAGTTTATTGAGTTTAGCTATAATTCCAGAATGGGGGATGGTGTTGAAAGCCTTGGCGAGGTCAAGATAGGCTGTGTGAACCACCTTACCCTAATCTACAGCTTTGGTGACTGCCTCAAAGAAGTCGATCAGGGTCAGGAGGCATGATCTGCCTTTCACAAACCCGAACTGGGTTATATAACATATATGTATATATCTGTTTTGATATCAATATATATACGTACACACATACATCTGCATGTTTCAATACATTTCATGTACTGTTGAATGACTGTGCTGGATGATATGTTTGTGAAAACATCAGGGTTTTGTATATCTCACATAGCTTAGTGGTAAATCATTTGGGCTATGGTGTGCAGGGTCCTGTATTCGAGCCTTGCAGAGACTGTTTATTTTGTTGCTGGGAAGAACAAGGGCTGTTGGATACAGAGTGATTAAGGCATTTTTAAGCAGTTGTAAGCAGGTTTTTGCAGGTTTGCATGGAGGTAAACACTGTTAACTTCCGGTTACAGTTTCTTATACTCAGATAGTTTCTAAATTGCTTAACCTGTGTAGGCATTGCTTACCCCCCCCCCCACAAACAAGCTTAATTCCGCTTACTGCTGCTTAAAAGTGCTTACCCCCCTTACCCCCATGCTAATTTCTTTAAAAGAAAAGAAAATAGGGTTGATAGGAAAGTGGTGAAAAAGGGGCACAAAGAGGGAAATACAGTAGGGAAAATAGCTAGGGATGTGCAGGAAGGGTGTAGGGAAGGTCCATAGCTGCCCATTTCTTCTACAGCAACACCTGTGCATATACACTGAATTTGAGGTAGATTGTGACACTCCAACCCCTGAGAGAGGGGTGAGGAAAACAATAATATATTGTGATGCCAATTAGACCAGATTACATGTGTCTAGTGGACACAAGTGTGAAATGGACAGCTATGTATGGGTCGAGATTATTTTTTGGGAACAGATTGCCCTTTTTTTCAGGTGAGAGTGGGATGTTGGGGTGTGATAGTAGGTATATTTGGGGAAGTAGGCTGGGTAGGTTAACAGAAAAGAAGACAAACAAGATGCATACAGGGGTGGTATATGACACATGTGGGGGGTAAACATCTTGATGGGGAGAGATGTTGGGAAATCAGAAGCCCATGAGCCCCCTAGTGGAAACAGTGGGACCTGAGGTCCCCAACCATGGGCAGTCACCACTGCACCTTCATAGCCTCGAAGGTGGCTGTGCTGGGGGCTGAGTTGGAGAGCCAGGCCAACTCTCTAGTCATGGCATGCTACCCTCGAGCTGGCGTAGCAGATCTCCAAATTCCCAGTTGAGCTTGCTACGCACCACAACCCGGACCTGGCGACGGGTGACAGGTTCCTGTCCATGCCCACTCCTGGGGGGGGGTGAGCCTCATCCCCTGAGGTGGTTCCACCCAAAGGTGGTGCATGACCAATGGATGAGGAGGTCCCAGGTTGGGCCCTAGACGTGCTGGTGCCCAGTGCCATGGCCAGCTGAGGTAGAACATGTGGGTCTGCTGGGACCCGCATTCCCATATGTGCTATTTTGTTTATGTTTTATCAACATATGTGGGTTAGTAATAGTCAGCACATTCCAGGATTAGGTATAACAGCATGCATAGATATTCCCATTAACCCAGACACCAGATATGGAACAGTTGCATAGCAAACAGAACACATGCATATATGGGACCACAGTGGTAATTACAACAGCATGTAGGTACATTGATTGCACCATGCCACCAATGCTGGAGTATTTCAACATAGCACATGCATAGAAACTGATTTAAATAATTAACAAACAATAGAATATATGTCCCAACATTACATTTAAGTCATCATGTACCATTTGAGTTGGGTATTTAGATTATTGTTGCAGATATTGTGGGAGGGAGGGAGATGTCATTTAATGACTAGCATATTCCTGTAGTTTGCATTACTTTCCTAGTCAGTGCTGTTATCTGTACCTTACAATTATTAGTATACTACCCTATTGCCTTAGTTTGGAATGTGGTATGGCTGTCGACAGCTATATACATGAACTGGTTTTAACTGCAGTATACATCTCGTACCTGGTATACTTGTAGAATAATTGTTTGTTAACACTAACTGTTTCTACACTTACTCCCAGATTTCAGGTTGATGTTATGCACATACCTGTCCATCTCATTTTGCACAGACTCTGGCCATGTCTTGACCACATGCTGGTGAACCAGGACATATGTAGACTATTGCCCTCTTCAACCTTTAGTGGGTTATAGCACTCTTATACATGATTTTGTAGACAGTTATATTATGTAGCACAGTGTGGGTGACAGTGATGAGTGATACCTTATTATTCAGAGCAACTGCAACACTCACAATGCCATACAATACCAGAGTAAACAATGCCAGTACAGGGTATCAATCTTTTATTTCTATGCACAGTGTTTGCATCTGATGGACCTGTGGGAGCAATGTTTGTTAGCACTGCCTGAATGTTGCCACACAAAGTACAAGAATCCACATTAGTATTATGCACATACATCTCACTCTGTTACTGTACACACTCTGGTCACAGCTTGACAACATGGGGGTGTAGATGGGACATACTTGGCTTATTACTCTCATAACATTTTGGTGGAGTTGCTAGTGTGACATGTTTGTTCTTATAGATGTGTGACAGTCAGTTGTATTTCCTGTTTGCTGCTTAAACATCTGGGATCATCCCACTGATTTCCCAGGGTGACAGGCAGTAGATATGGGCTGATATACTGGACATTCTGGACATATCTTTACAGTTGTGGGGTATGATTCTGTATGCAGCCTACTTCCACTCCCAGGATTCAGACCATGGCTGTGTCTGCTAACACTAAAACACTGTCCATCACAGTTGTGTGTGCTATATAGATATTGCTGTATATCTCTTATCTGATTTCTGTCTATAATTCTCCTGTGGTTTTACATTCTGACCTTGTATTACAACACTCTTATATTTTGTAGACAGTTATATTATGTAGCACAGTGTGGGTGACAGTGATGAGTAATACCTTATTATTCATAGCAACTGCAACAATACCAATGCCATACAATACCAAAGTAAACAGTACCAATACAGGGTATCACTCTTTTATTTCTGTCCACGGTGTTCGTATGTGATGGAGCTGTGGGAGCAAAGTTTGTTAGCACTACCTGAATGTTGCCACACAAAGTACCAGATTCCACGTTAGTGTTATGCACATACATCTCACTCTGTTACTGTACACACTCTGGTCACAGCTTGACAACATGGGGGTGTAGATGGGACATATTTGGCTTATTACTCTCATAACAGTTTGGGGAGTTGCTAGAGTGACAGGTTTGTCCTTATGATGTGTGACAATCAGTTGTATTTCTTGTTTGCTGCCTCTATGTCTGTGATCATCCAACTGATTTTCCAGGGGGACAGAGTGACAGGCAGCAGATATGGGCCAATTTACTGGAAATTCTGGACATATCTGTACAGTTGTGGGGTATGACTCTGTATGCAGATGACTACCATTCCCAGGATTCGAACAATGGCTGTGTGTGCTAAACATACAACAGTTCATGTCTCAGTTGCATGTGCTATTTGGATTTTGTTGTCTGTCTTTTCACTGTTTTCTGTCTATGTCTCTAATAGTTGTACAAAATGACCTCTGGGGATTACACAAGTCATATACAGACATTCCTATACATTTTATTTATGTTGCACAGTGTGGGTAACAGTTCTTAATACAACAGTACTATTATGTGATTGCAAATCTACATTACCATATGATACCAAAGTAAACACATGCAGTCCAGCAGTTAGATCTTCATTGTCAGGCTATGTTTTTATTTATATACAACCTATATGAGACTCCTCCTGCCATATTCTCTGGTGTATGCAGTACTTGCCTTAAACAATACAGGTTTATACAGGCAACTAACTTACTAATACTTTTAGATTTATTTCCTATGACAGTGCATGCAAGAGTATTACTAACCTGCCTCATGTCACAACCTCTCCAAGCAACATCCATGGACCTCCTGGGTTACAGCCCACTCAGTTGCCACTGTGAAGGACATAAGATGAATATTTAGCCATATCTATCCATAATATACATGAGCTGGCAATTACTAAACAGGTAGTGGAGTGATACTTACACACATCTGGGACCTCCCCTGTACTCCTAGTCTCTTGGCTCCACTGATCCAAGAGATCCCCCTTTCATTGCTTCAGGTTGGCATTGTGATGACTGACCTTCTCACCAGTTTGGGATATGCCAGTGGCACTGGTGAGGTCACGGTGAGACAGTCCTAGGCTTCCACTTTATACTGGGAACCCTGGTACTGGCCCTGCAGCAGTCTCTGCTCATGGTCTTTGACAAGGAGTCCTGCCATGACTCTGGACTCCTGGATGCCCCAGTGCAGCACCCAAAAGTGCACACCCTCTCCCATTCCAGATATAGTGCCTGCAAGGGGAAGCTACAACCAGTTAAGAGATGTATTCCCACCTGTTGGGTTTAAATAGGGCCATTTAACCGCACTTTGCTGTGATTGGATGGTTATGAAAAGCTAAGCTATGGGAAAACCTGCTTACTTAAGGTTGGCATTGTTTAAAGGGGTATACCAATGGGAAAATTGAGTTAGCTGGCCTACACATTGCTTACACCTACTAAGCTGGCCTTTGCGATGCTTAGCATTGCTTAATATTTAATTTGCATTATATATGCTTTTTGCTATTGATTTATTATTCATTACATGTTATATATGTGTCTGATAGCCAAGATTCATGTGTACATGCACTGTATGGGGTCCTTGTGTTTATTAGAGGACTTCAACTCTTTATTACAATTACACCTCACATCTGGGCTTACTGCAGTACTCCAGTTCACATATTTATGTTATGTAGTAGGTTATAGAACATAAGACTATATATAGATTCCTTTCACATGTTCAGTTTGATTTTCCTGTAGTGAGGATTTGTTTGGTGATACCTCAATCTTATGTACTGCTGTGATGGCTTAGTGGTTAACTACTGTGACTACAGTGTACAGGGCCTTGGGTTCAAGACCTGCAAGGGCTGTTTATTTTGTTTGTGGCCAGTAGAGCGGCTGTTGCATACAGAGTGATTAAGACACTTTTAAGCACTTGTAAGTGGGTTTGCATGAAGGTAATCAGTGCTAACCTTTAGTTAAATATGCTTACAGAGAGTTAGCTTCAATATTGCTTAACTTGTGTGTGCATTGCTTAACCCCACGCAAACAGGCTTAAACCCACTTACTAGTGCTTACATATGCTTACTCCCACTTACTACTGCTTAATAGTGCTTACTAGTGCTTACTCCTGCTTACCACTGCACTAATTTAGACAGTAATGTCTAGTGGTTCTTGAGAAGGTGGGGGATTTGGAAGCTGTATGGAGTTATCATTCATTACACATTTTACCTTCAATTTGTATCCCTGATTCCTGTGTACATATACTGTATGGGGCACATGTGATTATCTCTGGACTTTGCAACATTATGACACTGACACCTCACATCTGCATTTAATGCAGTACTCCAGTTCACAAATATATGTTATTTAGTAGGTTATACAACTAAAAATATTGGTCATAAAGTGATTTGACATGGAAAATGGAACGTGCTGCAGTGGGACTCGAACCAGGGACGACTGCTTAGAAAGTGAATGCTCTGCCCACTACACTATTGCTATACTGCTTTATTTGCATATATCTTGCTTTTTATCCTCTTCTGCCATTTAAGCTGCATTAACCGCAGATAAGCGATGGGCAAACCCACGCACCTACAGTTAAATTTCATCTGCTTCATAACAAAAATATCTTTATATCTGGTGTTTTAACTATTGCTCTTGTACACGTGGGGGGATGTTGCTTGGGGTATGCATACACCTATGATCAGTCTCGCTCATTCTTTTAGGACTTGTCTTCTGTTCGGCATTGCAAGGGCATGTATATTCTGAGAGCTCTGCTCTCAGACATGCCCCCTGCGCTCTTAGAAGCTCAATGTAAGATTAAGAGATCAGACAGTGCACTTCATTAATATGCATGGCACGCTGCCATCCTGCTCCTAAACAGCTGCTTCCATGGAGGACTAAGCTAGTCCTGTATGGGAGGATAGTGAATCTGGGGGTCAGTGTTTCACAAGATAGTCAATAAAGTCATCCACATCTGCTTTATTTCCTTGCCATAAAATTAATATGTCATCTAAATACCTGAAATAGGCATAAACATTATTAAATAAGGGTGTATTAAATACCAAAAGTCTTTCCCATGCTACCAATACCGTGTTGGTGAAGACTGGGATGAATTTAGTTCCCATCACGACTCCCATCTTCTGGTGAAAAAATTCACCCTCGAAGAACACAAAACCGTTCTTCAAAAGACATATTGGTTATTGTTTGTGACATGACAGTCCAAGCTGCAAAAAAAAAAAAAAAAAAAAAAACAAACAACAAAAAAAAAAACAGCTGCTCCCAACTGCAGTCTTGTGTGGTCCGACAGAACCCCTCAAACTGCCCTCTGTATGATGCAATAGCACCAGCATGCTGCAAGCAACTTCTTTCTGAATCTCATTATGATGTCACACCACTGGCGTATGCTGTAAAGGGCTTCTTTGTGCCACAGTTTATAATGTAGCAACACCAGTGTACTTCAAACAACTGCTCACTGAATTGCAATACTTGTGATATCAGTAAATGAGTTGTAACCTGCTACTCAGTGTCACTTTATTTTAGTGTAGAGGGACGGTCCATGCTGCAAACTTCACTGTGTCATGCCCTACAGAGTAACAGCTGTGTACATGTTGAGAGCAGAATATCATTGCTCTCTCTAATCTGCTTACATCAACATGTTGTAGCTCTATAACACCAATGTACCTGCTGTACAAAGCTGGTCACTGACATTCCATGTGCTGTCAGAGCAATTACATATTACAGACCCAGTGAAAGGACAATGGTATACAACCTGTAAATGGCTGTTGTGATTTCAAATGCACTACAAAAATGGCATTCTAAATACATGACAAGTGCACACCTGCAATATTAGTAGACTGGTTATTGTGCACATTTGATGATGAACCAATAGACTTCTCTAAGAAGTATGTGAAAAATTTGTATTTATCAGGGTGTGATACATTTGACATTGCACTGTGCTTTTTTACTAATAGCTGTCTTTGCCTTAGGCAATCTGTACATGAACATGTCACCATATTCATTTAATGTATGTAGAATTATGAAGGCATTCCAGATTTGTCCCTTTACTGTTCACAAGAAGTGTTTTTACCACTATGTTTACTAACAATGGGTTGAAGTGGTCATCTTGTCTTAGAATCTTAGTTCCCTTGTATCAGTGGCAAAGAGACATATATAGAACTAATAACAGACAAATTGCCTCTAGGAACCACAGGGCATGCTTATTGTTTATGAGGACAACAGTGTTTAACCTTTAAATAAAATTTGATGCATTTTACTTGCATGTCCTGTGGTTCCTTGAGGCAATTTGTTATTCTTCATAAACTAGTCACAATTTTAATCCTTCTTTTTTGTCTGTGTGTACGTGTGTGTGTGTGTGTGTGTGTGTGTGTGTGTGTGTGTGTGTGTGTGTGTGTGTGTGTGTGTGTGTGTGTGTGTGTGTGTGTTCAGTTAAACTTGACTATACATTAAACTTTTTTTCGGGTGTGTTACTTTATATTATATTACTGGTATACTGTATGGTACCTTATGTTACTATTGTGTTAAGCTACTTTCTGGAATATCTGTATTAGCATAGTACAAAGTAAAAAAAAAGGAGAAATTAATATGGCAGAGCAAAATGGATCAATATAAAAAACAAGAAGAAAGATTCAATGAGTCTAGAAACAGACCAGATAATAATAAGTCAATGCAGAAAACTCATTGTATCATTATGTTATTTGCGGGCATGTATGTTTAAAAAAATATTGTTAACAATGTTCCTAATTTTCATTTCTATCGGACATATGTTTTGTAACAGTTGCAGGCTTCAGTGTATTGTCTTTCTTTGTTCTGGCATGACTAAAAACAAAACCAAACAAAAATAAGGCAGTTCAGTTTGTTAACAAGACAAACTGTAAATGTGCAAAAACATTAAAAATGTTATGTACTTTTTCTTTCCCTTTAACTGCTGGAACTTCATCAGAATTAAAAAAAAAGTTTTTCAAAACCTTTTTTATATTCTCAAAAAGCACAGTGATGTGCTACACAATTCATCAATAAGAATCCTTAAAACATATTTCATCTTAAATTAATCTTTCTAGTACAAAACTATTTAAAATGCAGTCTTATATACTTATATAATAAAATGCAATCCTATATTCTTATACAATTTATTTAAAACACACAATGTACTGAAACACATATTAAAAGCTTCACATTCACAATTTAGCCTTTTTTAAACTGTAGTAAACTTTTAATGCAAACTTTGCAATTAATTCCAGGCGTGGTCCATTGAGTCCAACAGCAAATACCAGTGGAACTCTTTGGCTTCCAAATGTGCCTTCCACTTATTATCCCTGTCAAAAGGTTGTATTTTCTCTAAAATAAATAAATAAATGAAAAACCCACAAACTTTTTAAAACTCTTACATCTAGCATCTAGCATAATGCTTATGTAAAGCTTTAGTCATATTGCATTTCCATCTAGCATAATTGTGCTGATAAAGCCTCTTTCTCAAAACATGTTGTGTTTTTCCTACATAAAACAAAGAAAAAAGATATACACAAATCACAATATATTACCCTTTTAGCATTACGATCAAATTTGCAAGTACCTTTAAGGACTATTGTTCTAGGGTTACCAGCAATGGTTATATGTGCACCCTCATAAATAAAACAGCATTGTGCACAGCTGACGCACTTTGCCATACACCTTGCTTCCTTACAAAATTCAGAATTCATCCCTGTTTCAAAGCTTTGTTTGAGGTTTACACTCCTTTTGTACACTAATATAAGTTTGTCACTCAACCATTTTTAAAAAAACATAAGTTCAAAAACAGGATCCCAGTTTCTTGTCAAGACTCTCTTTATTCATTTTGTCAAAACTTAAAAACTGTCATGTCAAAGCCCTTGAATATACTCCAATTTCAAAAGACTCTTTCAACATTTTCAGTATAATAATTTAAATGTAGTTTTTCTTTCCCTCATTATATCCACCTTAAAATGTTCAACCAAAGATGTAGGGTAACCTCTGTAAAAACATAGTACCTAATATTTCAAGCTGATCCATGTATTCATTTTCATTGGACACCAAACTGGATACTTTAATGACTTGCTCTCTTATATATTCTTCTTCTGCAAAAGGAAGTGGCAGCTTGCATAAGGCAACAAACTATTGGAATATGTCTCATTGCAAAAATAGTAGTGTTACATCTCCTAATTTCTTTGTTTGCCCTAAAGCTCACATCTAAAAAATGAATAATAAGCTGATTTTATTCACTTTTTCATTGCAAAAAAAAGTAGCTTATCCATTGATATAATTCAGAATTTCATTCAGTTTCTTTTCAGCACTTTGCCATATCAGAAATATGTCATCAAAAATGTAAATAAATACTCCTATATCATTGGAAAGGAGAAGTGAACACAAATAGCCTCTCCACCTAGCACAGAATAACATTGGCAAATACAGATGCAGTCACTGTCCCCATAGCTCCACCCTTTATCTGTCTGTAATATTCAAACAACACTAAATTGTTTGTCACTGCATATTCTATGCACTTAACAATTGTATTAATGTTCTGCCCAAAATTTGAAACTACATTCAGGGCAGCATGAAACCCCCTCAATCCTCCTTTGGTGTGAAATGACTGAAAACAAATCCTTGATATCTTTCACCACCAAATAAGATAGTTCAATATATTCAGCCTTATTAAATGTACCTAAAAAGTGCCAAAAATTCCTCCACACGTGTCTTGTCATTAAATAAATTTTTAAAAGTTTACCAAAGGCCCAGTAATAGATTCTCTTGTCATCATAATGGGTTGCAAAGGTAGCTCTTGAACTAATTTATGAGTCTTGGGAATCCCCCTAAAATAGGAATGATTGGTTTGTCCACTCCCAAAACACTTACGAAGGTCCTTACTTATTAGATAATCAACAATCAACAATTTAAAAAAATCAGCTTAAAATATGCTGTATTAGTTTCATTTTTAGAGACACTTATAAGAAAAGTTCCATCATTTAAATAACATAGCATGTTCTGAGAATAAATATATGAATCCATAACAACTGCCTCTCTCCCTTTGTCTGAGTTAGTTACCTTAATCTCTTTTTTTACCCCACAATTCTGCCAAAACAGAGAGTTAATTATTTGATAAATTAAAAATATATATATTTTTTTTGAGGATTATTTAGAAGTTGTCTTAAATCCCTCTCACATAGGAACTCATGTAAGGCTATAAATGTGGCCAGGGTGAGGTGAGTAAAAAAAGTACTAGACCTCCTTTTTCAGTAGTGCAGTCAGCATTTAATCCCAAGATTCTAGACTAAGCCCCTCCTCCTGCACCTTTATACACTTTTAAATAGCAATGGTAAGTTAAGTTTTCTAATGTACATCTTACTTGCCTTTAGGATGTCCACAAGATTCTCTTTAGCAGTAGGAAGAAAAGTAAAACCCTTCAATAACAGTTGTCCAAATGTAGATGTCAATTCAAGGTCACTGTAATTGAATATCTTGAAACCAAAGAATTCAAAAACAGTACCCATATCCACACAGTGGTTGCCAAGTATTTTAATCTTCTTGGTGATTAAATTGGGGAAAGAGGAATCTCCTCAAAATAGACAGTTTTTGCTATAATAATAGAAAGTGATTTCAGATGAGTTGTGTATCAAGGAAACTCTGTACTGACATGGACTTGGAATTATATACTGCACTAATCCACAAACAATACTTTTACCTATTATACATTAATTAGCCTCAACTATGATTCCCTTTGTTCATGTTTTCACTGTTCCCAAAACTCTTCATTGTGTGGTGTTCCACTTCATTTTAAATCTTACCTTAAATGCACACCTCTCTATGGCTGTCATTTTCCACTAATCTGTATCCTAGCATGGCACTCTCCCATCCCATGCTGTTGTTATGCTCCCATATTTCTGTGATACCAGCAATGTCTACCCTCCTTATCTGCAGCTCTTTGTCTTTCTTACCAATTTTTTGGGTCTCATTGAAATACAACCCAACCATATGCCATGCCATTGTTTATTCTTATGCAAGATGATATGTTCATTTTCTAAATATATATGTAGTGCAATTTGTATGCTTCCATTTAATACCCATATCTTCTTATATTATCCTTACATTTTTGGGACTAGCTTTGTTAAATAAGTGACTTACTATTAAATATTAGCAGCTTAAGAAAGGGTACTGTGAAAGTGACAACATGAAACTAGGATTGTTAATCTGGAGTAGCCTGCACTGGAGGTATTAGTCACAGTTTGCAACTTGTTTCATATTTTCACGTTTATATTCATATTTCCATAACTGAGAGAGCTAAGTGTTATTGAGGGACATAATGCAAAATGCCATGTGAGAGACAAAACAATACATTATCACAGCCGGATTATAGTAATGTGCACTGGGCATACAGCTAATTGCTGCCAGTAAATAAGAAAATAGCAATACTTCAAATATGTTGATTCAGTTTGAGTTGCTCATAGTGAAATTTTGCATACTGATGGTCTCTCTGGATACATAATGCTCTGGTTCTGCAACTACTTAGCTAATGGAGCTGGTAAGAGTACAGGTCATGGATTTCCGCTTAAGCTATGAAACCAAACAGCTGACAGTGATACACAGTATGATATTCACACCTATAACACCTAATGCTTTAATTAACTATTTTGCTACTTGTTGTTGTGTAAAGACTGTTCCATGTTACAACACATTCCTCATAAATTGATAGGTTGATATATATATATATATATATATATATATATATATATATATATATATATATCTATATATATATATATATATATATATATATATATATATATATATATATATATATATATATATATATATATATATATATATATATATATATATATATATATATATATATATATATATATATATAGAGTCGATCTAAAATGTTTACAAACCCCTGTTAAAATGCCAGTTTTTTGTGATATAAAAAAATGAGACCACAATAAATTATTTCAAAACATTTTCCACCTTTAATCTGACCTATAGCTTATGCAATTCAGTTGAAAAACAAACAAATCTATTAGGGGAAAAAATATAAAAAATAAAAATATATACAGTAAGCTGGTTGCCTAAGTGTGCACACCCTTAAAATAATACTTTGTTGAACCCCCTTTGGATTTAATTACAACATTCACTCTTCTTGGGTACACACCTGCCATCAATGAAAGAGACTCTGATTAACACCAAATAAAGTTCAGCTGTCCTAGTTGGATTTTTCTGACATTTACTCAGTTGCCTGCTACAGCAAAAGCCATCATTTTCTGAAAGCTTACAAAGCATCAAAGGGATCTCATTGTTGAAAGGTATCAATCAGGAGAGGGGTACAAAAAGATTTCCACAGCAATGAATATACTATGGAACACAGTGAAGACAGTCGTCAAAAAGTGGAGAAAATATGGGACAACAGTGACATTTCAAAGAACTGGACGTCCCTCCAAAATTGATGAAAAGATATAATGAAAACTCATCAGGGAGGCTGCTAAGAGACCTACAGCAACACTGAAGGAGCTGCAGGAATTTTTGGCAAGTACTGGTTGTGTACTACATATGACAACATTCTCCCGTATTCTTCATATGTCTAGTCTATGGGGTAGGTTTGCAAAATGGAAGCCTTTTTTTGCACAGAAAAACATCCAGGCCTGGCTAAAATTTGCAAAACAATACATCACTCTCCCAAAAGCATGTGGGAAAATGAATTATGGTCTGATGAGACTGAGGTTGAACTTTTTGGCCACAATTCCAAAAGGTACATTTGGTGCAAAAACAACACTTTGCATCACCAAAAGAACACCATCCCCACAATGAAGCATGGTAGTGGCAGTATTATGCTTTGGGGTTGCTTTTCTTCAATGGGAACTGGGGCTTTAGTCAAGGTGGAGGGAATTATGAACATTTCCAAATACCAATCAATTTTGGCAAAAACTTTCAAGCGTCTGCTAGAAAGCTGAAGATGAAGAGAAGTTTACCTTTCAGCACAACAATGACCCCAAGCATACATCCAAATCAACAAATGAATGGCTTCACCAGAAGAAAAGTAAAATTTTGGAAAGGCCCAAGCAGAGCCCAGACTTAAATCCAATAGGTAATCTGTAGGGTGACCTGAAGAGGGCTGTGCACAATAGATGCTCTCGCAATCGGACAGATTTGGAGTGCTTTTGCAAGAAAGAGTAGGCAAATATTGCCAAGTCAAGAAGTGCCATGCTGATAGACTCCTACCCAAGAAGACTTAATGCTGTAATTAAATCAAAATGTGCTTCAAGAAAGTATTAGTGTAAGGGTGTGCACACACACCAAAGTATTAGTTTAAGGGTGTGCACACTTATGCAACCAGCATATTGTACGATTTTTATTTTTTATATTTTTTTCCCCTAACAGATTTGTTTGTTTTTCAATTGAAGTGTACAGGTTATAGGTCACATTAAAGGTGGTAAAAATTTTGAAATGATTTATTGGGGTATCATGTTTTTATATCACAAAAACCTGGCATTTTAACAGGGGGTATGTAAACTTTTTATATCCACTATATGTAGATATATATATATATATATATATATATATATATATATATATATATATATATATATATATATGTGTGTGTGTGTGTGTGTGTGTGTGTGTGTGTATGGGTCTACTTCACATCACCTGAAACCCATTTGACTATCTTTCATTTCACTGAGACCAAATCACCTAATTTTCAAAATACTGCAAACTCGTTTGACTGAATTTCATTTCACTGAATTGTAGGGTTCCTATTGTGAAATCAAATGTTAAGAATGCCGAATACTGGAAGGTCGAACTTGGAAGTTCGAAAGTTGAGAATGTCAAAGCCGCAGAAACCCGAATTCTGTCCCAGGGAAAGAATTTGGTTGGCTGTTTCTGTGGTTTGACACTTTCGTACAGGGTCAAGGTAAGTGTAAGAACGGGTAGTGACGGACTTTAGGGTTAGGGCACGGGTCAGGTAAGTGTGCGGTAGTGACGGACTTTAGGGTTAGGGCTGGGTTAAGGATAGTGCATAGATAGTAGTGTATGTTAGGTTTAGTGTAGGTTTTGAATGTGTTTGGTGCGATTGTGTTATGTGTGTGTTTTTCGGAACAGTGAATTTTTTCCCTGGGAAAAAAATAGCTGTTTTGACATTTCAATGTTATCCGAATTTGATCTTCCAAGTTCGAACTTATGGTGTTCGACATTTTGGAAGTTCAATTTCATGATATACACCCGAATTGTAAGCCATAGGCATGATGTGGGTTTCCATTCACCTGTGACTTGTTTGTGATAAAAAGAATTACGGTAACTTATAGTGCTGTCTCTCAGAATACTGACAGTCATGTAGAATGTAGTGTTGTAGTGTTTCTAAATGTGGGTATGTCTCTTTACATTTTAATGGGGAGTATCTAAAGTAATATGGTGGATGTTTTGTGCATTCCCAGTAGTAGTGGCAGCATGCAGAGTACTGTAAAGCAAGTAAAAGGTATATGTCCTTTTCCCCACTGTAGCGTGATCCTGGAGTTAGTATATATAGTTAGCAGGGTGTGGGATGCATAGTCCCTCACCAAGTTTGGTTTATATTGTCCGGATTCTGTTAAGAGGGTAAGTAAGTAGTTTTTTTAATTTTTGAAAAGAGTTAGTCATTGGTGTTGTAAGTGTGCATGTCTATGGTATAAAATCTAGTATGCTGAAATTCAGCATTGTAAGCTGTCAGTAAAATGAGAGTCAGTCAAATGAGTTGTTGGTAATTTGAACTTCAGGTGATTTGGTCTTGGTCAAATGAAAGTCAGTCAAATGAGTTGTAGGTGAAATGAAGTAGATTTATATATATATATATATATATATATATATATATATATATATATATATATATATATATATTCACACAAATATGTGTCTGTATTAAGCCATATCAAATAAAAAATCAAGAAGTTTGAAAGACTTCACTACTGCCTGCTCCAAACAAGGCTATATACTCTACCAACAATATGGTTCTCAATCAATATTTTGAAATTTTTCCACTGCAGATGCTTGCATATGAGTTGGTAGATTGTTCCATTTGATATTTATCCTTGAACTATGCTATTTTTTCTACTAGTTAAACTAAAACTGCCATACTCATTTTGTTAATTTTTTTATATGCATTGTTTCATGAAGATCTTTTTCATATTTCTTAACCTCTTAGTGCAACAGTTCTGGTCAGAGGTATACATATTGGAGGAGGGAGGTGATCAAAGTCCCATACCTAGGGACATGTTTTATCTATTGCTCTGATAAATGTAGAACGTTGCTAGGATAACATGATTTGTGTTAGCATGCAATTTTCTGAAGGATATGAATTCTGGAACTCAAATGTCTGCCATATTTACTTACTCCAGTCTTCAGTGATTTTATCAGAGGCTAACAAAAGTATGAGGCAAAACTCTGGGCATTTTTCAACTTATTAACAGTTGAAAGGTATGGACTTTTCTGAGAACTGAACACACTATTATGTAATCATTCTTTATAGCCTTATATACCAGATTCAGATCTCCTCCTAGTGGCTTTTAGAACAGAGAAATTAAGCTGTCTCATCCTACTTTCCTATAGAAACAATGTTTTTGGATGGTTTTTATTACTCTGATCCTTATTGTTGGGTTACCACACGTTATTACCACACTACAAAGGAGGCTATACTAAGGCAGTATTTAAAGCAGTTATATTTCTCTTGCTGAATTTTTTATTTCTAAGGGAACCAATTTTGTGCCTTCTAAAACAGCAAGGCTTACAGATTTATCAATAGATTTTAAACTATTTTTACATAAGTTGAATTTTAGAATTTTGTTCAATAATATGCCAACTTTGATATTTTAAAATGAGTTAAACGTGGCATATAATCAAAAAAAAAGTGGTCAATTAAGGGACATATTCATAAAAGGAAGGCTACCATTGGAGGAATATAACTATATGAATGTCAGCTCCCCACTTATTCCTACGATGGTTGGGGTCCCAAAAATTCACAAGTCCCTGGAGAATCCACCAATGAAACCAGTTGTGGATGGGAGGGGATCTATAACCTGTGCAAGTACTCAATTTTTGGATCATTCCCTTAAGCATTTGCTTAAGGATGAAGATCACTTGTGTAGGGACTCCTGGCAATTTCTTCAAAAAATAAATGAATTAGATTTTGTTAAGACTGATATACTGGTGACCATTGACATGAAGGACCTGTATACGGTCATCCCCCATATCACTGGTGTTAATTGGCTCATGGAATACTTAGACGGAAGGGGATAGTGCAGGAGAAGCTAAACACATTCGGGGACTTACTCGAAATTATCTTAAAAAATATATTTTTTTATTTTTTGAAGGAAGAATCAACATTTCAAAAGAGGGTGTGATGATGGGATCCACACTAGGATCTTTTTTGCCAACATTGTGATGTTAGAATGGGAACACTTATATGAGTTTAATAACCACTTTTTCAAATCTGTCAGGTATACTAGTGCTATTTAGATGACATCTTCAATATTTGGAAAAATAGCGAAGAGAGCCTGCAACAATTTATAAATTATATTAATGACACCACTGATTTTTTTTTTTGTCATTTACACACAACATTCACAATCAAAGGATGGCGTGCTTGGATGTAATGATTCATAAGGATTATGACTTGGAAAGATATGCTTCTCGAATCTACAGAAAATCAATGTATTCTAATATGTTATTGCATTTTACTAGTGCCCTTCCCTTTTCACAAAAGAAGGCAGTAATTAAAAGGCAGCTGGTTAGAGCTGCCCATATGACCATCCTTGACCAGGATTTCCAACATGAATGCCATATACTTTTACATATGTTTTGTAAAAGAGGATATCCTAAAGAGATGGTGGTAGAAATAGTCACCAAAGTCTCAGTTACAAGAGAAACTGTGCATTTTAGTCATATTTTAAAAGTTACTAATATAAGATATATTAGTAGGGAGAATGCAACCGAGACAAATGAAAGGAAGAATGTTAGAAGCACTTATGCAATGCCTTTACCACCACCTTTAACATGGAAAGTGCCACTATTAGATGGATTTTGAATAAAAACTGGAGATTATTACATGATGATAATGGTGTATTTGAAAAGTTATGGGAGGTACCCACTATTGCATATAAAAAAGGTTTCAAATTCAAAAATCTATTAGAGGTCAAGGGACAAATAATTTATATGAATCTAATCATGAACAAACGTGGTAGATTTAATTCATGTAAACACATATTGGTTTGTACTAGAGCAACTATAAAAGGCATTAATGTTTCTGTTAATGAAGGTGTGATCTAAAGTGCAATATGTCAGACATGCAACAATGTTTACAGAGGAAAAACAGAGTGTTGACTTCATGATCAGATATATGAACATATGTATGATATAACAAAAGAAAAAAACAGCTAATGCACTGTTTTGGCATGTTAGGGAACATGTGGGACATTTTTCTAAATTAATGATATTGGAAAAGGTTGAAAAAATTCACTGGGGGGACCATGTGTGACCATCCTGGAGAATGGAAATTGGTGTGGCAACCGTCATTAAATGCAAATTCTTCGCCAGGACTCAGTGATAGCTTGTTCATAGCCTCCTTTTTAAAACTAAAGTCTATTAGTAGGTAGTTGATGTAGAAGGGAAACATTTTGTGTTTGGAAATGATTGTGTCAGTTCTGTTAATGAACATTGTGGGCGATGGAGTTATAAAATGCTACATGAAACATGTTCACATATGTTTTTTCACATTTTTATTGTAGTTTAGCTGTTCCATTTGCTTACATATTTTTAAAGTAATGATTTGTTAAATATATTTTATTTTGCGTAATTTATATTTTCAAATTAAATAGTTTAAAAGATGCAAGGGAGGTTCTGAACAGGGGTTGATGTATCACATAACATTTTAATTAGTCAATCACGTTTTTTTTAGTAGAGTATTTAAATGCACTTTTTCTGTATGTTGAACATATCTGAGGAAGTTTTATATTTGATAGAAAGAAAGCACTTATACATTAAAGCTTTAATTTGCTTTACATTTTTTGTGTTTATGGTAGTAGGTGTGTTACACTTCATTTGACAGGTGTTTTTTGTCAACATCCACTAATACACTAGGTTGTCCTATGGAATTTTACTATGCAGGAAGTAGTGATGTAGATAACATATGCTAGATGTAAAGAACCATGGGAACTGTGCGGCACTGCTCTGATACATTCGCTATTAACCATGTTATTGCCAGCTGCTTAAAAACTGAAAGAATGGTAGCCCTTACTAATGATGTATCATGGTCCAGGAGTACCAGGTGTGGCCATTATTGCCATATTTGTGCAATCTATAACATCCAGTATTCCAGGAGATATCATAGACGCTATGCATTGTGGTGTCTTTCTCCCCTGGTGTGCTGAGAAGCATATGCTCATCCAAATCTGAAAACAGCATATCTAAATATGTATTGAGCATTGTCAGACTGACAGATATGATATACCCAGTGCATCCCCTTGTTCTCCCTGAAAGGACCCTGTAGCTAATACAGTATGCACTGCTCATACCTTGGCATCTACTAGTAAAGGAACTCTACACAATGCTCCTGATTCTTTACAGGGGCAGTTCATATCAGCCAACACCAATAAATTATTTCTGCCCACTCATATATATATATATATATATATATATATATATATATATATATATATATATATATATATATATATTTTTTTTTTTTTTTTTTTTTTTTTTCAGCTGCTTGTTGGTTGGGTGGTGGTAGGTGATCTGGATCTTCTGTCATTTCTACTACTGCAGCCTGTCACAACACTGGTCTACAATTGTGGAGGTTGTGGCACTTATTGACAATAAGTGTTGCTATACAAAATCTGCTGCTGCCCCAAGCATCTTTGTTTGTTTGTTTGAACTCAGCAATTTTCCGTGTGTTTCTTGATCTTTTAGTGAAAAGTAACGATGCACATCTATTGCTTCCTACATTTGTGAGCTCATTTGCCTGCCATCGCACACTTATTAGATTACACATCTTCTTTTTCATGTGTCATTGTATGGACATTTGCATAAGTTTGCTCCTTTGCTGTTTAGCTAGCTGCTAATTTGCGCCTTGAGGGTACTTTAAATTGCAGCATGTCTGAATGTGACCACGTTCCACACAACAGTGTGCTCTATACTATGCAAGCTAACTATGAATACCAGCCAAAGTAGGTAGATGGTAGTAAATGTTTTCTGTATGTATCTTTTTTGGAAGGCCTGGGGGCACCACACAGAGTATAACTGCATTTGTCTGACAGAAGGCTGCCTTGAATAAAGAAAGTACCAAAACATAGTCAGTAGGCAGCAAAAAAAAAAAAAAAAAAAGAAGATAAAGAAAACACATAGAAAGTTACATTCATTTAGGAAAAACACCACTGTAAGCACATATTACCAAGCAATAGTAATATGTAAAAATTTACCTGTGTGAAGTATAAAAGAGAAGTTAGTTCTAAAATATAAACCTTGACATCAGTAACATACTGACTATGCAGATGCAAATTTCAAAAATATGTAAGCTGATTTAAAACAATGATTTTTTTTTAAAATATGTACCATAAAAGCAATGTAACTCAGTGTATATGCTGCAGTAAATGTCTAATACATAACAATCAGTATAAAAAACATTACAAGGAAAGCATTGGGTACTACTTACTTGCCCACTGCCCTAATTTAGCAAGTATATGATGATATGGGAGAGCCTCCATACATAAAGATTACTTCTGATAATGCACTTCAACATTTTAACTGTGACAAATAATAGCAGCCATTCTTAGGACTGATAATTACCTTCAAATTGTAGCTTTAGGAATAAGGAAGTTAAAGTATTGCAGTGTTAGTATGACAGGAACTAAAAACGCCACCAAGCAATGCCCAGCAGTAGTTGCACTTTAAGAAACAACTTCCTCACTGTAGAAGCACATCTTATTGATTGGACACATCAAAAAATGTAGGGCACCTTGTTTGGCTAGGCATGTGTATGGGAGAAGAGCAAAGTAAAACAAATCAGAACCGGTTTGAAAGAAATACAAAAACTCGAAGAAAAGTAGTCACTAAGGCAATAACTTTGAATAGTCAAATAGAGGAACAAAGTCTTGTAAGCAAGAAATGACTGAACCAAACTGTTCTGCATAAAAATTATGGAATGATACAATCTCTGCAATATAAAATGCTATAGAATGAGCATCATAGAAATCAGGAGATTTGCAGCCACGGAAATAGTTATTTATTTGGAAAATGAGTCCTTGCATAGAGAGTGATTCATTCCTAGTGATTAGTAGTGCATATCATGATAGGGTAATAGAATGGAGAGAGTGAATACATAAACAATAAAATCTGTGCCTTTTACTAAACTAAAATAGTATTCATTCTGCGTTAAACAGACTGGGAGGATTTAAGTCTAACAACATATATGAAATTATTAGCAATTGTGCTTGGATTATAATTCCAACATAATTAAGCACAAACTAGATTTAAGCATACATTTTAAAACATATTAAGAAATATTAGCTACTGCTTCTACAGATTTGACATTATATTTGACAAAATTCAGCACAAAGTGAAAATAATAGAAATAAACAAATTACAACTAATCCCTTACCTCTCAGCAGACTTGCATTCAGCAAGGAAATTCTTGACAATGCATGTCCAAAAAACTTTGTGGGAGTGTTTGCTTTTAAGTTGGTTGTATCTGGAATTTTTCACCATCCATGCATAAGGCAGTACTAAGATACTGCAGAATGCATGGAAATTGTATATATTATTGCTTGGGCTGAAGTTATTGTTTTTATAATACTTTCAGGTTGAACCTTGATTGGCATATTTTCTAATTTAAATTGCAATATGTATTGACTTCTTTCTTAAAGAGGCATTGTAGCTTGCATTCTTATGCCAGATTGTTGGACATCATAGATGCTACATCCATATTTTGTTTGCTACTTGTCTTTAACTGCTTATCAAGAGCTTGTTTTATATAGGTCAATTTTGTAATGAGCTGAAAACAACCACTATTCAGCACACCTTCTGTCTGCACCCTGCTAGGCTATTTGTTTTCCAAAGATATGTGCACACTCAGATCTCTTGTGGCTTGTGATCTGTTGTGAAAGTAAACAAAATACACCTTATGTGCAAAAATAGACTGCAAAACTACATATGACATGGGCCCACAGTAGGTGACCTCATAAAACATGCTTCTCTGTTTCTTTATGTAATTTGTGCTACTGGAAGGTAGGGAACATAGCTGGGGTTCAAAAAAGGTTTGTATGTTTCCCACAGAAGTTGAAAAGTAAGTACAGCAGTATGAATGGGGAGGTCAAAGTGAGAATCTAAACGGAAGCAAAAGCAAACATCTGACAAAATAAAAATCAAGATGAGTGATACAAATTATACAGACCATGAAGTGACAATAATTACAAATCACATTCCCCCTGTGGCTGTGCTTGAGCCAGTATCCTTTCATGTATTTATGATGGATATCACTGAGACCCTAATTAAGAGGAATATTATTTGTCTACATACAATAAATGGCTGAAAATCAGGTGCACATTTCCATGGCAGAGATGCCACATGCACAGTTACAGGATTATGAGTTTTACTACTACCTTGTGGACTTCTAAGGAATTTTCTTGGGGAAACAAGCCATTGCAGAATAATTAATATTGAGAAAGGGAGGTGTAAGAATAATCAAAAAAGAAGCACCTGGAAACAACTGTATGAGAATGCAAGGAAATTAAATTGTAATGTAGCAGAAATTAGAAAAGTCAGTGAAAAACTACTGGGTGCAGCCATGATGATCAAAAGGAAGGGGGAGCAGAGTCTTCTGCCATAGTACAAGTCAGTGCTGAACTGTGCCTTAGGAACTGTGAACATTTAGGTGACCTGCCATCCAGGGGGTTACAAGGGTGCAGAGGTATACCAGACAGGTCAATAGAGGGATGCACTGGAAAGTAAAGGCAGAGAAAAGTGACACTCACACACATAAGAAGAGGAAGCAGGAATGAATGACAAACATAATCATTTGATAGCAGTAAACACATATCATTTGCAGTATACAAAGTGAAGGATATGGCATAACTAACAGACTAATATCAGTAGTGAAGAAAGACACTGTAATATGAAATGTATTCATGGCTGTGATAATAAAATCTTGAAAAAAGTGTATGTAAAACACAATGAAGACAAAGGGCTGGATTCCCGAAGGCTTGCACGGAGTCTAAGAGTAGAGTAAGACTCCATGCAGCCAACATGTCCGCAAAGCGATCCAGGAACATGGAAGGATCCAGGTAGGTGCGTGCAACAGAGCTCCTAAAATGAGTCTTACACCGACAGGGCTTGGATATGCAAATTACCTCAATTGCAGGCAAAAGCTATGCAAATGAGGTAAATTTGGGATCCAGGAAACCAGAACCTGTCTGAGTAAGACTAGTGTTATTTGCAGAAATGTACTCTGTTGACAGCTGAGTATGGTTCTGCAAATAGCAAAACGGAGCCGTGACAGCTCCAAAAAAAGGATGCAGCCAGTTGAGGAAGCATGCCAATGGCCAAATATATGGCCATTGGCAATGTTCACCGATGCAAAATAAAAATAAAATAATTTTTTTATCCCGATGTCCAGTGTTTAAGTCTAGTGCAGTGCCGCACAAATGCGCTGTGCTCTAAAAACCAGAAAACCAATAATTAAAATCCACAAATGTGGATTTTATTGTAATTCTTAATTTACAATGCAAGGGAATGGCAGGCTGAAGACAACATGGCTACCGAGTAGAGGTTGCTAAGGGAGGAAGCTCAGTCTAAGAGATGTAACCAAGCATTAGTAGGCTGTCCTATGCAAATGAGGGTTAGGATAGTGAATCCCAAGTTTACATAGCAAATGAGCACAGTCAGTGGAGTGTAGGAGTAGGATAAGGGGAGTAACAGAGTAGAAAATAGGTGACATCACAAGGGGGGTATGTATGAAAGAAGTGAAGCTCATTGGAGCAGAGTGGCATGTGTCTGCTGTCAGTTACACATCACTGGAGGAGGTGTGTCAACAGGTAGCCTAGCTAAAGGCAGGAAATTGAAGGTGTATGCCATGGATAACACTAAAGTTTCTTGCTGAAGTGCCTGCAATGTGTATGCTCACGGGTGCGCGCCTGTATATCCGAGTAAGACTGTGTGCACGCGTGTACGCCTGTGTGCATGCATTTAAGCTGGAGTAAGTATGTCTAAGGCTGTTTAAAGCTATGTAAGCACGTTTGCACAGGTGTGCACGCGTTTTAGCAAGAATAAGAAAGTTTTAGTCCGTGTAAGCATGTGTGCACATGTGTGAGCTGGTGTGCACGTGTTTGCGCTTGTGTGCGTGGCGCTGCCCCCCTGAGGAAACAGAAAGGAAAAAGGAAGCACAACAAATAGTAGGAAGTTAACCAGGGAGTACTAGCAGAGCTAGCAGGTGAAAACAATCAGAATCAGGCAATTACACAGGCAGTATACTAGCCCAGCCCAGCCCAGCACTTAAAACTTTGCAAACAACATTCCGCTATGTTTCTCTCAAGAGACACTGCAACACTGCAGTAAGCTAATAGAAGTGAAAACTGAAAAAGCTTTACTGAGACAAAGAAATGTTAGGGGTTGCTATTGCTGTTATAAGGTGACATATGCAACATGCTGAGGGTGGTGACAATGCGAATGCTGCTGGACAACCCACAGTGAGGAGACGGAGAAGAGTGTATAGGCCCAGGGTAACCTATCAGGGGCTACATGAGCTGGAAATAGGGGAGCGCTATAGAGTGGACAGAGACCTCTTGCAGCAAATTGGTGAGCTGTGCAGGCCACACCTGACACACAGATTCAACAGAGGGGAACCCATCCCAGTGGAAACCAAGGTATGTGTTAGCCTAAGAATATTAGCAACAGGTACCTTCCAGAGACCAAATGATGATATGATGGGGATATCACAGGCATCAGCATCCAGGGTACTGCACCAGATCCTGGATGCCATGTCAGCACATGTCGGTGATCATGTATATTTCCCCAATTCCCATGAGGTATTGGCCAGCAATATGCATCTCTTCCAGCAAATAGCGGAATACCCTGAGGTAATGGGTGCAATAGACTGCATGCACATACGCATCAAAGCACCAGCCGGTGAGCGGGGTAGGGTCTACTTCAACCGCAAGGGCTTCCCCTCCATCAACTGCCAGGTCATGTGTGATGCTCAGGGCATAATACTGAATGTGTGTGCTGGCTGCCCTGGAAGCTACCATGATTCACATATCTGGCATCTGACACAGCTGTACCAGACATTTGCCAATGGGGACATCCCTCATGGTCACCTTGTGGGGGATGCTGGCTATGCACTGGAGCCGTGGCTGATTACACCCATCAGAAACGCACACAGACCTGAACAGGAATGCCATAATGAGGCACAATCACAAACACGAAATGTAATCGAGCGTGTGTTTGGCCTGCTCAAGTCACAGTTCCGGTGCCTGGACACATCTGGTGGAGCCTTGCAGTACTCACCAACTACATGTAACCAAATTGTCATTGTATGTGCTATGCTACATAATATGATCCTGCAAAAACAGCTGCAGCAGGAGCAGCATAGGCCTGGGCCAAACAGCCCCTCACCATTGCCAAGGCCATCACAGGCAGAGCGTGACTCGGAGGAGGAACAACCTGAGCCTGCCCCAGTAGGCAGAAGGAGGCATTCCCAGTATTGTTTGGCCTTGGCAAAGAGGCAACGCATAGCACATACACTGGCTCAGTAGGAACCCTGGAAATGATACCTCTCTCTGACTTGCACATATAGTAAAAGGGATGCCTAACTTAACACTACCTGTTTCCAAACATGCATAGGGAGTGCAGTATGTGCATCCAACATAGGCAGCCCTGCAACACCACCTGAGGCATGATTGCCATGCGTTAAGCAATATAAAGCAGTGCTAAACAGCTTTCACCACCATTTAGTATATGTAAAGCAATTGCACACACTAACAGTAGCACAACTGTGGTCAATGTTGAGCAATATTGGGCAACGTTCAGCAATGTTGGTTAACGTTGAGCAATGTTGAACAAGCTTGGTCTATGTTGGGCATAGCTGAACAAAAGCCAGCATGCTCATATTTGCTCTGCTGGCCCTTAAGTAGTTTAGTCTGCTCAGTATGAAAATATAAAGCAGTGACAGGCCTCGAACCCAAGATACTGTGCACTACAGTTATAGTAATGAACCACTAAACCGTGAAAGTATTGCAGTGGTCAGCCTATATGAAGAAATGTTGATAAGTCTATGCAAAGTATCTCATGGAAACCCTGCAGGCACAGCATAATCCCTGATGAGTTATGACACAAAGGTGAGCCCTAAAGTAAGAATAGAACCTGATTTTCAACACACATATAGTATAAATGTTAATATTGGTCATGTTCACACACATTAACAAATGCAGTGGACTTCAGACAGCAACATACTGAAAGGTCACTCTGGGCATGCTCACACACTTGAATAAATGAGACAAATGTCAGGCAACAAAACAATGAAAGGACAGACTGGGCATGCTCACACACTTACGCCATGTCTGAGTACAGCAGTGGGCCACACATATCCGGCAGTTGCATGTGTTAACCCAGGAACCTCTCACTATTCACCAATCTGCCTTGTGCACACAGTTATATGACAACAGACACATATATAATATATTGGAACCCTGTCATAATAAAATATGTTCTGCAGATACTTAGGTTGTTCGTAGAAAGTGGGAAAGCAAAGAAGATAAAAAACCTGCAATCAGTATCATCAATAAACAATGTGCATCCCGAACATTACCATAGGTGCATAGATTGATACTAGGCTATCTGCCCTAGGGCATTTATAAGCCTAGCCAGAGTGTGTTTGGCTTTCACAGCCCTGTTAGATTAGTAGACTGTGCCTGTGAATAGTAGGTCACACAAGATAGGCCTTTTACATTTAGTTTATTGTGCCTCTGTCTAGCAGGGACCCAGAAGAGATCCCAAGGGTAAACATACAATCACCCATCCACTAATCAATATGTCTTCTGCAGGGGGTCAGTGGGGGGCTCTGCCTATGCGGGACTGGGATCCCATTCCAGAGTGAGGGGAGCCTCTGGGATATGAATGTGTCCCTCCAGCATGTCCTATTAATATCTGTGCTGAGGTGTAAGTCCCTGGAGCATGTAGCTCTAAGGGATCCGGATATCCTGAGGTGGAACATGTCCATTAATTCTGTGTTGGACATGGCTTTAAACAACAGGCACAAATCGCATCCGAGTAGGCGGTAAGCGACTGAGGAGTTACTTTAGCTGAACTGCACAGGGCATCTGTGTGAGTCCCTAGATCCACTTGATGAGGTACTTTTGTGGCCATTACAGTTGCTGCAGGTGTCGGGTAAGGCACATCCCAAATGGGGCATTGTATCTAATCATGGACCTGATGAGTATAGAGGCACAATGACTTTACTTGATCTAGATGTAAAACCTTTTGGGATAAGGTGGGCTATATAGAAGGTCTGTCTAACCACTTTGGCAATGTGATTGTCAAAGGCAAGATTACTAACTACTCATGTCCCCAAATCCCTAACAACTTCTACTGTACTTAATGTATTAACACATATGTGGTAATGTGTGGGCACTTTGTTATTCCCAAAGGGGATAACTATGCATTTAATGGCATTTAGCTGTAGGCCATGGCTCTGGCACCAGTTATCCATCTCTGTGACACCCTTTTGGAGGATGCTTGTGCCAGCTGGAGAGTCAAATATGGCACCCAGTTTGCAGTCATCTGCGAACATAGTCAGCAATATTCCTCCTGTGTTAGCCTGTACGTCAGAGAAATATATACTGAACAAGAGAGGTCCCAGGACTGAGCCTTGTGGGATGCCATGTGTAACTGGTGTAGAGTCAGACATGGCACCTGCGATACTTAGCATGTGGGTGCTATCCCTGATCCAGTTAGCAATCCATCTTGTGACATATGTGCCGATATCTAAGCTGGTGAGCTTATGTATGATGCCCGAGTGGGGTATTGTTTTGAAGGTTTTTGCGAGGTCCAGGTAGACTGTGTGGACTACCTTCCCTAAGTCTATGGACCTGGAAACTGTTTAAAGAAGTCGACCATGTTTAAGAGGCAAGATCTGCCCACAACAAAGCCGAATTGTGTAGGATCCAGTGTCTGTAGGTTCCCGATGTCTGTGTGTATGAGTTCCATGATGATACGATCCATAGCTTTGCAGTCCAGGCTAGATACCTTTGTGGAGTGGGACCACTGTTGCTGTACACCATTCCTTGGGTACATATCCTGTAGTAAGTCTGATATTGAACAGTGACTTCATGTGAGGGTTACGTTCGTCATGAAGCTTGTTTAAGATGCAGGCCAGGACACCGTCCAATCCCATTGATGCTGTGTTGTCTGCTTTGGAGAGGGCAGCACTCACCTGATCATCTGTGATGTCAGGGAGGCTACACTCTGTTGGGATGGACATTTGCTCATTATGGGGGATGGGGGTGGCATTTGCACTGAACCCGTTTGCCAGGATGTTGGCAATATCTGTAGGTTCAGTGTATGTATTGTCATTTTGCAGTAACTCACAGCATATCTGGGAGTTGGCACCCAGGTTCATGACATAACTAAAGAAGGCCATGTGATCGTCCTTAGTGTCTGGTGCAATTTACCTTTCAAAGCGGGTCTTAGATGAATTCATGAGTGAACGTAGCTTCTTGCTAGTACTGATCAGAGATGCCTTCCCTTTTTGTGGTTGTGCTCTATCATGTAGTAGCCCCCTCCTTTTGTTGTATAGCTTATTTATGGCAGTGGTCCACCAGACAGGTCCCCTGCCTTTGGAGGAGTGTGTCTTGTTTTTATTTGGGATAGCATGATCCATGCATTCCAGTAGGTGTCAATAGAATGTGTTTGTAAAGGATTCAGTGGTCTGAGCCGTATTTACCTCTGTTCCAGGGTCTTTGAAGGATACCACCTCGGTTTTGAGAAGTGTGAAGTTTGCTTTTGGTAAGTTCTTCACCGAGAGAACCTAGGATGGGTGTGGGGATGGGATATGGATGTCCAGTGAAATAAATGTATGGTCTGACCTTACCAATGAGAGGCATACCTCTGGTGTGGAACATGGAGTCCCCATGTTGGTGATGATCAGGTCCAATATGTTTTCCCCTCTTGTGGGTGTGGTGACCAGTTGTGACATAGCATTTGGGTTTAGAAATTCTAGCAACCGTTGGGTGAGGGTGTTGGGGCTTGAGTAGTATTCCCATTCAATGTTTTGGTAGGTGAAGTCACCCCATATAATGGTGTTTGTAGAGACCGTCATATTCTCCAGTGTTCCCAGGAAAGCTGAGTGGGGTTCCTGAGTTTGGGAGGATGGTCTGTAGCAGGCTACAAACTGAAAGGCAGTTTTGCCCACTGTTAGTTGCACATGTATGGTTCCTAATGCTTCCTGCAATGCTATTAACCTGGGGGTGTGTGTATCTGTGATGTATACGGATACTCCCCCTAAATTTGTTGGTCGATCCGAGTCTTATGGCCAACAAGCATGGTATGAAGTATAATCTGGTAGTGCTGGTGTGCTTTTGGGAGCCTGAACCAGGTGTTTGTTACTGCACAGATATTGACATTCTCCATACTGAGGAGAGTCTTGAGTGTGTGCATTCTGAGGGCTAGACATCTGGTGTTGAGCAGCATTACCCATAGTTTCTTTTACCTTGTACTGTCTATGGAAGTGGGTTTGTCTTTTGAGCCTTTCCCAAAAAAGGCACTGTGGGGGTGGCAACAGCCTTAGCCAGTATTCGAAAGTCCAGGGGTGACAGGTGCAAGCTGTCCAGAGCAAAGTTACATAGCATGTCGAGCATGTCATCCCAGGCTGACAGACACTGGATCCCCTTTGAATGACACCAATATATTAGCCAACTGTTACAATTGATCAGCTTGTCTGTATACTGTGCCATCATTCTTGGTGAGGGTAAGATGATACACAAGGTCAGGGTCATACTGGCCTGGGTTACATGATCAGAGAGCTCCTCTATGTCTCTTGTCATGTAGTCCAGGGAGGAACATCTGAGGTTATTCACACCAGCATGGACAATGATGGAGCCATATTTGTACTTGCTTTGGAGTGACCTGAGTGCATGTGTAATGTGGTGGAACCTACCACCCGACAGACAGCTCAAAGTGTCCTTCTCCTTGTTCAGCCTGGTGAGTGTGACGTCAGAGTGTCTGACAATAGAGTCACCTATTACAAGTGTATTAGGTGTGTTGTTTAGCCCTAAGGGCAGTGACTGTGTGGCACACTGACTTTGTGAACCATGTGATATGTGGGTATTGTTGTGGGGTAGCAGTTGTTTAGGTGTCTGCTTAGAAGGTCTCTCCTGCTTAGGCAGATATTATTTAGAGCCTCTGAGTATGTATTTGTGTGGTAATGTATTTTGTTTGCTGTCGCTATAGGTTTATCTGAGACTGGATTTGTGGTGTGTGTGGTTACCTTCACCACCTGATAGACTGTGCAGGTCATGGGTCAAGAGATCTCGGCCTCCTGTTTGTCTGTATAGTTGCATCTCTCACATATATCTGAGTTTGTTGGGAGGAAGTGAGGGTTGTCTGTGTACATAAGGCAGTTGTAACATTGCCTCAAAAGTCCCATATTCACCAGCTGGACTGGAGAGTACACACGAAACCAACCTTTGAACATGCCAGGATATTATGATGACATACTCTCTGTTGACTGATAAAAAGGGATTAGTAGGGTGTTAAATGTGTAAAAGAGTATAACAGGGGTTTAGTGCTCAGGTTTGTTGGTGTTTTGGAAAGATTATCTGCGAAGGAGTCCAGACAAAACCATGACACTTCCTACAGCTATGTCATACATAGCAATGTACACTCATATATGTCCTGAGTCAGGGCCAACTCTACCTGATTGACAATGCCGACATCCTGTCAGACAGGCCCATACATACATACTCACCTCCCACTGACAAAAGTCCCTATCATCATACCAAGAGATATCACATGAAGAATGGGTTAACAGCTCCTTCCAAAGCCAGAAACATGGCATCAATTGGATTACATTGTTTCCCCATATGTGTCATAAGTGAACTACAGAACAAACAGACCCTGCACCTGAACAGTCTGTTGAGCCTCACCCTCTCTACAGGATCTGAAAGTTTTGAATGTGTTACAACAACATATGGCACACCCCACAAGTGTTGGTGCACAACAGACCATGGGAACTATAGTCCTATAAGCCTATGATGTCTGATCTGCAAGGCCATTGAGTCCATCATGATTGAAGTCATAAACAGAGCTATTGGAAGCCAACAAACACAGAGCCCTACCAACTGTGGTATGATCATGGGCAGATCATGGTTCCCAAACCTGCTAGACTGTTTGCAAGGCAGCCACCCAGGACACACATCACTGAAGGGAGCTACACACGTCCCACATAGACTCTGAATAACCCTTTATCAACATCACAGACACATGTTGCATTCACAAAATCAAGAACCTGTGCATAAATATGTATTGTCATATGAAGGAATGGCAATTTGTCCACAGAAAGATCACACTAGCTAAGAATTGTGGAGTCCTGTTCAAGCTGTTAACACCTGCTGACCCACATGGTTCATTCCTGGGATTGCATAAAAAAAAGTGCAGACACATTACCATGTCCAGTCTGATGATGTCAGCATCCTACAAATATAGCAGGAGAAAAGAAAACACCCAGTAAAGCATATAGCGTGTGTGTGTGTGTGTGTGTGTGTGTGTGTGTGTGTGTGTGTGTGTGTGTGTGTGTGTGTGTGTGTGTGTGTGTGTGTGTGTGTATGTGTGTGGAGTGAACTTTTTGGAGACTGGAAAAACACATTCAAAGAGGTGATCTCCTCTTTGGCAAGTCTGATGATGTCAGTATCCCACAAATATAGCAGTGGAAAGGAAAACTGCCAGTAAAGCATATAGTGCGTTGTGTTAATGCGTATCTGTGTAGTATCATAATATAGTTAGGTAGGGGTTTGAATCCTGCAATTGCTGAGTGTGTGTGCGGGACACTATTGGTCAATGTGTTGTGGGTTTTGCTTTTACAACTGTATGACATATCAGTAAAACAACAGTATGTGCATTGCACACTTCAGGTATCTGTGTGGCAAATACATATATGTACATGTGACCTCAATTGATATCTGTGTGGCAAATACATATATGTACATGTGACCTCAATTAGTTCATAGGTGTGAAGCCTGCTTTCTACACGAATACATCTGCTACCATTGACAGTCTGTGCTGCTGCTTCTCAGACCTTAGGTCACATATGTATGTATGTGGCAAGGCCAGCCACTGTAGTGATCTGTGGCCTAGGTCATCTGTGTCACACACACCCATGATAGTTTCTATAGAATAGTGTGAGTGAGGGTTCATGCCTGGGGTATATGTCAGACATGTTCAAACACAACACAGTCTGTCAATAATGGCCATTCATTATAGGTGTACAACACCTCCATGGATATTCATACAGATCCCTTCTTGCTTATGTGATGCACTGAGGGACATCAGCATACCTTTGGAAATGTGAATACCAAAGGACAGATGACATAACATGTGGCTGTATATACACATCGGTACCCCTGCTACATGTTGTGGGCTACTACCAATCTGGTACTGTCAGGATACTATGTATAGTAAATGTGGACGACTATGCTATAGTTGGCTTATAGCTTTACAGCATGGGTTGGTCAGCAGGTATCTGTCTGTATGATACCCTTGTGGAGTATAAGTGTCTCATCCAGAGAATGCATTGTAGGCCACTGTATGCATTACCAGATCTTGACGGACATATCCCTAGTGTGTTTGCTTGTACCTAGGACAGCTACATGCCAAACAGGAGTGGTCCCAGGAATGGGTGGCGGGCAATACCACTGGTAACTGGTATAGTATATTACCGGAAGGAGTCAAATGCTACTGTGGATTATAATTCCAACATAATTAAGCACAAACTATTTCAGGCTGTTGAGGTTATGTATGCTACCAGAATGCAAAACAATGACTGATATAAACAGTATCACACACAGCATAGTGTCAAACCATGTCATACACACATGTGTACCCAAGTTGTAACATATGTGTAGTAAAATGCATACTGGCCACCAACAGGAAATATGAGGTGTTAACACTGTGTAATACAGGGCATGTCACCCTTCCCATGTGTCCCCTATGCACATACATGCAGACAGTGCACCTCCACCATGTTCACAAATGTACACCTGCAAATCTGTACTGCACACATCACACACGTACCATCCACTCACCAACACATGCTGCCAGTACCGCACACATCAGCCAAGTGGCAAATGGGCAGACAATACAGTCTTGGAATTAACACTGGTGTAAACAATACTACATTGATAATCATAGCTTTAATGCATCATGCCTGCTCAGATATACATACAAGGATATCAGTACACTTTGCTGTTGACAACATGCTAACATTGCTACACTGCTATTAGGTCACCCTGTGCATCAGCACCATGTAAGCCTGTTCCTGCATCATTGTCACAGATGACAGGAGGTGGCACAGTTTCATCATATGCACATGGTGTGTTATTGGTTTGCCAGAGCTCGACAATGACCCATCCAATTTATGTGTGTGTGTGTCTGCATGCACACAGTTCCACCTTGTGGCTGCCAAATACGGGAGGTTGTGGGACAGCCACGGACTGTACCTGTCAGGCTGTACAGATCACTGTCTCCGGCCACAGACACAGTACTTGTGCCTGCCAGAGGTGCCACGGACAGTATCAGGTACTAAACCAGACTGGGTACTATCATCAGAGGCAGAGGGATGTCGACTGGATCCATGTCCCTGCTGGGACTGGCCAAAGCCACGTGCACATGGTCATCTAGGACGGTCTATTGACAGCCCAGCCCCAACATTGCTGGGGCTGGTACTGCCACTACAGGAGTGGCTGGGACTTGTGTGTCATCCGTGATGACTGCCAGCTGATGATGTTGCTGGCATACTTCCACGTCGATGTCTCAGCTGTCCTGCACTGTTCTGGCACATGGACATTACATTGCAGAGGACATCTAGTGTCTCCCCCAACGTCTATCAATGACCTCGGTGTAATTACGGATGGCACCGGCAAGGTCACGGATACTGTCATTGATAGCAGTGTTGTGAGCCCTCTGCACCCTTAGTCCCTGCCTGGTGTACCATTTCATATGTGCCTGTGCCTGCATTACAGCCCGGAACATACCTGAGGTTGTGAAACCCTGTGGCGGCATGTCTGCCAAGGGCATTATGACCAGCAGTGCTCCCACGAGAACCCCTGGACATATGCCTATGTGGTACCATTCCAGGTGTCTGGTATGGCTGCTGTGTGGGGTTGCATGTGCCATAGATACCACACTATCCTGGTCGATGCCTACTGTATGCTCTTCCTCCACTAAGGCCATTGGTGTTGAGGGATGTATCGGCAGTATGAATGTGCACATAGATGGGGTGGACAGCTGTGTACTATCGATTGGCGGACCAATGACAGACCCTGGAAAACCTGCCTGTGCCACTACACATGTGTCATCATGTCCACTATTTGTGGCAGTGACTTTAGGTTCCCTGCTACACTCATCCAACAATACCTCAGCACCTGTGAGAGGAAGACAGGAAACACACTTCACAATCTGTACAGGATGTTAGCACACATGAACACATGAACACATGCACACATGAACACATGAACACATGCACACATGAACACATGCACACATACACACATGCACACACACATACATGCTCACATGCACACATGAACACATGCACACATCACACATGAACACATGCACACATGCACACATGAACACATGCACACATGCACACATGAACACATGCACACAAATACACTACTCAGTCAAGTTGACACACACACCCACACACACACACACACACACACACACACACACACACACACACACACACACACACACACATCAACAGCAATACAGAACATATTTATTAGTGGTTGATGGTGGAGTACAGTATCACAAGCCAAAGAGTTCTATCACACATGTCAGCATGCAGGATGTGTGCTGCTCAACAGCATGCAGTGTGAGTGTGGAGAGTACTTGTTGATAACAGTATACATGTCGTTGATGCATGTGTGTTGTTCAATGATTGGCCTCACCCTGGAACACAATGTGTTCATGGACACAACATTGCTGTGCAAGTCTGAAATGCTTTCCAGTGTCCTGTGCACCATCACTCATAGGTATACATACCATGGCCGGATGCACACAACTGTCAGGTGTATAGCAATGAGTGCTATGTGTAGTACTGTAGTTACTGTAACTGGATGTAGTGCAGTACCATGAGCCATCATCAGGCAGCATCATGTAGTCACTCAAGGCCACTAATGCATGTCACACTGGCAACTATCTTGCTGTACCTGACCTACACCTCTTTGGTTACATTAACCATTTCACAACCAGTTGTTACATGGGTATGTAAGGTGTTCAATAGGGAGCATCGCCTAACATGAATGTGTTGTGTGTCGAAGCGTGTCACACCACACCATGATAGGCCTCTACTCATCGGGTATAGTATGTGTGCTGTGTTGATGACATTTGGGATACTGGAGTATGACCTTACAGCAGGTGTCTACATAGGCCATGTGTATAATATTAACACTTACTGCATATGACAAAGTGGTGTATGTTGTGTGCATGTGTATTGTCTCTGCCTATTCAATGTCCACTACAGTTTGCCACAATTGGTTGGGATGCTCTGTGTATTGCATGTGTTTGAGGCAGCTACTCATGTTACTCGGATGTGCATAGTCCCACAGAGAACATGCAGAGCATGCGTTATGTGTAGGTGTTTTACATGTGTATATGGCCTACAAGTCTCCTATGACATGCACATGTTATATGCTATATTAAATGTAGAACACTCACCAGCATGGGTCTGCTGTCTTGCTATCACACCAGAGGGACCTACAAGGATATAAGACGGTTTGTTAGTGTCAACAACTATGGCATTGCTGCTGTGTGTTTGCAATTTTACAGTAGTACAAGAGGTGACAGTCACAGGCATACAAATTATGTTCCAAATTATCAGTATTGCATGACACCAGGCTCCACATCTTCTGAATACACAGTACAAATTTGATAAATGCATGTTCTAACAATTGAGCTAACAGTAGTCTACAGATATGCCATGTTACCTGCACGCTCTGTATCTACGTGCTGGGTGACTCCGGCCTCCATGATGACACATGTCTGTTGTACTTGTTGGCCAGGAGCCACCATGCTGAGGAGCAGCGCTTCCACTCTGGTGAGGGGGGGATGTGTTGCTGCACCACCACCTGTGGCAAACTGTTGTCTGTGGACATCAGAGGCATGCTGCCAGACATGTCTGATTAAATCACTGCAGTGATGGCGTACCTGCTCATAAGTCCAGTTATGCAGGCCTACATCATTCACCCATGGACAACATCCTGCCACAGTGCATTGTGCCCATGCTGGTCCTGGCTGGATCTGGAGAACAGCAGGTTGTGATGATGTATCAGGGCATCAAAGATGACTTGCTCCTCCTCAGGGGAATAGGTAGGTTTCCTGTTGTGAGACATATCCCTGGAAGACAATAAAACAGTAATTGTGAGCAAGTCCTGTGGCACACTTAACATGCTAAAGTACAGACATCAATGAAATGCCATATATAGCAACCTATTGGCTGTCAGTAGATACACACTTTTAAGACCACATATGACTCCTCAGCCCACAACTGCCTGACAGTGCTTGGCACATACTATATACCAAACCATGTTCTGCACAGCAACAAAGTGAACCAGTATGTAAGACTATACAACAGTACATGGCACACTATATGTGACACAATGCAGCACCTAGCCACAAGGGGTGTATATGAAGCTAATGCATGCAGACATTTGTCATCCATTAAAATTAATGTAAAGTACAGTTACAGTACTACCAGTACCCCACGCTACTTGTTGATAGCAAACCCCTCAGTAACATATGTGCACATTCATCACTATAGGTGGCATACTGCTGTACTACACTATACATGTTGCTAGATATGCACTTATATCCTGTGACACACATACCACCAAGGCCATGTTACAGGCATACCCACACACACATCAGACATACCTACAAGACACAAAGGTATGGCAACCCAGATTAGTTTTACCTGTGTAACATACAGTACTGTGTGTCAGCACCTACAAAACCTCATGCCTGAGGTATGTAATGTGTGAGGACTACAGGTAACAAACAAAACAGTGTTTCCAAGCAATGTGGATATAAACCATACTGTGCTGCTTAAGCCGACAGCTTCAGGTAGTACTACAGTTCATATGGGATTTGTATTCACTAGTGTTGACAATCAATAAGCATACATGTACTGCTTTAGCCTACAATAGCACACTCCAGTCAACACCATGGGACTACGTCACACCATATGCCATACTGCTTTTCCTGCCTAGCAATAGCATACGTATCTTTTGCTGGGATTAGAGCTATGACACTACATACCATAATATACACAGTTTCCCACTAGGCCATCACAAATATACACAACTTTGACACATTCGCCTACAAATTCACCATCACACCCAGTCAACCTCACATAGCAAGTAATCCAACAAGTACATGCGTGTGTGTATCAGGTCCTAGGTAGCTAATAGGCTATTATCCATAGGGCCTATGGAAGCCTAGCCATATGGTACCCTGCCCTTCAACACCCATGTAAGTAGGTTCATGCGCCCCTGTCATGCAGAGCCACAGAGGTGATTCCCGGGTTGTGTTTCCTATCTCATACCCAATCATCATGATTATTCATGACAACTGCTAATGAGGACCTTCATTTGCTATTGATAGGTAGTTAGCTCCAGAGTATGGTATGTGTCTGAGATGATAATGTACCACTCCAGCATGTTCTGCTTTTTGACGTTACAGGGTTTAGATCAGTACAGTGTGTAGCTTGTATGGAGTTTAATCTGTTTATATGGAGCATGTCCAACACCTGTGGGTTTGGCATAGCTTTGTATGTTAGGCAGAGGTTGCCTCTGGGTAGGAGGTACGTGACACAGTGTACCTGTGGTTTTGTAAGACAGTCTGCATAGGGTATTCTGTTTGAGTCTGGTAATACTCTTTGTGAGGTATGTGTCTGGCATCTACAGTCACTGTGGATGTCTTCTGAGGTACATACCAACAGGGCCAATGTACTCTATGATGGGTGTTATGACTGTTGAGTACAGTGGAACACTGACCTCTTTTTCCATGGATGGCACACCTTTTCTGATGACATGTGGACCGTACTCAGTTTACATGACTAGTGTGGCACTGTGATTATCAATAGGGACACTACTGTCCATTTGTGTCCCGAAGTCTTTTATCACACTTTCGGTGTTGAATAGACTACCACCTATGTGGTAGTTCATGGGTACAGGGTTTTTAACAAAAGGGATGGCAATACGTTTACAACATTGAGCTTGAGCGTACATATGAACATCCATTTGTGTACATATAGATATACATATCGGCACATATACAGTCCACCTTTCATGGTGGAAATATCAATTATGCAAAGGCTGAGAGGGATGCAGTTATGTAATGATATTGCATAGTCTTGTGCAGAATGCATGGAAGGTATTCTCAGCCCATGTATCTTTAGCAGGACCCCCTATCTGGAAGACTAAAAACCTAGCAAATCATACCCACGGCGTTTAGACACCACATGTCATATGCCAGCACTGTATGCTGTCTTGTTTGCCACACACTATAACCTACATATAAATATGCACATGACAACCTGCACCAACATATAAATGTCCACCCTTCACAAACAGTTGCAGTATGTCCCTTGCTCTATGCACATGTTCTGATGCTAATTTATCAGACACATAAATATCTCTCCATATGTGTGTGTGCCATACACGCACAGGGTCCACACTGTTGTAAGTCCGTACACCTCACAGATGACCTGTTGGGCCTTGCTACAACATGGACAGTTGTCACATGTGTGCATACAGTAATAGTACATGGAGTATATATAGCTGCAAATGCTAACATCACTATACTAGCCTGGTACAGCAGTTGCCAGTGCTAAGCTACACATTATGTGACTATCATCCATGTCTTACTCTGTCACGTCCAAGTTTATATAGGTGTTTGCACTACTCCCCCAAACTGCCAATATACACAGTACTGTACAGACCATAGATAACATGTTCAGATGTTCGACATATAATGCTGAGCTGCAAATGTCACAGTTATGTCCCACTGCACACAGCTGCATACTAATTTGTCCATGGCAGTAGTTATGCATGGCATCACTGCATACATACCTACTGCTGCCACATATATATGTTTCAGAGTATGTACAGTACTATTCATAAACATCTACTACTTGCCAGTAACTACAAATCTGTTACATACCTGTTAATCACTTTCAGGTCCGTCTGTGTATGTTTTGACAATTTTTTTTTTTTATTTATTAAGTAAAGTTTTTTACTTAAGTTTTATTACTGGTTATTAATTAAGTTTTTTTTTTTCTTAATTAATATATTTAGGTTATAATTAAGTAAATATATTTTTTACTTAATTAAAGATTTCTTTATTAAGTAATAAAGTTTGTCACTACTCTCCAGGAGTTCTAGAGTTGCTGACATGTGCAATGTAATGATTGCATGTGGGGATAGCAAGTACAGTCTGCTTTTATAGGTATCTTCGCATGTGCATGTGATGCCCTCTGCACCAATTGGTGCCCGGCATTTGGTAAATGCATAGAGCCTGCTGTGTGGTAATTTCAGTACTCACTGTCATAGCAACCCAATGTTATAAATTGCTAAGATATGTAGGAGTAGCCCTTTCAAATTTCCAGAGTGGGGCCCATGCTTGCTTGCTGTGGACACTGTTGTGTAAGTCAGAAGGTTGGTATACTTCTTATATCTGAAGCTAGAGGTGTAGACAGTGATGTACATGTTGTACTCAGACCTGACTGTTGCCACTTACAGTACAGAGCTATCAGCATAGATTTTAACTCATATAATTAACTGCCATACAAACGTAGTTATTGAGAAGTATTCTTTTGGCACATGAACTGTTTGTGAACTGTTATACTGTGAATATTAATGTACTCACTTCTGCAGGGGTTGTGGTTTTATTGTTGACATTAGCACAGGGTTCACAGGACAACTGGACAATTCCAGTACTGTGTATGCCTACCTACATCCTTGGTAGGCCCTAAACACACAATTGTATTTAAATTGTGGGGGGGGGTGCTGACATACAGAGAACATTATGTATTATTGTGTGAATGTCATCTTACTGGACTTAAAGGATTGGTGTGTACCTGTTAGTTTATCAAGGCAGGTGGTCTGTCTGCATAGTTCCCAACTGTGAACCTATCCAGATGGTAGTCAAATGTTACACTGTTATTCTTTGTCTGTGCAACCCACAGGTGTTTTCATCACTGGTACAATGGCATTGTTACAGTCAGTTGCTACCAGTACATGGCTACATCCTTTGGTATTTCTGTGTTGTACTCCTACATAAGGGTATGCTTGTGTAGGTCCTACCAAAGCTATTTGCAGAGTGTGTAACAGCAGAATAGCTGATATGCCTGTGCGTTTGTGCCTCTGCCAGGCCTATGAAATACTCAGATATATCTTTGCATGAAGTCAGGGATAGGTAGTTAAAAGTGAGGTACACCTTACACATAATAGAGACAGTAAGTGTAGACTTGAGTGAAGCAGTGCATATGGATTAGTACTCCTTTTATGAAGTACAAGCGGTGTCTACTGTTATTATTGTCAGTATTCATTGTGTAATACCCCACCTTTCTGACTGATGTCAGTACTCTTCAGAGGGATTCAGAGGGACACAGCTAAAATATGTTTTACAATCAGGGACATCCCTGTAAAGTAGTCACAGTTAGGTAGTATGGCCTCTGCCCTAATCAGATATGCCACTGTTTGTCCTGCTATGATACTGTGTGGGGGTTGTAAAGTGCCTCTGTAACATTATTTGCTGCTAGAATGGCTGCTTCTCATATCACACTCATGTAATGCATTCCACAACAATTGCTGGTAAAGATCCACAGAACAAGCTTTGTGTTATGGCCTTCCTAGTTTTCCTTTACATTCAGTCATTGTAATGCATGATATATTTATTTCAGCACCAGGTTATTGTATACCTGCTGTGGCTTAGTGGTAATTTATGCAGTCTAGTGTGTCAATGGTCTGGGGCTCGAGACTGACAGAGGTATTTTATTTTGCTGCTGAGCAGAACAAGGGCCCTGACATAGAGTGACTAAGGCACATTTAAGCAGTTGTAAGTGGGTTTGCATGGGTGTGTGCGACGCTTAGCAATACTACTGCTTAAAAGTGCTTACTCCTGCTAACCCCCTCGCTAATTTAAGAAAATGGGGAGATAGGAAAGTGGTGAAAATGGGGGCACAAAGAGGGAAAGACAGTAGGGAAACAAGCTCGTGATGCGCAGGATGGGTGTAGGGAAGGTCCATGGCTGCCCATTTCTTTACCAGCAACAGCAGTGAATGTGCAATAACTTTGGAGTGATATTTGAAACCTTCCACCCCTGAGAGAGGGGTGAGGACAACAAAGTATGTTGTACTGCCAATTGTAATTATCAGTTTACATGTCCAGTGGATATGTGTGTGAAATGGGCAGCTATGTATGGGGCGTAATTTTTTTGTGGGTACAAATTGCCCTTTTTTTTTTTTTTTCAGGTGAGAGTGCAAAGTGAGGTAGAGGAAGTAGGTATATTTGGGGTGGTAGGTTGGGGAGGTAAACAGACAAGACAAACAAGACACATACAGGGGCAGTGTATGACACATGGGGTGGGTGAACACAATTGACAGGGACTGATGTTTGGAAATCGCAAGCCCATGAGCCCACAGATGGTAACAGTGGAACTGAGATCCCCACCCATGGGCAGTCACCATTGCACCTTCACAGCCCCGAGGGTGGCTGTGCTGGGGGCTGCGTAGGATGGGCAGGCTCACCTGTGAGATGTGCCACTCTTGCCTCGAGCTGGTGTAGGGGATCAGCGACTGAACGCTGGATCTCCCTACGCACCACAACCCAGACCCTTTGAATGGTGACAGGTGGCAGTCACCATTGAACCTTCACAGCCCCGAGGGTGGCTGTGCTGGGGGCTGCGTAGGACGGGCAGGCTCACCCATGAGATGCGCCACTCTTGCCTCGAGCTGGTGTAGGGGATCAGCGACTGAACGCTGGATCTCCCTACGCACCACAACCCAGACCCTTTGAAGGGTGACAGGTGGCCCTTCTCCGCCCACGCTTGCACGGGAGGGACAAACCCCATCCCCTGCAGCGCTTCCACCCGAAGGTGGCACAGGACCAATGGAGGAGGGGAGCCCGGGCTGGGCACCGGACATGCTGGTGCCAGGTGCACTCGCCAGCTGAGGAGGGACAGGTGGGTCCTCTGGGACCGGCCTTCCCATACGTTCTGTGATTAGGTGTGTTTAATTACAACATAAACAACAGCATTCCAAATTAGTTGTAACAGCATGCAGTAATATTCCCATTAACCCAACACACCAAGGTTCCAACAGTTGAACAGCAAGCATAACACATGCATATATTGAACAACAGTGGACATTCCAACAGCATGCAGGGATGATTGGTGGCAACAGGCCACCATGATTGTGGTGTTTGAACAGGGCACATGCATCAAAGTGAATGCAAATATTTATAGGACAATAGGACATATGTCCCAAAAAATGTTTTGAGATTACACATACCCATTGAGTTGTGGAATTGCATTGTTTATGCACATACAGTAGGGTGTAGAAAGAAACCTCAATTAACATCTTATAAGTACTTTTACTCTACACTACATTCCTATTGGCTGCAGGTGTATATCCCCTACATGTATTATTACACTTGGCAACATGCATTAGGTTGTGTAATGGGTTTGGCTAGTTCATTATATACCTGACCTATATCTGACATACTAACTGTCCAAGATGCAGATATTACTGCTACATATTTATTGATTGTATTTATATTTCTTTATCTACATATCTGGATGTGTTCACATGACATTTTCAGTTAGATTTGTACAGAACCCTACATTTTGTGTAGCACACTCACATTTCTAGGGATCTAATTAACAAGCTAGCTCATGTGCCAGATTTACTTATGCATGCCAGCCAGTAACTGACTGTTGAGCACTGTATATATGCTTCACAGCTACTGGCATTTCCATCAACCACTTTAGATGGGACTGCCCAACTGTGGGTTGGCAGCACTTATTAAAACAGTACTATTTGTATAATGCAAGGGTACAACATTTCAAAGTAAGTGACACAGACACACTCCAGGTTTTATACCTTTATTAATTACATTACACACTTTTCAACAGGCTCTCTCCTTTATTTGATATTACAGTGCATATTGAAGACATATTCATGACATATTATACCTTTATTAATAGGCTAGAACACTCTTTTTCAGGCTCGCTCACTTATTTTATATGACAGTACATGAAGAAATATTATTCTGGACATATTTTACCTTTCTTAATGGGTTACTACACTCTTTTTCTGGCTCTGAGACTTATTTTATATAACAGTACATGCAGAGGAATTATTCAGGGCATTTTATGGCTGTATTATTGGGCTACAGCACTTTCTTTCAGGCACTCTCACCTATTCTATATAACAATACATGCAGAGTAATTACTAACCTGCCTGGTGGCGCAGCCTTAGCAGCCTATCTGCATAGGCTTGCTGATTCACAGCATGGACACCTGCAGCTGTGAAGTAAATGAAGGGATATTGAGACATACCTATCCATTATACAGAATCAATTAGCATGTCTTACATACTGCATTCCATGGCTACCTACTCAGTATTGGGGCATCTTGCATCCCACAGGCCTCCTGTATCCATTGGTTCAGTAGGTCCTGCTTCCATCTCTTCAGGACTGCATGGTGATGACGTACCTGTTCACCAGTCAGAGGAATGCCTGTGACACTGGTGAGGTCATGAGCTAACCGGTTCCAAGCCTTTGCCTTGTACTCCATCCCTTGGAACTGGCCCTGCAGGAGTCTTGACTCATGACGGTGGACAAGGAGCCAAACCATGTATTTTGACTCCTCGGTGCCCCAACATTACGCTCTAAAGCGTGTACTCAATCCAGCACCAGCCATTCTAACTGCAGATGGGAGCTACAATCAGTTATGGTGAGTATTCCTGCCTATGGAGCTTAAATATGCCGCATTTCCCGCACTTTTTTGTGATTGGCCATTTTTGAAAATTCTTGGCTGACTGCAGACCTGCTTAGTAATGGTTAATCTACCATTTATAAGTATATGTATGTTAACAATGGCTGTTTATCCTAAGCTGTCATGGCTTAGTGGTTCAGTACTTTGATTATGGCACAGAGTCCTGGGTTCGAGCCTTGTCATTGCATTTTATTTTACTACTGCCCAGACAGGCTAGCAGGTGTGGCTTTGTTTAGGCAACTTTGCTCTACATTGCTCCACATTGCCCTACGGTGCACTGGTTGGCGTGGCTCGCACCACTGAGCAAACCGATTGCGCTGGGTAAAGCGCTATTTAGCTATGGGCAACTCTATTGCTCTGGGTAAAGCGCTGCTTAACGACGGGCAACTATATTGCACTGGGTAAAGCGCTGCTTAACTATGGGCAATTATATGTCAGGATCCCTTATAAATATATATTTTGTTCACTGATACATAGGCCATTTCAATGCTTTTTAGTAAAATTTTAATCATATATGTCAGGAATTATTTCATATACTAATTTAGAACATAAATAGGAAGGGGAGTGGTGGGACTCAAACCGTGAATGCCTCCGCTTTGTGTGAACGCTCTACCATTATGCTATTGCTATTTGGTGTAATTTGCGTAAACATTCCTTCCTATGCACTTCCATGTCAGGATTGCTAACTGCAGTTAAGCAATGAGCACACCTGCGCACACACACGCAAATACGGGCAGCTATATCGGGAATTAGAAAAAAAAAATTAATGTTTTACTTTTTATAACTGTGCTGGGGGTTTACAATGTAAGGGAGTGTGGTGTTGGGTACATGGACATTTGAGCGGACTCGCTCTTGTGTGTTGACATTTTGCATTTCGGACACTTGCAGGGGCGTGGACCTTTAGACTGCTCGGCAGTCGGACATGCCCCCTGCTTTCCTGCACGGTCTGTGTTAGACATGGAGTTGAGTCAGTGTGCCCTCATGAATATTCATGGCACACTGACATCATACCGTTCAACTGCAGCCTCCGAGTAAGACTTATTTAGTTCGTGAATATGGGGGAAAATTATTAATTAATATTTAATTAATATTATGGGGGCATAGACTAAGAAATGTTCATATTTTGGTAGCCGGCAAAAATGTAACTATGTAGCCAAATGTATATGGCACAAAAAATCATTTGACCAGGTGGCCATTACACCTCACCAATTTCTATGAAATTATTAGTCAGCAAAGTGATGGAATTCTTATTCAAGACAGTTAGACCTTTTTCATATTATAGGCAGTGATTTGTTGTCAGGAAGTCTGAAGATAAGTAACTTTTACTATTTTGGGCATTTTGTTAAAGCATATACTGTACTAATCCTATCCTTTGGTACTAGATGTTTTTTTCCCCCTTGTTGGCTATGGTATCACTTGTACAATATCAACAGCTATGTATTAATCTCATTCACTTGTTTTCTCAGTGATGTCATGAGTCCTTTAGGTTGGATGGGTGAAATGTAGAGGAAGAAGCTCTAACTTAAGGCAAGAAAGGTAGTTTAGCCGACATTCACTTCAAGTTTGCAGGGGACATTTAAGCCAGTCTGAAGTCTATTGCAGATGCACTACACTGATTATCTGCAAAATTCTTACAGTTATTGATATTGTAAAACTTTGTTAAACTTTGTAACAGATAGATTTTGAGGCAGCAGATTTAAACAGTATAATGAAATAAGCTTCATTTACCTGTTCAGTCTGCTTTAATGACTTACATCAGGCACATCGGCTTTCATAGCTGCGCATTATGGTCACTTACAGTCCTACTCAGTGTGTCAAGTGACTATAATTTAAATATCAAGGACAGGAAAAAAGACCCCAGTGCCAAAACAGAGACATAATTAATAATATTTTAAATCATAGACAAGCAAAATGTTGAAACATACTGTGACTATATTTCATGGACCATGACATTTAATTAAAAAATATGGCCTCTTAGAAAGAATATTAATTTGGCTTAATGTTTAAGATAAAATTCCCTGTGTCAGGATTCCTAGGTATAGGCCTGTACTCAAGTTGCATCTCATTTGTTGAATGACCTTGGCATAATCACTTGATTTTCTTGTCTTTATCTTTTTGAAAGAAGACAATGATGCTCTGATATACTTTCAAAATCATCAGGCTGAGCAAAAGCACAATTAAATTTAAAATTCTTAATTATCAAGTCTCTGTGCACTTTGAAAGAATTAAAGTTTACTGCCTTTGAAATTAAACATGACTTTCATTTGGAAATGAGAAAACTTGCACACTGTAATCAAATCCAGTTTCTCATTTTCCTGAATTGTTTTATTACTATTTTCCCTTTTAAACTTAGTATAGCAATATCAAAATGAGCAAGAGTTGCTTGCTTTGAGTTGAGGCTACATCACTACATTGGGTTAGTCTGAGACATTTGGAAATTAATACACTTATGGAGGCAGACATGGATGCCATTTGTGTAAGCCTACTGTGCATGAGATATTCATAGCATTGTCCCAGGTGTCCACCATTGCCGTGTACTGGTGAATTTCCTTAAGCATACCCTGTAGTACTCTAACCATCTCTGACTCTCAGTGGCACTAACCTGGGACTGAAATTTGTCATGTTATTTCTGTTGCTTGGCAAATAAGGTCTTGCATGCCTTTAGACATAACTGTGAAATATGTCTTCACATGACATCTGTGTGAAATATGTCTTCACCTGACATCTGTGTACAGGTGTAGCTGTGAGTACTGCTAACTTCCATAGGGACATCTGGTCATCAAGGGGTCCGGGCCATGCACTACGAAGAGGTGTTGTGCTACACGGTGCACCGACCCTTTTTGTAATGTCATTTCCTCATGCTGTGAAACAGTGAGCCTGTGTCACTGTCTGTAGAGTTAACTACCTTCTGTGGAGTATGGAGTCCTGCCAGGACACTTTGTGACTATGCGTCACTGTCCTAAATCTGTGTCATGAGAATGAGAATGGTACCAACACCAATGGCCATTTTTCTGTTAACATCATCCTGCTATAGTGCAGCACAGCACATGAATGTTTCTGGAGCTGACCCTGTGAAGAAATATGTATTACAGGCCTTTTTTTTCTCCTTTGTTTTGTAATCTTACAAAATGGATCAATATCATAGCAGAAGAGTACATACAACATAATGAATTTTTGTTATTCTTTTTTTGCTTTTTGCTGGGTAATTAAAATAAAACTCTAAAGCATTTCAGTTGCATGAAGTATCTCTCATTTTGTAGCGGCAAACAGGTAGCTGTTTCATTTATCCAACAGGTAAAAACAAGCTCAAGTACCATGGCTGACACGTATAAAACTTTAATAGAAAAACAATAAAAAAACAAACAAGTAAAAGGTAAGTGCTTTCATGGCTGGATGCTGCTTCTTCAGACCATAATACTCCATTATAAACTGTAGCACTTTTAAAAGTGCAAGTTACCCAAACAGAAAAAAAAAACAATCATGTCACATGGCTGCTAAGGGTGTGGTAGGGCAGAACCATTCATAAAACCATTCTAAAACATTATAAAATCAATGACTTAAACTATGTGCTTGTAAAACTGGTTTGATAGAAACATTATTATTCAAACCAGGGGGGTGAATCTGCTTTAATAAAATAATCCAAGTTCGGCATGTTCAGTAATATTTCTGATATCCCCTCCTCTGATACTATGTTTAATGCACTATAAAACAGCAAATTTAAAACAATGAGCAGAGCCAGAATCAGATACATGTTTAGCTAATGCAATTGCAAGTTTTTTTGTTGCAAATGTCCCCAGCATGTTCAACTATTCTGTCTTTCAGCATCAAGTTTGTTTATCCAACATAAAAACTGCTGCACACTTGACATTTTGCATAATAAATCACATTCAAACTCCTGCAGTCAGCATAAAAGTCAAACTGGATTTGATAGCACAAAGATGGATGCCCAACAGTGCCTGTAGTCAAAATATGTCTGCACGCTTGACAAGATCAACATGGAAAAGTGCCCATATGATCTGACAAAGGAAAGCTGTTGCATTTGATATATTTATAGCACAGACCTCTTTATAAAGATTTCTTGTTGTGAAACGAAAAACTTGGGGTGGGTCCTAGTGCCCTTATGACCATTTCATCTGTCATCATAACTGGTCAGTTCGTTTTTATAATCTCACAAATCACTCCTACATTGCTTGAATATGCAAGTGCAGGCAGCTCAAGGGGTGAAAGTCTGTCTATCTGACCTATCAAGTGCTACTTTGTTATATTCATTAAAATAGGGTTGTGCAGTAGTTTCCCTTAGGCAACATACCTTCCATTTTGTAGCTGGAAACAGGCAGCTCATCTACTACTGCTTCATCTACTTCCTTACAAGAGTAGCATCTTGCCAAGAACCATTCAGGCATTTCTGTCAGTGCTTCATCTGCACTATTGTCAATATTGTGAAGTCTTGATGTTCTGAGCAACTGACCCTTCAGCACATTCCAAGTGATGTGTCTGGGGTGCATGCTGGTTTTATGCAAAATGTTGTTCTTTTTGCAAAACTTCCTAAAAATCTTAGTCTCTATCTTGCCACATATGTCCTTCGATACAGTATCATCTAAAAAATCAATTGATTCACTTGAGCGTTGATAAGTAAATCTTAGAAAGGTAGTTGCAGTATGTAAATAATCAATAAAAGATGAAGGAATATCAGATGTACCTTTCCATAACAAAAAGATGTTTTCTACGAGATGTTTATAGTAGCAGATGTCCACAAATGAATTATTTGAATAAATAAATTCATATTCCCATTGAACTAAGACCAAATTCACATACAAATTGGCACATGTTGTGCCCATTGCCACTCCAACAGACTGTAAATAGAAAGCATCTTCAAAGATAAACACATTATTTTCTAGGACTAATTCAAGAAGCATACATATCAAAGTCACCTTGTTTGTAGAGAAGTCACTGTTCTTAAACAAAGATTTTTTAACATATTCAATACAAATGTCATTTGGAATGACAGTAAAAAGTGAATTAATATTAAGGGTAACCAAAAGTAGTTTCTCTGTATTCTCAAGTTCTTTGCACCAAGCATAAATGTCATGCAAAAAATGTTTTGTATCCTTAATGACCCTGGGTACACCATCTAAAATAGGATGGAAGGATTTGTCCACAAAAATAAATAATGCTCTATCACCCATCCTCTGCTAGAGACAATTGGTCGCATGGGGGGGGGGGTCTTTCAAATTCTTGTGAATCTTGGGTAGCCCATATAAAACAGGTATAACTGGATGCTCAGCTGAAAAATAATTATATGTCTAGAGAAATCAGACCAGTCATATACAAATCAAAAACATAGAATTCAACTTGATTAATCAGACCTTCAACTGTTGTTTCAGAAGAGGTGTTTGCATCACCTAACATTTGACGCACCTTAGTAAGGCAATGCTTTTTGTCGATAAGAACTATACCTCCACCTTTATCAGCTGGACAAATCTCAAGACAAGAATTTTCATGTAATGTCTTTAGTGCATTATATTCACCTGACGACATATTGAAAAAGGAGGCTCTATCATGAAGTGCAGAACTTCTACATAAATCATTCTCACAAAGATTAAGAAATATATCAATCAATGGATGCATATTGGGCATAAAGGAACTTGGTTAAAACAATTGGAGGGGAAAACTTCTTGCTGTGGAAACATTAAACTTAAATTTGCATTTCTGGCAAATCATTTCAGATTAATTCTAGTATCAGTAGTATTTGATTTCTTGGCTGGTATAAATGACAGGCCTTTGTTCAACAGACTCTTTTGATCACAAGTCAAATCAAAAGATGAAATATTAAAAATTAAGTTTTTTGAGTCTTGCTCCTTGTATTTATCCTTCTTCATGTGCAAAATGAACAGCAGTGTCAAACCAGTTTTACAAGCATGTGGTTAAAGGCATTGATTTTATAATTGTTTAGAATGGTTTTATGAATGGATCTGCCTAACCACTCCCGTAGTAGCCATGTGACTTGATTTTGTTTTTCTGGTTGGGAACTTGTACTTTTAAAAGTGCTACTGTTTGTAATGGAGTATTATGGTCTGAAGAAGTAGCCTCCAGCTGTGAAAGTACTTACCTTTTACGTGTTTATTTTTTATTGTTTTTCTATTAACATTTTATATTTGTCAGCCATGGTAGCCAACCTTGTTTATACCTGTTGGATTGCATTTTGTGATTACTCAACCTTCATTCATCTGGTATACTTCTAGTTGTTGTTCAGCTCTTTCATTTATACTGTACAGGTATTGCATTTTTTTTATTTGAAGTTAATCTCATTTATTTGTTGAATATATTAGGAAAACTTATACATTTTTTCAAACTGGCAGAATACTTTAGTTACCTTTGTCCCTATGTTTTTCTCTGTTTCCAATAAGCAATGTTTTATGATACATAAAAATATTCCAGATGGATCCCTCATGAGAATTTAATACCAACTTTAGCATACTCTACCAAGCAACAAGGTGGATTATGACATCTGTCCCTCACTGCCACAGACAACTTGACAACTATCCGGCATAACAGAAAGTCATCATGTGCACCAGAAGAGTATCAGTGGGAAGTATAAACAGTCATAAGACTTGGTATTGTAAACTGTCATCACCTGTGGATGCTTTGGTGAAGACATTCAGCAGGAGTGCATTTTCTGTCTAAAGAAGAAGTGGCACTTCTGAAGCAGAATGCAGGCTGTTTAACAGATTGCTACTGGGGTGGCCAGAGTTATTAAGTATGAAACTGTTTGTTCCTAAGATGTGTGGGAGTAAAGTTTATGGAATGTGTATGTTTTCATCTATCAAGGGAGAGAGTAGTGCTTTGATGCAAATGATTTTCCCAATAAAATTTTAATCTGTATTCAAAGTATTCCTTTGAACTGTTACTTCCATTTGCTCAGAAAATATGAACTAGTGCTTCCATTTTTCTCAGAAAACACATTAACATTATTTTTAATGTCATCATTTCCATTTATTCTCCTTGTATAGCATTGGCCTTTCTCTACTTGTAAGACAATAATTTACCAATGAAGATGGGAATATATCGTTCTTGATTTTTAAGAATAAAAAACAAAAAAACAAAGAAACACACCAAGCCAGCAGGAATTATACTTAGCACTTTTGTTTACTTCATAAGCAGACTTCATCAGACAACAGTTAAAAACCACAAGTCATTTAAATATCCCTCCAAAAAGACCAATTAAACAATTCATTACATACTCAAATTGTCCTTAAAGGAACATACACACAAAATTGTTTATGCTATATAAAAATCAGTGCATAAACATCAAAGTGTATACAGCAAGCTAAAATACATCCATAGATTGAATTAATAATCATCTAAAACAGGATTTCAATTTTAACACACATTTTATAGATAAATTATCATTCAGCCCAGGAAGGGAATGTGCATTAAATTTCAATTGCCAAATCAGTTCCCTTTCATCTAATTTCAGGGCTATAGGATCACCTGATGTTATTTTTAGGAAGGGTAGTAACCTCAAAAATACCTTGGAAAGTAATCGTGGAATTAATATTCTTGGTGGTATGTCAAAATGTGGTTTCTGTCATTTTTGTAAATTTATTAAAGTTACTGATTCCTTTGAGATGTATGGGAGTGTATACCAGCTTAAGGACAGATTTAACTGTTCATCTAAGAATGTTGTGTACATGGCAGTATGTCAAGCATGCCCTGCATTTTATATTGGAAGGACAGAAAGATGCCTGAAACAGCACATCTATTAACATTTGTACATTAGGAAGCTGAATTTGAATAATGCCTTGGCTAGGCATGTAAATCAGTTTCCGTCACATGCATTTCTATTTTTTGTCATTGATCAAGTGTTGGATAAATATAATAGAGGTGGTCCTATGCCCTGAAATTAGATGAAAGGGAACTGATTTGGCAATTGAAATTTAATGCACATTCCCTTCCTGGGCTGAATGATAATTTATCTATAAAATGTGTGTTAAAATTGAAATCCTGTTTTAGATGATTATTAACTCAATTTATGGATGTATTTTAGATTGCTGAATACACTTTGATGTTTATGTACTGATTTTTATATAGCATGAACAATTTTGTGTGTATGTTCCTTTAAGGACAATTTGAGTATGTAATTAATTGTTTAATTGGTCTTTTTGGAGGGATATTTAAATGACTTGTGGTTTTTAACTGTTGTCTGATGAAGTTTGCTTATGAAGTATGGGGTCATTTATTGCACTGTTGTGAATGTTTTGCTACTTGTGTATCTCTGCTACCTTTAAACTAAAACAAAAAAAAGAAAAAACAAAAAAATCTTGCTTTTTTCCCACTTTCTGAAATTTAAGAAAGTTCAGTTACAGATTTGCTGTTCTGAACTGTTTGTAAGTTTCTTAGAGGCCAGTGCTTGCTTGGGCTAAAGGGAAGTCTCTGTGATCACCAGTGGCAGTGGTTAACACTGAGCAGCCTGCCTGTCCCTGTAGGAGTGGTTACTGCCTAGAATCTGTAGTTTTATTGGCCATTTTGGGTCAATTCCAAACTCCTTGATCTCTCTCTCTCTCTTAAAACCCTCCAACTCTCTTTTTGAGCGGTCTTACACACAGAGCAGTGCTGGGCAGCACCGCTTTAACAGGTTTAAACTATTCCCATCTCCACAAAGTCTGCTCTTCACTTTTTCCCTTAGAACTGCTCTAACTCTCTAATTAAGCACTCTATTTTCATTCTAAAGCCCTGCACTTGCTCGTATAAGTAATCTCATAGGTAAACACAAACTTAAGCACTACATCCTCTTATACTCCTTCGAAGCATTTGCTCCCTATTGGTTCTTTCTGATCAGTCAATAAATAGTTCCTTATATTATTCAGGCATGTCCAAAGGTCAAGTTTCAAGTTTACTCTCCAGTCCAGCTGGTGAATCTGGGAATCTTGCGGCAATGTTACAACTGCCTTATGTATACAGACCACCCTCTCCTTCTCCCAACAAGCTCAAATATATCTGAGAGATGCAACTATATAGCCAAACTGGAGGCTAAGCTCTCTCAACCCAGTACTGGCACAGCCTGTCAGGAGGAGAAGGTAACCACACACACCACAAATCCAGTCTCACATAGACCTATCGCATCAGCAAACCAAACACATAAACACACAAAAACATACACAGAGGCTCTAAATAAAAATCTGCCTAAGCAGCAGAGACCTCCAAAGAAGACATCCAAGCAACACCTACCATGAAACAATATCCACGTAGCACATAGCTCGCAAAGTCAGTGTGCCACACAGTCACAGCCCTTAAGGCTAAACAACACACCTATTACACTTGTAATAGTTGACTCTATTGTCAGAAACACTGATGTCCCACTCATCAGGCTGAACAAGGAGAAGGTCACTGTAAGCTGCCTGACGGGTGCCAGGATCTGCCACATAACACAAGCACTTAGGTCACTTCAAAGCAAGTACAAATATGACTCTGTCATTGTCCATGCTGATGTGAATGACCTGAGATGTACCTCCCTGGACTACATGAAAAAAGACCTACAGGAGCTCTTTGATCATGTAGCCCAGGCCGGTATGACCCTGACCTTGAGTAGCATCTTACCATCACCAAGAAAAATGCCACAGTATAAAGACAAAATAATCAATTTTAACAATTGGCTAAAGTATTGGTGTAATTCAAAGGGGATCCAGTGTCTGTCAGCCTGGGATGACATGATTGACAAGCCACTTTGCTTCACTAGGGACGGCTTGCACCTGTCACCCCTGGGTTTTCGAATACTGGCAAAGGCTCTTGCTTCCCCCATAGTGCCTTTTTTAGGCAAGGCTCAAAAGACAAGCCCACCCCCATAGACAATACAAAAAAAAAAAAACTAAGGGTAATGCTGCTCAATGCCAGAAGTCTAAACCTCAAGATGCACACACTCGAGACTCTCCTCAGTATGGAGAATATCGATAACTGTGCAGTAACAGAAACCTGGTTCAAGGCTCCCGAGAGCACCCCAGCACTAACAGGTTATATTTCATACCATGCTTTCCGGACCCAAAACTCGGACCAAACCACACAAGTAGGGGGAGTATCCAAATTTATCTAAGATACCCACACCTCCAGGTTAGTGGCACTGCACAAAGCATCGGAGACCATCCATGTGCAACTAACAGTGGATAAAACTGCCTTTCAGTTTGTAGCCTGCTACAAACCACCTTCCCAAACACAGGAACCTCACTCAGCTTTCCTGAGAACACTGGAGAATATGAAGGTCTCTCCAAACACTATTATATTGGGTGACTTCAACTACCCAAACATCGATTGGGAAAACTACACAAGCCCAAACACCCTCACCCAACGGTTCCTAGAATTTATAAACTCAAATGCTATGGAACAACTGGTCACCACTCCCACAAGAGGGGAAAACATATTGGATCTGGTTATCACCAACATGGGGTCTCTATGTTCCACACCAGAGGTATACCCCTCATTGGTAAGATCAGACCATAAACAAATCTCACTGGACATCCATATTCTGTCCCTACCCCTAGCCAAGGAAACCACGGTGAAGAACTTCTCAAAAGCAAACTTCACACTTCTCAAAACTGAGGTGCAATCCTTCAAAGCCCCCGGGCCAGTGGAAAATATGGCCCAAAATGCAGAATCCTTTACAAAAGCATTCTATGGACACCTACAGGAATGCATGGAGCATGCTATCCCAAATAAAACCAAGGCTCACTCCTCCAAAGGCAGGAGGCCTGTCTGGTGGACCCCGGCCATAAATAAGCTATACAACAGAAGGAGAAAGCTACTACATGATAGAGCAAAATCCCAAAAAGGGAAGGCGTCACTGATCAGTACTAACAAGAAACTACGATCCCTCATAAAATCATCTAAGGCCAGCTTCGAAAGAAAAATTGCACAAGACACTAAAGATAATCACAAGGCCTTCTTTAGTTATGCCAGAAACCTGGGAGGCAACTCCCAGATATTCTCTGAGTTAGTGCAAAATGACAAAAAATACACTGAACCCACAAGCATTGCCAACATCCTGGCAGAAAGGTTCAGTGCAAACTCCCCCCCCCCTCCCCCCCAAAAGTCAAATGTCTATCCCAACAGAGTGTACCCTTCCTGAGATCACAGATGCACAGGTGAGAGCTGCCCTCTCCAAAGCAAAAAACACAGCATCAATGGGACCAGACAATGTCCCAGGCTACGTCTTACTCGAGCTCTAAGAGGAACTAAACCCTCATATAAAGTCACTGTTCAATCTCAGCCTTACTACAGGATATGTACCCAAGGAATGGTGTACAGCAACAGTGGTCCCACTCCACAAAGGTGGTGCCACAACAGACCCCAGAAACTATCACCCTATAAGCCTGACTAGCCTGGTCTGCAAAGCTATGGAGCGTATCATCAAGGAAATCATAAACAAAGACATTGGGAACCTCCAGGCACTGGATCCTACCCAATTCAGCTTTGTTAAGGGCAGATCTTGCCTCTTGAACCTGGTTGACTTCTTTGAAACAGTTACCAAAGCCATAGATGAAGGGAAGGTAGTCCATACAGCCTACCTGGACCTCGCAAAAGCCTTCGACACAATACCCCACTCGGGCATCATAAATAAGCTCACCAGCTTAAATATCAACCCCTATGTCACAAGATGGGTTGCAAACTGGCTCAGGGATAGAACCCACATGGTGAGAATAGCAGGTGCCATGTCAGACTCTAAACCAGTTACAAGTGGTGTCCCACAAGGCTCAGTCCTGCGACCTCTCTTGTTTGGTATATATTTCTCTGAGGTACAAGCTAACACGGGTGGACTATGGCTGACCAAGTTCGCAGATGACTGCAAACTGGGTGCCATAATCGACTCTCCGGCTGACACAAGCATCCTCCAAAAGGGTCTCACAGAGATGGATAACTGATGCCAGAGCCATGGCCTAAAGCTAAATGCCAAAAAGTGCATAGTCATCCCCTTTGGGAAAAACACAGTGCCCACAAATTACCACATAGGTGGTAATCCATTAAGTACGGAAGAAGTAATTAGGGACTTGGGGACCCAAGTAGATAGCAATCTCTCCTTTGACAATCACGTTGCCAAAGTGGTTAGAAAGACCTTCTATATAGCCCACATTATCACAAAAGGTTTCACATCTAGATCAAGAGAGGTCATTGTGCCCCTCTACTCATCACTTATCAGGCCCATAATTGAGTACAATGCCCCGTTTGGGGTGTACCTTACCCGACACCTGCAGCAACTGGAAAGACCCCAAAAGTATCTCACCAAGAGGATCAAGGGGCTCAAACAGATGCCCTATGCAGTTCAGCTAAAGAAACTCCAGCTCTACTCAGTTGCGTACCGCATACTCAGAGGCGATCTGTGTCTGACATAAAGCCATGTCCAACCCAGAATTAATGGACATGCTTCACCTCAGGAAATCCAAATCCCTTAGAGCTACAAGCTCCAGGGACTTGAACCTCAGCACAGAAATAAATAGGACATGCTGGAGGGACAGATTTATATCCCAGAGGCTCCCCTCACTCTGGAACAAAATCCCAATCCATGTTAGGCAGAGTCCCTCACTGACCCTCTTCAAGAGAAATTTGATGAGTGGATGGGAGATCGTACGTTTACCCTTAGGATCTCTTCTGTGGCCCTGCTTGACAGAGGTACAGTAAACTAACCTTAAAAGGGCTACCTTCTGTGACCTACTATACAGAGGCACAGTCAACTAATCTAAAAGGGTGGCGAAAGCCAAACACACTCTGGCTAGGCTTATAAATGCCCTAGGGCAGATAGCCTAGTATCAACCTATGAACCTATGAACCTATAAGTAAATGAAAGCGCTAACTATAATTCCTGCTGGCTTGGTGTGTTTCTTTGTTTTTTTGTTTTTTATTAGTTTGTGTTCTTCTTTGGCTTATTAGTTTGTTTTTATGGCCAACGACATGCACCTTGGCTCGCAGCTGTTATTCTGTAATGAGAATGTGGACAATGTACCTGATTCCAACCCTATCGGGAATCTTACTTTACTTATTCAGAATTTAACTCAGGAAGTGAACATCCTGGCAGATCAGATTTCTAGACATCAAAGCAGTGGTATGGAAGTGTTTCTCTCTTCTTCCAGTCCTTCAGGATCGCATGATCGGAGGTCCGCTGCATTAAATTCAAATGTACCTGCTGGTGGAGGCCTGGCTCCAGATCTTGGACTGGTGAGTGTTCAGCATAACACCGCGCAGGTTACAAATATGCTGCAGGGGCCATCGCAGGCTAATGTGCTTATACCTTCTCTAAATGACTGGTTGAAGGAGCCTACCCTTCCTGGGTTGGATATTGCAAGACCGGCAGGTAACAGGTTTGCTGCTGAATCTGCTCCTGCTAATATTGTTAATAATTTGAGATCTTTTGATCAAAAATTATTTAAATTTAAGAAACTGCAGCTGGAGATATTATATTTGAATGAATGTTTACACCGCCAACAAATCCCGAATGGTTTAAGGCAGTGGAGGTTTCCAACTGGGCTAATTAGGTATTCGCCTCTTCCTGTAGATTTACTCAAGCTGTTTGATAAACAGGGTTGTGAATTTATCCAGTTGTTGATTAAGGATTATTCAGCACAAGTGGAATCTTTAAAGCAGGAACTCACTCGGCTTGATACTGACATTCAGTCTGACAAGGACTTTGGCAGATACAAATTTGATTACTGTCGTATTTTTTCCAGTATTGACAGTTCACTTTGCAAATTGAATGAGACTAAAATTAAAAAACTAACAAGGGATGCACTAGATTATGGTAATGGGGTTGCATATCCTTCCCCACCTGGTGTGATCAATTATTCAGCTTCTTCTCTTTCGGAACTGGATCCACTAGCCAAGGGGAATGTAACTAGTGAAGCAGTGAACAGGCTAGTGGGGCTCCTTCTAATTTCACTTTGAATTCCCCTGTTAGACGGAGCGAATGGCTCTAGAACAGGCAGGTTCAAAATAGACAAGTTCAGCAAGTTTGTGAAGCTCGCCCTCAGCAGCCTGTCATTCAACAGGATTTTCGGATGAACAATGTGAACAACCAGGCTTATCAACAAGGTGGTGTGTGTCGGAAGCAGTGAAAGAAGAGATCAAACAAAAGGGGGAGGAGGTAACTTTTTTTCCTTCCCTTGAAAGTTGTCATACTGGGACAGTTAATATGAAACCGGTCAGTATTGTTTGTAATCATATGGGGACTTTAAAATCTATAATTATACTGATTTTATGCCTACCAAAGTGCTGGTTGAATTGCTGGCCCATGGATTGACTTTTGTTCCCTCGGCTCGGGTGGATCTGGCTAGAACTTTAATAGATCTGAAAGTGTTTACACGCAAGTTGAATCTAAACATATTGTTTGGTAACAACAGTAATTTGACTAGTGAGTTTAGAGTTGCAAGTGTATTTAATCCTCCTCTAAATAATACTATCCAGTTATTTGAGAGAGTTTGCGAAAATGATATACGGTGTCTATTAACTAATTATAAACCTAACCCTTCTTTTTATAACACCACTGTTAGTGAAAAGGATGCCCTTTCTTTGTTAAGAACTAAGGGTATTCGGGTTTTAAAACCTGATAAGGGGGGGTGGCCTTTTATTTATGACCTTGGATGATTATAACACTCGCATATAGAAATTACTAGCATGTGAAGCATATGAGAAAGTGTCCAGGAATGAGATGAATGGGGCTTGTCAATGGTTTCAAGGGTTTATTAAGGACTTATTGATAGAAGATTCTATAGATATTGATTTATTGAATTACTTGTCTGTTTCTAGTCCCATTACTCCTGTAATTTTTGGACTGCCAAAAATACATAAGGATATGGAAAATCCTCCTATTCATACCATTGTGGATGGTAGGCAGTCCTTTACATTTGGATGTGCGAAGTATTTGGATACCAATTTAAAGAAATTTCTTGAAAGGGAACAGCATATTTGTTGTGATTTCTGGGCATTTCTTTCAGCTATGAACAGCTTGAAATTTCAAGCTGATTATGACTTCTTGACAGTTGATGTCAAGGATTTATATACGGTCATACCTCAGGAAACTGGTTTAGTTTGGGTTAGGGATTTCCTTACTAGCAAAGGTGTGGATGGTGGGGAAATTGAGACATTGGTGTACATTTTGGAATTAGTCCTGATGAATAATTATTTAATGTTTAATGGGGATTATTACTTGCAAAAAACTGGGGTAGCAATGGGTTCTTCTTGTGGAGCTACTTTTGCAAACATAGTTATGACCCACTGGGAAAAGGAGTTCCTGTTTAAGGATGCCCTGTTTAAGAATAATGTCATCTGGTATACACACTATCTGGATGATATTTTTATGGTCTGGAAGGGTGGTTTAGAATTAGTGGAGGTTTTGTTTGCACATATGAATAATTTCACTGAATTTTTAAAGTTTACTTTTGAGTTTAAAGTGGACTTTATTTCCTACTTGGACATCAAACTAAGTAAGGATTTTGTTAATGAAAGATTTACCTCCAAGATTTTTATAAAGGCCACTTATTCCAATACTTTTTTGCACTGGTCTAGTGCTCATCCCTGCCATCAAAAGAAGGCTGTCGTAAAAGGGCAGTTTGTTAGGGCATCCAGAATGGTTACAGATGAGGCTGACTTCATTCTTGAATGTAATTTATTAACAGAGATGCTTGTGAAAAGGGGTTACCCACTCCCCTTGGTGAATGAGGTTTGTGCTGAGGTTAGTATTAAAAGAAAGAGAGGGTCTTCTAAACCCCTTTTGCAAACTGCCTCACCATTTCGAAATGCCCCTTTTATTGAACAGATTAATTTATTGGAAGATGGTACGGTCACTTCTTTTGTAGGTGCGGCTGAATTGTCTCTTGAACCTAATTTGAGTGAAGATGTCCAATATAGTGGATTTATTACTACATTCTCACTTGATGCTGATGACCACAGGTATATTATTAATAAGAATTGATGTTTTCTGAGGGAGGATGCATTGATTAATAATAGGATTAGAGAGAAACCTGATGTTATTTTTAGGAAGGGTATTAACCTCAAAAACGCCTTGGAAAGTAATCGTGGAATTAATATTCTTGGTGGTATGTCAAAATGTGGTTTCTGTCATTTTTGTAAATTTATTAAAGTTACTGATTCCTTTGAGATGTATGAGAGAGTATACCAGCTTAAGGACAGATATAACTGTTCATCTAAGAATGTTGTGTACATGGCGGTATGTCAAGCATGTCCTGCATTTTATATTTGAAGGACAGAAAGATGCCTGAAACAGTGCATCTATGAACATTTGTACAACATTTGGAATCTGAATTTGAATAATGCCTTGGCTAGGCATGTAAATCAGTTTCCGTCACATGCATTTCTATTTTTTGTCATTGATCAAGTGTTGGATAAATATAATAGAGGTGGTTCTATAGCCCTGAAATTAGATGAAAGGGAACTGATTTGGCAATTGAAATTTAATGCACATTCCCTTCCTGGGCTGAATGATAATTTATCTATAAAATGTATGTTAAAATTGAAATCCTGTTTTAGATGATTATTAATTCAATTACACTTTGATATTTATGTACTGATTTTTATATAGCATGAACAATTTTGTGTGTATGTTTCTTTAAGGACAATTTGAGTATTTAATTAATTGTTTAATTGGTCTTTTTGGAGGGATATTTAAATAACTGTTGTCTGATGAAGTTTGCTTATGAAGTAAACAAAAGCGCTAACTATAATTCCTGCTGGCTTGGTGTGTTTCTTTGTTTTTTTGTTTTTTATTAGTTTGTGCTCTTCTTTGACTTATTGATTTTTAAGAATGATGGCTTTGGTATTGCAAGGTGCCTTGAAACACTCCACCCATCTGTGCTACATGAGAAATATTTTGCTGTGAAGAAGATATATGTTATCAAACTGTATGCCATTTCAGTGTAGTTACTGAAGAAAGCTGATAGGACATATTATAAAGCATAATCTACCCTCCTTTTGATCTTAGGCTGTTCAACACATTATTAGTGGAGGGTACTGGATGGCTCAAAAGCTTAATGTAGTACAAAGAAGAGGTGAAACAATAGCTTTTAGATTTATGACTTGCAGTAATTTTAACAGACATAGAAAGATTGGAAATCATTTGTTTAAGATGAAGACTGATTTGTTTACCCTTTGATAAGGATTTTGGGTTACTAGCCCGATTAATGCTGAAGTGTCTCAAGTATGAATGTTCTTCTGTGTGACCAGCATGACACTGCTCCCAAGATGCTGTAAGTTGAATATAGATGTACCAAATTGATAGCTGTGTGTGATTATCAACACTGACTTTTTTTGGGAATCCAGCTATTACAATTTCCAGATGTGAGAAGGTTTAGTGTTACTTCACTTGCAGTATACAGAAGGGCATTATCCCTGACTGCAGGAGATGACAGAGAAAATAGGAGAAAGTAGGGTTTTTTTTACTGTGTTGATAACTATATGGGCGATAGAAAACTGATTCAAGAGATAACGACAGTTACACTTCCTGAAGGCTGATATATCATGTTTGGCATAACAGTTATATGAAGGTAATAATGAATGCAGATAGAGTCCAGACAGTGTTGTTTGATCTAGGCTTCTACAAGGCCTATTTATGTTTATGAGCTTTCCAGCATTGACTTGTGTGACTTTTATCTGGTGAATTAAAATTCTAAAAAAAATAATGTCCTTTATTATCTTTAGTAGCTCAAGAAGTGGCATGTTTGAATGTATTCTTTAATTAGGTACTCCAAATGGTGTTGCGAAACTGGGAAGGGGGAGGGAAACATTACATTATACATGTCCAGAAAGGTAGATAAGTCTTTTAGTTAAGTATGCAAATAGCAGCTGATCTTGCTTTCTTTTTTTAAGAATTTACCATTTTTTAACAGTTTAGGTTCCTATATCCAAGATATGTGATACTTAATCCACAGTGACTGTGTAAAATCTGCAACATTAAAATCATAGTTCAAACTGGGTTTTTATATAATTAATTTGCTAAACTCTAAAATCTGACAAGAACTAATGTAGTATCTAAGCTATTTGCACTTCATGAGGAAAAAAGGAGGTACAGTAAAAGGTTATGTACGCACATGTACATCAAAAAGGGGGTTATCAGGTAGGCTGATAAAGAGATGGACAGAGGTGATGGCAGTTGCTAGTTTATAGGAGAAGTAAGAGATAAAGACTGATGGGCTCTGAATAACCAAATGTGCATAACTACTTTAATTAAAAATTACAAAGTTCTTTGAGATGGTCTACAAAACAATTGCATGTAGCAGAGATGATCCTTCCTAGGACATGCCAAAATGCCATGTATTCTGGTTAGAAAATCTATGGTTGAATCAAAAATCGTTAAATCTAGGGAACAACAATGTAAATCTTAATCAGAGTGTGTGTGTGTGTGTGTGTGTGTGTGTGTGTGTGTGTGTGTGTGTGTGTGTGTGCGTCTCTACCAAAGATCAGAAAAACATTAAGAAAAGTTCTCCTAATTTTAAAGGTCATGCCTAGTTTTGCCAGGTAGATTTTTATTTCACTTTATGCTTCACTAACCTGACCCATCATTGAATACACTGCTATAGTTCATATCACACAGCACACTGCCAGAAAAAAAATGAAATGGTGCAGTGATTCCTCATGTAAAAAAAACTGAAGGACTTGAAAGCATGAAATATATGGAAAAGCATTTGATCATCATCATCATCAGCCCCCTTTTTCCCATTTTTTTCTAATTAGGGTCGGGGTATCGTGTTAACTGTCATCAACTCTTTCAATTCCATGCTACATTCCTGCCTTCTTCAACACTCATGCCTAACTGTCACAGATCTTCTTTCACACAATCCATCCACCTCTTTATTGGACATCCTGGCTTCCTCTTACCTTCTTCCTGTCTGTCCCAAATCATCCTCACCAGATTGTCTTCTGCTTTACTGCACGTGTCCAAACCACAGTAATCAGTTCTCTTTGATATTTTCTGCAATTGGAGCTACTTTGGCTTCTGCTTTTATGGCCTCATTTCTTTATCTGTCTCACAGTGTGCATCCTACCACCCCTCTCAAGCACTTCATTTCCATCACCTCTAGCTTCTTCAAATGTTCTGCCTTTACTGCCCAGGTTTCTATACAATACAGTAGTGATGGTTGCACTGCTGTCTTGTACACCTTACTTTTCAGCTTCTTTGGCATTTTTCTGTCATAGACTACACTTGACATTCTATGCCAGTTGGCTGCAGACCCTCTGATTCTAGCTTTGACCTCTTCATTCAGACTCCCCTTCTTCTCAACCACCCCTCCCAGATACTTGAAGGTGTTTACCTGTTCCACTGTCTTACCTTCTATCTCTCTTCTCAGCTTCTGATTTCCCCAGTTTGCTGCCACTACCACTGCCTTAGCTGTGCTAAATTTAACCCCATGTGCCTTCAGTTTTGCATTCTGTTCTCTTATCCTTTTCTGAAGTTCTAGCTCAGAGTCTGCCTATAATGCCATATCGTCTGCATACAACTTTGTTGATCCGTCCCCTCTGACCTGTTTTCTAATGTAGTCCATCACCAGTATGAACAGCAGTGGGCCCAGAGCTGAACCCTGGTGTTTACCCACTCAACTGAAAACCCCTCTGTGAGGCCAAGCACTGTTTGTACTTAAGTCATTGGGTCTTTGTACATAGCCTACACTAATTCTACCAATGTTTCTGGGACTTCAAACCACCACAGTACTGCCCAGATCAGCTTTCTTGGAAGGTTGTCATATGCTTTTACCAAGTCTAGGAATGCCCAGTTGGACTCTCTCCTCATCTCTAGCTTCTACTCAAGTATCTGGCTCACTGAATCATCAGGTCACTTATGCTGCATCCTTGATCTGAATCCGAACTGCTCATCTCCCATCTTACATTCTACTACTTTGCGTACCAGTTTATCAATCACCATCTCAAGAACTTTCATGCAATGTGTTGGGAGTTTGATGCATCTGTACTGCCCACAATTGTGGATGCCCCCTTTGTTCTTGTACACTGACATGAGTATACTTATTCTCCAGTCGTCTGGGATGCGCCTTATCTCCACACTGCTATTAGTACTCTCAGGAGCCATTTCTCCCCTATCTCACCCAACATCTTTATCATATCTGCTGTGACCTCATCTGAGCCTGCTGCTTTCCCTGACTTCATCTTCCTTAGTGCTGTTCTTACTTGTTCTAGGGTTGGCTCCTCTTCTTCTCTCATCGTAGGCTGTTTCTGGGGCAGTACAGCTTCTGTGGGGGTTTTCTTCATTCAGAAGCTGTTGGAAATATTTCTTCCATCTGCCTTTGATGTCCAGTGGACTGGTGAGCAGGTTGTTACTGGTATCCCTTATGAAGGGTGTCTGACTATCTTCTTTATCTTTCTGTCTTTGCCTTGCAACCTGATATAGTTTCTTTCTGCCACTTACTGAGTCACTTTCCAGAAGATGGTACAGTGCCTCTGATGCCTTATTCTTTGCTATTGCAACTTTTTTCTTGGCTTCTTTGTTAGCCAACCAGTAGTCCTTCCTAGCCTGGCCAGTCTTTTCTATCTCCCACTTCTTCCTGCACCCCTTCTTTCTTGAAGAAAAAAAGAAAAGCTTTAGATATTGTCATTACATTGTTTCTTATCTGTTATTTAAGGGTGACCTCTGCCTTATATGCAAATCAATCTATCATCCAGTTCTACTTGATAGCCTATTTAAGAAAAGCACATCTGGATGACCAGACACTAGATCAGTGAATCAAATACTTGAAAAATGAGTACTACTGAGTAAAAGAAAATTACAGGTTTCCTCTAAATTTAGAACCAGTAATGTATTAATTTAATTTTATATAGATGCATATATGGCGAGTAGAAAATATCAACTTGAGATTATGACAAACAAGCTCCTTGAAGGTCAGTAGGTTGTAAGATTGGCAATCAAATCTATCAATCTATATATGTGTGCTCATGCATAAATACAATCAGTTAAGCACAAATAAATGGATATATGTATATATATATATATATATATATATATATATATATATATATGAATAGATGGTTTTCTGTCATTTAACCTGCTTATACCAAACATGCATCTCTACCATCTTAACATATTTGTTTAAGTATGGGGATGGTATTATATTCTTTTCATGATGAAATTACATATAGCTGCAAAATATATATTTATTTCATTTGGTTACAAGGATCTCTTGAAGTGCAAACTTTTAAACATAACAGAACACTTGTCCAGAGATGATATTAAAGGCAAAATGACAGATTACAATTACATTACGTTTTCACCCTGATGAAATTATTTTGTACAACCCTGTAGAGTTTTACAGTTAGCCACTGATTATGGTAGCAAAATGAAGATTAACTTCTTAAACTACTTAATGAATAATGACTAGCAGCAGTTCTACAGGATTGCCAAGATTCATCATGCCTCTACTGGATATGAATCATGAGGTAACACAGGTTATCTTGCAGTCAGAATGTTACATTGTATTAAGCTACTAACTTTTTTAATACAGTTATAGACTGAATTTCCTCACACTTCATTCATATTCTTTGTAACTACATTTCATCTAATTAGATTTGTGCTTTTGGTCATTAACTAAAATGTAATTATTCCTAATGGCCTTTGAGAACAAAAGAGTGAAGCCAAAAAGTATATAAAGATGCAAGGGACTTGTGCAAACTGGTAAAAACCTAACAGCTGGGGTTTATTTGCAGCAATTTGCTTCTAAACAACAGTTATCTCAAAATATACCAGTTTATTTTTGACATAAGCATAAACCTGTTTTATGAAGGACATCAATCCTTAGATTTTAGTTACCTAATAGATGACATTTTTTTCTGCTCACCAATCATATGTGACATCACAATTGAAATGCTTGAGAGGGTAATATTTGTAAACTCATCAAATGCTTGCATTGGCAGCAATGAAAAACATAACAGGTCTATGAAAACACATATATTAGATCAATAATGACAGAAAATCAAATCAAAGATTTAAGAAAATATAAATGTAAAATATAGGTGTTATAAAAACAAATGGTTCTACATATTTTATGTTAGTGGCTGTTAGAAGCAAAAACTGATTTAATATTATTGGCTAAACTCCTTCTGGGCCTGGTAGTTTTTGTAACAAATGAGTCTATGCATGGGTCAGAAATGCCTTATAAATTTTATTGTCAGATATGTTTGGTAAATATACTGCTTAATATTTTCTTATGAATTAAAGTGACTGGTCTTGAATTCTTCAGCCAAGTATTGCATCCATTAACTAATAAATGATTACGATTTACCAAGAGCTGTGCTATTCCTTGAACGTTCTCACATATATCAGGCATTGCTTTTACAACTTCTTAAACTTTACTAATAATATTTCTTTATCTATCATCTATCAATTTAGTGCAAAGGATAAAAACTATGAGCTTCATCCAGCTGCCTGCAGTTCGATTCTCTCAGTCTCCATTTGCTTTGTGTGCGTAAGACATTGCCTGAGAATTGCTCATGAAATGATGCATTTGTGCCTAATGAGGTTACATTGTTAACAAATAATAACATTAAAAAATGTAGCACCTATTCTGGTTTTACCTTGCACCAAACTGCTAAAACTGTTGCTGTTCTAAATTGCCAAGAAAGTAGGGCTTGTTTTCCTATTTCAGTCTCTGACAAGTATAATCTACATCTGATACATATGATTAGCACCCTACAGTGAGTGATATTTCACAGTTCCAATAAAAACTGCTGTAGTCTCCTATTGCTAATAGGGTATTGCTGCTGCTGCCTAGCTTTGCTTTAATCAGTTCTGAAAGATAAACAAAGCTGCAACTATTAAGTAAACAGAGATGCAGCCTACAGGAGCATTTTGATAAAGGTACTTACAAGTAGAGATAACTATGCAGATCTAAAAATGATAAACATAGTCTGTCTGTAGAAAGATACTCTTTCCTACTTTGCATTGATCCTCTGTATTGAAAATATTTTTTTTGTGTGTTGGAACACATATACTCTATATGGTTTTGTTAATATAGCCTCACATATCTGAAGATTCAGCTTCAGGAAGTTCCTCACAGTACTGGGCTCTTGTTATTTTATTCACTTATAACTGGAGTAAATTAAAATCGGTCATAAAGAGTTATACTGCTGTATCCCTCTGGAGAAACATATGGAGACAGGAATCACTAAACTCGTAACAGTGAGTCCCACAGTTGTGAAAAATAAAGGAGAACCTGAAGGAGAAATGTTGCACAATGCATCTTGAAGGCAGGCAGCAACTCAAAGCATGTAAAAATAATATCAACAACACATTTATTCACAAAAATGATTAAGCATATTTGTCCAGTCACAATAAGGTGGACTTCTTCAGAACCATTAAAAACATTTAAGACAGTTTAAATAACATGAGACTTAATCAAATGATATCTCAAATAAACATCCAATATGTAACATACAATATTTCAAAGGTTTTAGATGCTTCTGTTATTTGCAGGATAAACCCATTTTTTTAGAATATGAAGGAGAAAAATTGACAAACTTCTAAATGTGAATCCATTTGCAAAAAAAAAAAAGTGTTTCTGCAGGGGGAAAAATTAACATCAAAATTTACTTTTTCTATAAAAGTATTTCTTTTGCAGACAGAAATTCCTCCCATGCAAGGGTTACTGTACGCCTACACCCAGACGTATATGTACTAACTCCAAAATCTCTGCACTTTACAGTATTACTGCAATTTCAAATATTATCATATTTATTCCAACAAGTATTACAGTCTTCAGAATATCCAGAGAAATCCAGTATGATAGTATGAAGTCTATTATTTAATTTCACTGGTGCAGATATGCAGCATGTGAATACTGTCCCTTACTGAGGTAGACCGCCCCCACATTACACATGTAATGAGTGGCATGGGTACCATTACAAAATCCAGCCACTTCTCATTAACCAGAATTCCAACAATGTTGTATGTTTAACAAGACAGCACAAGGTACACAAGGTCAAAAAAAGAAAAAAAAAACACTGCACAATAACGCAATATACTACTACTACATTTGTGTTCTCTTATTGCCTGCTGACCATCTGCCCCATTGACGTTTTGATGTAATCTTTTCCAAACCAGGGTGAGAGTTGGTGAAGAAGGGACATCGTTAAGCTGACCAGCATGCGTTGTAGTACTTGCATCCATAACCCTTGCACATTCCCTGCTAGCTTTCCATTCAGGATGTGCAATTGACCATGAATTGGGCCATCTCTCACTTCCATGAGTGACATAAGCCTGCCAGTGACCCTGCTTCTAAGGATGAACACAAAATGGACCTTTCACTAGTCCCACCAAGGAAATCAGTATGCTACATGTGCTACACACATGCACTTTACCTAACCTTCAGCTACAACTAGGGTCTAAACTTCTGTCATTTAGGTCACAGTCTGGGTCTTATCTATATATTCTATGATACTTAACCACATTTTAGTCAATACATAATTGATTTGAAGTCCAAGACCACCATGGTTAGTTTTCAGATGATGAGCTTAGTTTTAACTTTCCTGTAATATTGATTGCCTTGTCTCACTGATTAGTTTAATCTCTTTTGGCATATGTGCAAGCATGTAGGGATATATTTTTTTATTCTTGATTTACTAGGTATGACTAAAAGGATATTTTATTTACAGTAGGACGTTTTGTTTACATCCTGCTTGAGATTTAGTTCAAAGGAATGTTAAGGCATTCCAAGTCATCTTTATTCAGGGACAGCTGTTGTTCCTGGGCTGCAGAGCTGTCCCTTTAAAATTTTCTCAGAATTTTTTCATTAATTTAATTTATTTTTTATTCACTGCTAGCCACCCCATTTTCCATCATTTGCAGCTGTTAGCAAAAATAGGATCTACCTTTACCTCATGAAATGAAGGGTGAGTCCAAAGATCATGCAATGACGATAATGTACTGCCAACCACACACACAGAGCAGTAGACTGGGCCTGATTTTAATATTACACCTGCATAGGTATAGAAGGTGAATACCATGCAGTGTAACACTAGTACCACAGCACAAGTCTGAAATTCAGAGTGTCAGACAACACTTTATAGCTGATGACATCAGCAGTGTCTGGTGAGAAGAAGATGGTAGTAGGAGTGTCTCACATACTGTTCTAAAATGGTACCTTGAATGTCGACCATGTGAACATAAACAGACACACACACAAGCTGACCACAGTAAGAATATGACCCCTACATAACTGTTTACAGAGCTCAAAACTTATTGCAAGTGCCACAACATATGTCTGGCTTCTATGGTGTCAGACAACACTTTACAGCTGATGACAGCAGTGTCTGGTGTGAAGACGATGACAGTAGGAGTGTATGACTTACTGGTCTAAAATTGTCTCTTGAATGTCAATCAAGTGAATGCACACCCACAAGTTGATTGCAGTGAGATTAGAACCACAACCTAACTAAATGCACACGCTAGAAGACTCAGGACTTAACGCAAATGCTACAGCACAAGTCTGACTTTTGCAGTACTGTAAGCAATTTATAGTGGATGACATCATCACTGCCTCTTTGAGAGAAGATGGTAGGCCTTAGAGCCTTCTCTGATTACTGCTTGCCACAACGAACTGCAAGCAGTGGTCAGAGAAGGCTCTAAGGTCAACAGAGACCAGGCTGAAGACCTGTAAGTTGATTGGAGAGAAAGTACAGGAGTTCAAGGAATTACTCAGGACTTTAAAACCCCAAGAAGAGGAGGAAATAGATGGAGTTGAAGAAGAGTGGTAGCACCTAAAAACAGCGTGTGTTAGGACTACAGAAAAGATATGTGGCCGAGCCAGGTATGGAAATAAGGCACATAAGGAAAGCTAGTGGTGGAATGCAGAAGTCCAAGAAGTCATCAAAAGAAAGAATGAGAGCAGGGAGAAGTGTGAGATAGAAAAGACTGACTAGGACAGGAAAAACTACTGGCTGGCTAACAAAAAAGCTAAGAAAGAAGTTACAATAGCAAAGAATAGGGCATCAGATGCACTCTATCAACTATTAGAAATTGACTCAGTAAGGGGCACAAAGAAATTATATCAAGTTGCAAGCCAAAGACAGAAAGATAAAGAAGATAGTCAGACACCCTCCATAAGGGATGCTAGCAACAACCTGCTCAGCAGTCCACAGGACATCAAAGATAGATGGATGGAGTATTTCCAGCAGTGTATGACTGAAGAAAACCACACAAAAGCTGTTCTGCCCCAGAAACAGCCTACAATGAGAGAAGAAGATAATCCCAACTTAGAAGAAGTAAGAACAGCACTAAAGAAGATGAAGCCAAGGAAAGCAGCAGGATCAGATGAGATCACAACAGATATGATAATGATGCTGGGTGAGGTAGGAGAGAAATGGCTCCTGTGGGTACTACTAGCAGTGTGAAGAGAAAGGTGTATCCCAGATGACTGGAGAATAAGCATACTCATGCCAGTGTACAAGAACAAAGGGGACATCTGCACTTGTGGGAAGTATAGTACAGAGGCATCAAACTCCTATCACATTGCACCAAAGTTCTGGAGACTGTGATTGATAAATGGATACTCAGAGTAGTAGAATATAAGATGGGAGATGAGCAGTTTGGATTCAGATCAGGATGCAGCACAATTGACCTAATGTTCAGATTGAAGCAGATACTTGAAAAGAAGCTAGAGATGAGGAAAGAGTCCAACTGGGCATTCCTAGACTTGGAGAAAGCATATGAAAAGGTCCCAAGGAAGCTGATCTGGGCAGTACTTTGGTGGTTTGAAGTCCCAGAAACATTGGTAGAATTAGTGCAGGCTATATACAAGGACCCAGTGACTCAAGTATGAACAATGTTTGACCTCACAGAGTGGGTCCCAGTGGGAGTGGGTGTACACCAGGGTTCAGCTCTGAGCCAACACACATTGGTCCAATGGGAGATGAATAATGTGCTTAGCAACAATGTCTACTGCAATTCCATTTATTGGTATAAACGTTTTTCAGATGACATTTTTCTTGTGTGGTGAGATACAGAGAAAAGATTGAGTGAATTATTGTGTTATCTTAATGGCATTAGTAGTTTTGTGAACTTCACCTATAAGTACTCTGACAGAGAGATAGATTTCTTGGATGTCAAAATTAGTAGGACATACACTAAAACAGTTTCCACTACTTTATAGAAAAGATGTAAGGAAAAACAATCTTTTACATCATGGTAGTTTGCACCCCAGCCATATTAAAACCAATGTACTAAAGGGCCCGGTTTACCGCATCATGCCGATACACAATGATGATCCTATTTTAACAATAGCCTTACAGACCTTGAAAAAATAACTTGTCTAAAGAGGATATAAGGCATCTGTAATTGAATCAGTAATTAAGGAAGCATGGAAAGAGAGGACAGGCAGATGCAAACCATACTACTACAATGTATATACAGATGCACAGGAAACAAATACACATATAGGTAGCCCCCCAATGATAATAAGTTAAGAATGACACTAACTTTTGCCGGTAACATTCATATAGCTTGTGACATTATTAAGAAAAACTGGGGTATCCTATCAATGGTGCAGAATTGGATGGGATGATAGATAAAGTTCCGAGTTTCACTTTTAGGAACAATAAGACTTTAAAGAGCCATCTCTGCTATAAATCCCACAGCACGTTGGATAGAATGAAATCAGATAGAGTAGGTGCCTACATCTGCAGGAGATGTATGGCCTGTTCATACATACATGTAGGAACACATTTTGCACATCCACATTTAGGTTTTACTATAGATTTATCTTTCTTTGCAGACTGCCATACCAAAAACGTGGTCTATTTCAGCTACTGCACTGTGTGTTTTCACTTCTATATTGGGAAAACTAATCACCCCTTGAAAGATAGGATCCTGGAACACATACGGGATATCAGGAATGCAATAGAAAGTATTGCATTACTCATGCATGTAGCTGAAAAAGATTTGACACACAAATTTAGATTCATGGTTTTGGAAATAATAAGAACCAGCAAGAGAGGAGGGAATATAAAAAATCAAACTGATGCAGCAGAACAAAGATGGATTCTGCGCTTACAAGCAGATAAGCCACCTGGTTTAAATACCAAGGTATCCCTCAAACCATTTCTAAGAGCTAGACCATTAAAACATTGAGTCTAACACAAGCAGCTTTTTTTGTAATAACTCGTTTGTGCAGATAAATACTTTTCTATATATATATATATATATGTGTGTGTGTGGTGATGTTTTCTATTCATTCATTTCCATTAATCAGTCATTTTTATGTAATTAATTATTTTTAAGTTAAGTTAAGTTAGGATTTTATGTATACACTGTTACAATAGTTATCATGAGATCTATTTTTATTTTATTTCAGAGACTTAGAGTTTTAAACTGTTAGTTTTTTTCATACATTTCTATGTATGTATTTGTTTTCTGCAGTATTGACTTTTTTAAATGTGTCACATCTTTAAGGTAATTAATATAGGTTAATTGATTGGTCACATATTTTTGAATTTTATATTTAAGTAGATGTGTGTGAAGTTAATTTATATGGTCTGAAGAAGCCACATTTTATCTGGGAAGGCACTTACCGAGTACAGTGAAAGGATTGCTTTCTGCGTTTCAGCTCCATTGTGTGGAAAAACTGTGTTTTTGTTTTTTATATAATTCCTTCAGCTCTGAGCCCCTGATGCTCATATTGGTGATGGACTACATTAGCAAACAGGTTGGAGGGCACAGATCAACAAAGCTTTTGGCAGTACAAGTAGACTCTGAGCAAGAACTTCATCAAAGGATAGGGGAATGGAATGCATATCTGAAGACACATGGAATGAAACTAAGCACAGATAAGACAGTGGTAATGGCAGCAAGTTGGGGAAATCAGAAGAAGCTGAGAATAGAGATAGAAGTGAAGATAGCGAAACAGGTAAACAGCTTCAAGTATCTGGGAGGGGTGGATGAGTAGAAGGGAAGTCTGAATGAAGAGATCAAAGCTAGAATTAGAGGGGCTGCAGCCAACTGGCATAGAGAATCAGATGTAGTCTATGACAGAAGGATGCCAAAGAAGCTGAAAAGCAAGATTTTCAAGACAGTGGTGCAATCAGTACTACTGTATGGTACAGAAACCTGGACAGTAAAGGTAGAACATTTGAAGAAGCTAGAGGTGATGGAAATTAAGTGCCTGAGAAAGGTGGTAGGATGCACACTGTGAGACAGATGAAGAAATGAGGACATAAAAGCAGAAGCCAAAGTAGCTCTAACTGCAGAAAAGATCAAAGAGAACAGATTATGATGGTTTGGGCACATGTGTAGAAAAGCAGAAGACAATCAGTGAGGAAGATTTGGGACAGACAGGAATAAGCTAAGAGGAAGCGAAGACATCAAGCAAAGAGGTGGATGGATTGTGTCAAAGAAGTTCTGCAACAGTCAGGCATGAGTGTTGAAGAAGGCAGGAGTCTGCCACTGAATTGAGAGAGTTGGTGACAGTTAACATGATATCCCAACCCCATGTAGACAAAAATGGGAAAAAGGGGGCTGATGATGATGGTGGGCTTGTATGAAATGGATGTGTACACATTTATGACTGTCAAAATACTTGTACTCCATGCGACTGCACCATTGATAATAAGATACACAATTGCTCTCTTCTAACTACACACACACACACAAACACACACACGCACACACACACACACACACACACACACACACACACACACACACACACACACACACACACACACACACACACACACACGCACACACACAACAGTTGGCTGCAGTGAAATTGGAAACCCTACTACTTAATTACACCAGCTAGAAAACTCAGTGCTTAACACAAGTGCCATGACACTAGTCTGACTTTTATAATGCTGCAGGACAATTTATAGTGGGCAACCTCATCATTGCATATTTGAGTGATGGAATTGGAAAGCCTGTATGAAATGGATCAGAAGCCATAAAGATATTAGTCGTGCATTGGATCGGATTGCCAGTAGTAGGATATAGACTGATGTTCCTGTGACTATGCACACACACTTACACATACATAGAGACACACACATAATGTGGCTGCTGTGCTAATTTTACAGACGTAAGCATTTTGTTCCCATCTGCAAAACACATTATTTCATGACTGCAATGCCCCTGAATTATGTGTTTGCCTTATCACAGTGGTCTTTATAGATGATGCCATCATCATTATATGATGTGGTTGACATATCCTTGTTATGAAAGTAGAGTGCAAAGTGGGTATCTACTACTTCCTGATGTGTTTCCAATGTGCAGGTACACTTTAAAAGACAGTTTGCCCAATTTGATACAAAAAGTTGTGAGGAATGCATATAGCAAAAATGAGACATATGTAGCTGTTTCCTAGTATGTTTTATACATTGCACACTTAAATTGTCACATACAGACACACATTTTGTGATCATATTTATGTGTTCTTATTTGTGAAGAATTGCTGTCCACATTCATGCATCTGTAAGATAATCTGAATGTCTGTTGTTATTATAAACGCATACTTGGTATGTGACAATAGAATTTTGTTATTTACTTCTTTAGTGCAGTTGATATCTGAGAATGGGCATACCAAGTTTCCAGTGCATGTGTTCAGGTAACACATGACTGAGTATAGATATGTACTGTGTCATTAAAACATGCCTTTCCTTTTGATTGTGTTTTTACATGGATTTTGATGGGATGAAGATTAACTGGGCAGTAAACATAAGTTAAATATGATAGTAGGCACCTTCTATTGCACACTGCCAAGCAGCTGGTTTATGTGATCGAAGGCAAAGTGTTTATACATGTGAGATATGCACATTTAAGTACTCCTACTTGAACATGGGATGTACTTATACATACTGGCTATGACAGAGACAGCTAATAGATAGTGTGGTGATCATAACTAGTTCATATCTGAGATGTTGTGACATAAATCATATAACCTTTAAAAAGTATATCTACTGCATTCCCTTTTTGTGCATAGTTAACTGATGAGCAAATGTGGGCCTCTGCTTCAGTCAGAAAATTATAAGAGTTCTATTGGTTCACTTTCTTTTGCACAAACACACTAACTTGAGAGGCATGACAGTCAGTAATTTGGACAGTACTGAGTGGAAGAAACAGAGCTGCTGTCTATCTGACTCTGTGATAGCAGGTGTAATAACAGTGACTTTTTATTTTAAGCACAGATGATGCAGGGTTTGAATCCAGCTCTCTCTGTTTTATTACATACATGTTTTTGATGTAAATAAATAATTATATTTGATAATTATTGGAAATGTGAGAAGGAATAACTACTGTAAAGTACTGTGTAAAACAAACAGTACTCGATTTATGTCAACAGTACACCTATGCAGTTACATATTTAAACAGTCAGTCTAAATAAATATTTTATATGAAAGTTTTAATATGAGTGTCTTTGTTCTACTTTAACTGTGCATTTACTTAGTGCAGCGGGTTTAAGCAACATTGTGGGGCAGTAACTGCACCAGTCCATAGGATGTGAAGAGCCATTCACCATCGCTCAGAATTAGTACACTGATGCCAAATTCCACACAAACACAGAGGGCTAAATGTAAAGAGCTTCATTGGGGATTTCTTATGTGTATGGTATGTGATTCCATTTTTGACTAGATTAAAGGTGTGAAAATTGAGTAAATAGGAAAGTGGTGAAATGGGGGGCGAGCAGGGAGAAGAACAAAGGAAAAGCAGTATAGGAATGTGCAGAAGGGAAGTAGGAAAGAACCATAGCCATCCTCTTCTTTGACAGTGTAAAATGAGCATGGATAGAAAATTGGATGAATTTGGACTGTCACCTCAACATAGATGGTTGATAACAATGCAGAAATGTTGTATAGCCAATTGGTCCAAATCAAGTGTGTCATGAGGACACATGTGCAAAGTGGAGAGCTATGTATGGGACTATATTTTTTTTGGGACAGGTGCCCATTTTTGAGTTTTTATTTCAGTAAGAGAGGAATGTTGGGTAAGGGATTTAAGTATGTCAGGGTCAGGTAAGCAGGGTAGGTGAGGAAATGGATGCAGACAAACAGGATTCCTCTTATACACAACAGACAAGAGACAGGGATGGTGAGGGACACAACTGTTTGGGGGACACCATGACTGGGGATAGGGAGTTGAAATCAGATGCCCATGCCCACGAAACATGGGGGCAGTGAGAATCTATACATCACCCACAGAATTATCATCACTGCCCCTCTCCTCAGCTTGCTGTTGGAGTGCTTGACATTTTCTTTTGACCAGCATTCTCGTGAGCATCTTCTCCAATCAGCTGAGGCATGCACTAGTGGTGCTTTCCACAACCTCATGCAATGCACCATGCCTGGCATCTCTTGGCAGGTGACAAAATCACCAACTTTGCGAATACTCCAGGACGGTACCACTTCACTAGTTGTCAGGGTAATACTACTTGATGTGGATGGCCCAGGTGATGCAGGGGCAGTAGAGGCAGTACTGCCAGGTTGGGTCCCAGATGTGCTTGGCATCTGTGCAACAGCCATTGGAGGGGGGCAGACTGATCAGCACTGGTTGGCCTACTTCCCTGTATTGTAAATAATTTTGTGAGTTGTCAGAAATTGATGACATCATATAAAAATAAAAAAGAGATAAGGGGTGGGGTAAGAGACATAAAGTAAGATAATTGGTACCATCATATGTGACATACAATAAATTAGTATGACATAAAGAAAAATAATGTTGCTTTTATATTAAATAGACTTTTTAACACCTACAGACTATGACTGATTATTGTTGCAAGTAATCCTTACAATATATGCATATTACACATATGTTTATTCAAGTAATACAGAAATTAAGTTCACCATATGGCATGAATATCAATTTTGCTAAAATTACTATGTAATATTTTTTAATTATTTTACTAAATATCTGTTACCTGTGGGGTTTGAACCTACAACATCTGAATATACTACTTCAATTGACTTCTAAAGTTGGCTTGAGCTACAGACTGAGCCATGCATGCTTGCTTTTGCAGTTAAGATATGCATGCTTAATTTGCTATTGATCTATATAAGAGCAACACTTTAGATAAAGTAATATCCTTTTGTGTTGTGTACATACTCCTTGCTTCTGTCAGTTTTTCCAAATGCACAGCATGGGCATTTCTGTATGCTATTATCTCCTGGGTGGCTGTAAAAGAAAAAGGGGAGAAAAAGAGAAGACCATTATCATAACAGTCTTGGCTATATCCAGATGTCTAATTTAAATGAGCTTTATGTGTCTATTTACAGAACTGAGGGATGTCAGCAGTCCAAAACTCATCCAACCACTTGTGAACTTGTTTCTACTTGCACCTTTTCAGATCATTAAACTGGAGCCTGCATTGGCCTTCAGTGTGTAGAATGCCAGTAACACAAGAGACAGCCTTGGCCACAGTATTTGAAGCCTCAGATTTGTATTGAGACCTGGTACAGTCCCCTGCAGTAGCCCATGGCTGTGGCACATTACAAGGAGTCCAGTAAATATTTTGGATTCCCATACACCCCATCTTTGATCCCTAAATTGGGCACCTTCTCTTCTAGCTCCTGCCATGTCCATACAGGTCCAATAGTAATAGTTAGAGTGTGTTCCCACTAATCTGAGACATTGCATTTTATATCTAGCCCATGAACCTGAACAACCATGCCAACCACATTTGAGTGGTGTTAAGTGGAGAGCAACACTTCCAAACAGAGATGGAGGCAGTATATGGTTTGAATGTTGCTGTAACTGTTAGCTGATTTAACTTTGCAGGCATGCATTAGGGCTATAAATTTTATGACCAGACACATTTTTGGTATGGCTTTATACACTGAAAATTCATTTGTATAATGTGGGATTCAAACCTATGTAAAACAGACAAAGCATACTCTTTCACATAGATGTTTTTATCATATTTGCCACAGAAGAAGTGCTTGTCAGGTATGCTCATTAATTATATATACACATGACAGAGTAAGGGGTAAACCATGTATGTGTGTGATCTGACAAGGTTCTGGTTTATACATTCATGTGTGTATGACTATCACTGAAGTATAAAGCCCATCCAAGGCCAGAAAACACAATTATAATTACAGAAACATAATTATCAGTATACCCTCAGTCTCACATATAATTCATATGAGTACCAGTGCTATACATAGTTATTGTTATTTATGATTATGCTGACATTGTTCTATATTTTTCAAATTGAATGGACAACCATTAATAAAATTAGGAGTGTGCTAGATTAGAGTTCACGCTCACCTGTATTGGAAGAATTAAATTACACCAGTTACCATAGAGAAGGCTGGACTACAGAAGGATGTTTTGCAGTCATTACTGTGCAGAGTGGTCACTGCAACTGGGGCCTTGTTTGTTAGACCTGATCATTTCTTACTCATATACAGTAATGAGTTGAGTGTTTAACCATGCATGTGTGTGACATTAAAGTTCAGAAAACAGATGTTTAATTGCAGAATATACACAGTTACACATGTATTATATACCTGATATCCTGTGTAGGTTCAATGCACCTGCTAAATATAGCTACTTCAATATGTAATTATGTTTCTAATGTTAATTTGATATAACATAAACTGGAACAGACTTTGTTGTATTAGAACCCAGGTTCACCTGTATTGTAGCTCCTAACTTACTCCTACTGCAGCAGGAGCAACTAACAGCAGCTATATGTTTTCACATTCATGATTATGTATATTTGCTGACCACTGCACAACACCACTTACTGTGTTTCATAGTGGGAAACAAGACATGATAGAATGTATCCATTTTTAAATTGACAAGTGTTTTCTTGTTGTCTGCAGATGTTCTGGACCATTGGGTGTTATGTAAGAGTGCTGATCATCACACAACAACTCTTATCATGAAGGTAAGCAAAGTGCAAATGTGACAGGCGAAGTTAAACATGCATTATTCTTCTAACAAGTGTTTACTAGGTTTCAACATTAAAAGAAGAATGTGGGACTTGAAACATGATCTGAAGATAATGTATACTGTGTGCTTCATAATGTTTACCAGGTGTGCTACACACTCATGCTTGATTCACAGCTCTAATTTATGTAGTTTGTATTATAAAAGTAACTTAACATTACATTTAATGTATTTATCCATTTCAGCATGTTTATGCTAAGCCATGAGCCATGCAAATGTTAATATTATACTAAAAAAAATACAAAACTCATTTAACACACATTACAGATTTTTACACAGCCCTAGATTTGAACTGTCAGATTACTGAACATACAGAACACAGTAAGGATGTTTTAACTCTTGTGCAAATAAGCAAGTCCCATTTCCACCACAACATTATACTGGCATATAACACGCTTATACTCTCAGTTGTTTGTACAAGTGTTACTTACATATTTAGTGCAAATAAGGCTCACAAAACCATTTGTGTGTAGTTTACACCAGTACACCTCTGTCTTCTCTTTATATTGTGTTCAGTCTTTTCTTATATGTGTTATACTCTCAGACATGTGGACTATAGAGCATTTTCTATCATAGTCCTTAAAATGTATGACAATATTATATGACAGTAATTTAAAGTTTTCATTAAAGGAATGAGAATTTGGCTATTAGTGCACATATACTGAGAAATATGTGCTGTTCACTTCCATTTCGAAAATTGCTACAATTCCTTCTACACTTTGTAAGTCTATCCTAACTGACACAACCGCTGCAGGTAGGGAGTCTGAATTATTGTTATATATTCCTTCTCCAGCCCACTAATTATTCACAGTTGCAATCCATTAGTAACAAACACTGAGGGAGTGCCAACAATATGTTTACATCTGCTACATGAAATCAAAACTTTGAGTTTGCATCTCATTTGCATCTTCCCAGTGCTCAGAGATCTGAATCAACTTCATAGGAAGGTAAACGTAACCATGGAACTTGACAGCGAGGGGACTTAAGTATTTGTAAAGCAAAGAGGATTGATATTCTTTTTGATTTAACAGCACATAAGACTTCTGATATTGGTAAGATATACTTGTATTTTTCAAGCACATGCTTGGTTTGGTAACATGTTACAAATAAAAGTTTTACATATATATATATATATATATATATATATATATATATATATATATATATATATATATATACATGTTAGGAGATTAAACTGTTATCTTTATGTGTATTATAGTTCACTCTTGGCATAGACATTTTTGGCATGCATTGACTTTCACAGATAGACAGTCTTATTAACTGTCATCACAAGTGTTATTGTTAAAACTGGTTACCTTAGTCTTCTATCATATTGCATGGAAATGTGAGGTTATATGTTGTCAATGACACAGGGATATTATGCTTCTAAGATGGCCCATAGATACCACTAGGTCAGTGGTGGCCACAGTGACAGGTGACTAACAATTGTTCACAACAAACTGTTGTGTTGTAAATGTGTACACATTTTGTGAGAAATGTGTGGAAAGTATTTATAAAAGGTGCATTATGCGTTACTCCTTTGATTGTACAAACTGTCATTTTCCTGTTATTTTGGGGGTGGCAAGTCACTTTGTGCATTGCCACAGCAAAAGTTGGGTTTCAATAGTTTTTCTCTTGCAGTTATGTCGTCATCCTAGTATTTCCATGGTAAACAATATAGTACTCTATTGGTATTCCTTGTTTTGGACAAAACAATTGTTTGCATAAGAGTGTGATATGTTACAAACACAACAACCTTATATCACATACCTTATACTTAGTTACATCAACAGGAAACAGGAAGTGTGCTACACATTTCCTTTTGCCCAGGGTGAGAGCATATTGTGCACACCTATGTCTACGTACACTCACAGTGGCTGCTGGTTCCCCCACTTACTCTTCACTTGCTTGTGGCTTTGGTGACCATGCCAGTGGTAGTCAGATGTCTGTCCCTTCCCCTTGGTGTTCTTGCTGCAGCTGTTTTCTCAGAATAATATTATGAAGGATGGCATACACAGCCAAAACGTCAGCATGAGTATGGGGGTTGCACTGCAGGACTCTCCAGGTACTGGAACCATGACTTCAGCAGCCTAAACACATGCTCTATGATATTTCTTGTTTGAAGATTGGGAATGTTGATTGTAAGAGGGGCACTTGGCCATGTGGGAGGTGCAATATGTGTAAACATATCAATACAGGTAGTGAATTTACATCACCATTTTTGAAATATACACACAGGTTTCTGATAAGTGCTACGTGCAATACCACCAATTTAATATACCTAGCTAATTGTGAGAAATGTCAAGCTTTTTACGTGGGTCTCACTTCCAGAAGACTTAGAGACCGTATTTACAACCATATATATGACATCAGGAAGATGAATTCCACAAATGCTTTAGCGAAACATATTAGCACCAATCAAGACCATTATTTTAAATTTAGAGTGCTACAAGTGGTTGAACCGTTAGCCAAAGGGGGAGATAAAATGAATATACTAGCTAAAATAGAGCTAGATTGGATATTTAAATTACGAGCACATATAGAACCTGGATTAAATGTTAACACCAGTATCAAACCGATATTAGAGGCACGGAGATAATTAATAAGAAAAATATATATATACATATAATAAGATCAGTTTATTTATTTATCTATTTATTTATTTATTAATTTATATATTTAATCATTTAATGTTGTATAGACTTATAATTCAGATGTTAATAATGCCTTATATTTGTTCTGGTGAAACAGTTATATCATGTCTGACTTTCAATATATATTATTATATCCACACTCTGTTTTGTTGAACACATAAGCATAGATAGGGAGTCTTGATGTAATATCAAGGTAGTTATTAGATAGATACCTTTCTAAGAATATATAGAGTTTATCTATGTATATATTGCACCAGCTCTACATATATAAAAATGAATTAAATGGGACCTTTTATTATTATTAAATATACTAAGCATGCCATTTAATGCACTCTATAGTACATTTTATAGTATTTTTGTAGTACATTTTTAGAACATAGTACCCATATAGTACCCATATAGTTATATTTACTTTATACAATTTTATACCTACATATATTTTTATTTTATGTTGTTTTAGTAGAATAGTTTTATCTGGGTTATATCTAGATACATAGTATTGTTATCTAATAATACGAATAGACATTGTAGACAAGAGACAAAAACTAGCGGTGATTGTCTATACTAATTACATTTATTTTATCTTATTTATACTAAAGTATCATATAATATATGAGGTTTAGGTTATGAAATCTAATGATATTTATATGTATATATTTTTACAGTAACAATGCTTTGCATGTAACATTGTAATATGTTATTATAGTAGCGCTATTCCATATCCATAGGCTAAGCAAAGACAATTTCTATAGCTGTTGCTTTAAAGGAGGAAATTAATGCCTAATTATTTAATCATTTAATTGTTAGCAGACAGGAATATTGTTTGATTGACTAATGAAATGATTGAGTAGAGTATATAAGATGAAGGTTTTCACTTGGATAATGTAACCTGATGAAGCATACTCGGTGTATGTGAAAGCGCTTGTTCGTTTTACTTTGTGGTGAATAAAGAACTTTTTTACTTCGTGGTGGATTCCGTGGTTTTTACTTAGTATATTTCTTGTTTGAGAGTGTGCCTCATTATATCATTCTTTGGTGGGTGTGTGTGCATTTCTGATAGGTGTCATCAGCCATGGCTGCAGTGCATACCTTGCATCCTCCAGTAAATAACCCTATGGAATATCACCCCTGGAAAACATGTGAATGTGATAGAGCTGGGAGTTATGTCAGATATGTGAGTCATGGTAACTGCCAGGGTTGCCAGTGCACACACATTCAGGATGATTCCCTTATCATTATACCTGACCTGCCAGCTTATGGATTGAAAACCCTTTTTGTTTGGGTTTATATCACGGCATCAAAAAGTAATTTCTTCGAACGGCTTTTCAATCCAAAATGCCATTATAGAAATTGCTTTTGTGAAATTGCGATACAGTGAAGATCACAAAATTTGCCCTTTCCTCACTGTTGTGTGATCTTAAAATTGGTATATATATATTTAGTGGGGGTGTGGGGGGCAATTTCTATTAATGGCATTTTCAATTGAAAAGCTATTCAAAGAAATTACTTTTTGGTGTCGTGATATAGATCCTTTCAGTTTATGTACACCTTCCCTGTTTCCCAGGTGATGTATTGCTTTCAATGTGTGTGCAGCCTATTCTACAAAGCTGCTGGTCTGTCCTTGGTTGCATGGGGAAACTGTATATAATCACTGGAATGTTGTAGCATAGCATTCAGGAATTGATGCAGGATCTTTGCTGGTGCCTATGACACCCCTGTTGGCCTCTGAAAGGTTCCTGTAGTTGATATTCTAAGTGCTACATACACTTTAATCTCCACAGGTATTGGTCCCTATCAGTTTGCCCTTGCTTTCAGTTATGGATGACAGAGGTTGCAAAGTTCTTGTAGTCATACCTCTCAACCTCTTACAGCAAGAAATCTGGACAAAGCTATCAATAAACATGGGACAAGCGCCCAAAAATAGGGACAATTTTTAAATATTGCTCTTATAAACTTAGAAATTTCATAGAATGACAGGTTTTGCATTAGCATGAATTTTCTGAAGGGTATGAAGTTTGAAACTCAAATGTCTGTCATTATTTTCTAATTTCAGTCTTCATTGATTTGCCACTAGTTTGCCAGAAAATCACAATGTTATGACAAATGGACCAAAAATATAAAGGGAAAATCTGGACATTCTGCAAAAATCTGCACAGTTGAAAGGTATGTGTAGTGTGTCTCTATTAACCCTGTAGCACTCTACAATTTCCACCTCATGCAGACCATGGAAATTTAAATGGGGTCTAAACACCCTCCTCCTTCTTGGCTGTGGTCTATTAGCAGCAGCAGCATAGACTTGGGGCTGTTGCACATACACATGTGTAAGAGCAACTGGAGCCCCTAACATCGTTTCTGTGTATAGAAGTTTCCATTGCTGTATTCTAATTGTTTTGGAATTAATAGGGGAAAACCTATGCTGAGTCTACAAGATTGCTTTATAGCTTGTTGAATGGCTCCTCGATCTTGGATTGGTTGATTATCATGCATTTCAGCTGAATATGCAGTAATTAGCATGCCACAATGTTTACCATGTTTACACGACTCTACACATTGTGTAGAGCTGCTTAGTGAATGGAAAATGACACACTACCATGTATTTGTTGTGGCTTGATGCGCGCGCAGTCTTAGCTGACTGTGAAGCCTTTATTGAATCTGCACCAGAGTCTTAAACTTGTGATGAGCATGAGCAGTACCAGGATTGGTTAAAATGTTGTTTTAGCAGCGGTTTAAAACTACTAAGTTTGTTGGACAGTTTTATTTGTGTGGGGATACCATTTCAGAGTTTAGTAATGTATTGTGAGTTGAGCAAGCTTCCTGCAACATTATTTGAGTTATCTGTAAGCTATAAGAATTTGTTACTGGAACAGAGGTCCCTTGCTGGACTGTAGGAGAGTAATATGTTTTGTAGTGCAGGACATTTTTCTGGATGATGAATGAGTTTGTGTGTGGTAGTTAGTTGTGAATATGTTAGGTAGTTGTGCAGTTCAAGCCAGTTTCATTGCTTTAAGATATGTCAATAGTGGGTCCTATGAGGCAGCCTGGTGGCAAATTTAGCTATATTATTGCAGCAGGAGGCAAGTTTCTTTTTGTATTTTTTAAGTTTGTCAGCATAGGAGCAGTGTATAAGAGAATTGGCAATAAGATAATATTAGCTAGAGTTTTTCCTTGCAGTGTCTGAAAGGAATCCATTGATCCTATAATGTGAGCCTAGTTTCTGGTGTGCGGTATATGCTGGTCATATATGAGATTGTCATCTGTTATAACGCCTAGAAATTTGCTGTGAGTTGAAGTTGCAATGACATTATTATTGCTGACTTTATGGTAAAAGATTACCTGCAAAAGTTGCCAAACTGAAAAGAAAGCAGCATTACCTTAGTTTTCTTGGGGTTCCAAAAGAAGTTTGATTCTTTAAGCCAGGGTTCTACAGAGGAGAAGGATTTTTGGGTAGTATCTTGGAGCTTATTTATTGTTGATGCCACATATATTAATGATGAGTCATTTGCTTACTGAACTAAACTAGTATGGTGAATGGAGGACGGGAGGTCATTAATAAATATATTAAATAGGAGAGGGCCCAGGATAGACCTCTGAGGGGCACCTATAGTAACTGGTTGAAAGGATATGAAGGAAAAATCTGGACATTCTGTGAAAATCTGCACAGTTGAGAGGTATGCTTGTAGTGGGTCTCTATTAACCTTGTAGCACTCTACAATTTCCACCTCATGCAGACCGTGGAAAATCAAATGGGGTCTAAACACCCTTTTCCTTCTTGGCCATGGTCTATTAGCAGCAGCAGCAGCAGCATAGACTTGGGGCTGTTGCACATACACATGTGTAAGAGCAAATGCATCAATTTAACAACTTGTTGCCTTCCAGATATATAACTAAGAAACCACAAGAAGGAGTATTGTGAAAGTCCTATAGAGGAGAGTCAAACAAGCAGTTGTTGGTGCAAGACAGTATCAAATGCCTTTGACAAATATAAAACATGGTGGACACAAGCAGACCATTGTTTCTATTTTAGTTTATTATATTGATAAAATCTAGTAGAACAGTATTGGTGCTGTGCTGGGGCCTGACACCATGCTGTGTTTCTGAGAGCAGGTTATTTGAGGTTACATACTGCATCAGCTACATATGGAGATGCATTTCTCTAATATTTTCGAAAGGAGAAGAAAATAACTATTGCTCTGTAGTTATTAAACTCTATATATGTGCCACCTTTGTGCAGTGTTATGATGTAGGATTTTTTCAACATTGATGGGGCATGCCTTTCTGCTCTGGACATAATTAGTATGGACATAGGGAAGGCTATGATTTGTGTGGCAATTTTTAGCTATTCTGATGGCAGTTGGTTTAAAGCTGTTGAAGTATTTTTTACTTTAAGGAACAACTTCCTAATGAGCTCGGTAGGTACTCAACTAAAATTGAAGAGCTGTGGGTGGTTTGAGTGGACAGGTTTAGAGAGAGGGGTGCAGATATATTAGTGCCTAAGAGAAATAATACTGATTGCATAAAGTAGGAATTAAACTGGGTGGGGATAGAGTCTGTTGTATTAGCTGTTTTTTGGAGAGGGAGTGGTGGTCTTGCCAAGATGGAGTAGTTTATTTAGTGATGACCAAAAATGCTTTGACTAGTTTTTATGTTTGCCTTGTAGTTCAGTATAGTATGTTTGCTTACCCTGATTGACATGGAGTTTTGTAGGTTTCTAAGATGTCTAAATTGCTGGAAGGCATTTCCGTTCTATTTTTATACCAATTTTCCAGGCTTTATCCCTTTTTATCATTATTTTTTTGTTTCATTTGTCAGTCATGGTGCGGAGTTGGACTACTCTTTTAGTATGTACTGGTGTTAGATTATTTAAGGTCTGTAAGAATATGTTATTAAAGTATTCTACTGTAGTATCTGGTGGCATTGTTCTAAGTACATTCCAGTTATATTGTTTTTGTGTCTCATTAAAATATCTTTGTTGAAATTGGCTGTATTTCATATGTGACTATAGATAATATGTTTATGATTGTATTTCATATTTGACTATAATCCCCAGGATTTAATAGAATCTGTGTAGGCACAGTGTAGAGCCTACATGGAATGTATCTGTGTACATGACCATGTTCCCCCCTCGGCAGCGCACCATGCATATTAATGATGGTGCACTGCCAAGGGAGAACCAAGGAACATGGATACTGAATCAGTGTAGGTAGAGGTGTAGCAGCTACTTGTGCTAGAAGATGAGTGTGAGGCTCTCTGTAATACTATCCGCCACTGTTGTAATGTGGGAAGTGTGTCAAATATGTAATATGTCATTTTTATGATGTGTTAGTTTTTTTTTTAATTTTGTTTTTTTTTTACTGCATGCTTGTGTGGTGCAGAGAACAGCAATGCCAAGCTAGACTCACATATAGATAGCTGACACCTGGAAGACATGCAAAAATAGAAAATAGATTAACTTAATTATAATAATTAAAGTTTTTATTTTTTTTAATTTGAGTGGAGAAGAGTGTCAGGAGTGATTTGTGACAGATGAGTACCTGTAAGAGTGAAAGGGAAGGTCTACAAGAGGGTAGTGAGACCAGCTATGTTATATGGGTTGGTGACAGTGGCATTGACAAAAAGGCAGGAGTTTGAGCTGAATGTGGCAGAGATAAAGATGTTAAGATTTGCACTGGATGTGACAAGGGTGGACAGGATTAGGAATAAGTATATTAGAGGGTCAGCCAAGGTTGGAAGGTTTGGAGACAAAGCCAGAGAGGCAAGATTACATTGGTTTAGACATGTGTTGAGGAGGGATGCTGAGTATATTGGGAAAAATATGCTAAGGATGAAGCTACCAGGTAACAGGAAAAGAGGAAGGCCTAAGATAAGGTTTATGGATGTGGTGAGAGAGGACATGCAGGTGGCTGGTGTGACTGACAGAACAAGATGCAGAGGACAGGAAGAAATGGAAACAGGTGATCCGCTGTGGTGACCCCTAACGGGAACAGCCGAAAGAAGATGATTTTTTTTAATTTACGTGTGCATGGCGGGGAGTGCAGCACAGCCACATGGAGCTCATACAGACTTGGCCGACCCCTGCCAGACATCTAAAAATAGAAACTGGATGTAATTAATTATTTATTTATAGGTGTGTTTAAGTATGTTTGCGTGGTGCTGTGCAGTGCTCAGCAATGCTAACAGCTGGCCTTGTAGTATATGTGAAGGTATAGTACTTTTTATCACATCCAGCTCACTACATGGGTAGAGTTACAGTCTTAGATGTAGTAGGTCCTGGGTTTGATTCCATAACAGGCAGAATATGAATGTAATATTTTCTTCTAATTTTATGAAACCATTGTGAATTTTTGCACTGTTGCATTGTGCTAAGCACTGCTCATTCATGCTAAGCTGTCCATAAATATGTTAATGGCTACCAATGTTTGCACAGTGCTAAGCCTCACTAAATTCATGGTTCTGCAAATTTTCCTGCTGCTTCTAAGAAATTTTCCCACTGCTTCGTGTCACTTAGCTGGTTTGTGTGCTGCCAAGCAATGCACCACTTTTTTGAATGTTACTTAATGACGTGTAAAGGAGGGAAAACTGCCCGTATTAAGGCCAATAGCTGCGAGTTCTGCAATAGTCATTGGAGTTCATTCCAACTGTTGGTAAGGCTAGTGGTGTTGGTGAAGGTGTGCACATTTGGGTGCAGAGGTGGAGTATTCAGGAGTCTAGGGTCATGGTTGGGCTCCTTGTTATAAAATATGAACCCTGGCTGATGCAGGGTGGATTGCAGGTCTCAGAGTGTAAGGCAGAGGCCTGGGACCATTTGGCCAGGGAACTCACCAGTGTTTCTGGTATCCCCTGCACAGGTGAGCAGTGTCATCACCATTATGATGACCTGAAAAGAAGAAAGAGGGAAATCCTGGACACCTGTGTCTGGGAAGCTCGTGAAGGGAGTGCCCCACAAGTATGTAATTATTTCTTCCTCTCTCTAACCAAAATACAAGATGAATGTCTGCAAAACTGGTATGCATAATGGTGTCCATCTCTCCCAACAGCTGCAGCTGAGAGGGCTTGCAATGTCATGTTCCATGCCAGGCGCCTGGACGAGTTGTGCCATGAGAGTGGTAAGTACAGATTTAGTATGCCAACTGCAGTGCAATAAGCAAGAAAGAGTAAAGCATTTACTGCAATAAAGTATACACAAGAAAAAAGTGTAGTGCAATCAGAGCTGTAGAGCTGTAGTGCAATAAATGAACAATAACAACTGTATTTGAATAAACATTAACAATACTAATAATAGTAAGCAAAATGTTGTTCAGCAGAATTATGTTGTCAAAACCATTAGATTAGGACTGTATGCATTGATTGGCCATGGTAAGGCTGCTACAGTCAAGTGTAATAGTGTAACAGCTGTAGCCTGCAAATCTAATGTCCTGCAAACTGTATTGCTTAACTCATACTACTGTCCAAGGCTGTCTCCAGGCCAATATCAGTCACATAATGCTCTGTCTTCAAAAGACATCAGGTCATAAAGACATATGGGTGAGATAATCCTTTCCATGGACATATATTGCGTATGGACTTCACAGATATTTCAAATCAATAACAATAAAATGTATTCACTAGCATTGTGGATTCTAAAATACAGCTTTGTTAATATATGCGGTATGGCTGTATTCTATGCATGTGTGTTCTACTGTCACTGCAGACTAGTATAACACTGTAATAGTAGTAGGATGCCAGAAGAATGTCCTGTAACTTGTATTGCCTAATTTCTAGTATAGTTCCAGGTGATCTACAGATAAGTATCAGTCACTTAATAGTCAGCAGTGATTCAATAGTTTAGTCTGCTAAATGCTTTGTATAAAGCACATTTTGACACACATAGTCCTGGGTTCAAATCCAGTGGTATGTAGCACTACATTTTTAGTATCAGTCATGTAATGCTCACATTTTCTCTCTCACCAGGAACACAGCAAATATATGGGTGAGGAAGCCTATATTACGAACAGATATTGTGTTTAGATTTCACAGAATGTTAACATCAATACCAAGAATGTGTTCATCAGTAGTATTGATTCATAAATAAAGCAGTATGGCTGTATCCCTTGCATGTCTGTACTAAGTTAATGCAGTCAACTATTACATTATTTGCAGATGTCCTCTGCAGTCACAGCTATTGGGTTCTACTCTCATGCCTGCCAACTAAGGCATGACGGCTGTCTAGTTAACTTACTGTACACAGAAATACCTCTCAAGTATGCAGACTTGCATACTGCCTACTTAGAGTTGATCTCGGCCTGACATGCAAGGCCATGTCCAACCCAAAATTGATGGACATGCTCCACCTAAGGAAAACATTATCCGCTCGAGCTACACGCTCTAGAAATCTAAACCTCACCACAACAATAAATAGGATGTGCTGGAGAGATAGATTCCTGTCCCAGAGACTTCCCATGCATTGGAACAACATTCCAATCTACAGTAGGCAGAGCTCCTCACTAACTCTCTTCAAAAGAAACCTTGACAAGTTGATGGGAAACAGAAACTTTACCCCGTGGATCACTTCAGTGGCTCTGCTGGACAGAGGCAGAGGTAACTAATCTAAGGGGGTGGCGAAAGCCAACACTTTCTGGCTAGGCTTATAAATGCCTTCGGGCATATAACCTAGTACCTACCTATGAACCTATGAACCTACGTGTTAAGATTTCTTATAATGTAATTTAAACTGCCTAATCCATCTGTCACATGCTTAGCAGATAAAGTAGTACCTGGAATGCAATGTATTTTCAAATCTATTTACAGAACAGTTGGGTAGTTATATAAGTCCACATTATGTGAAACTATTTGGTGTAGTGGTGTACCTGCATTTGTTATTGCTTGGTCCATACTGACCCATGCTAACAGCTTGAGAGGTATGTACATGCTACATCAGCTATATGAGAAATATAGCCACTGTACTCAAAACTGAACTACGCATCTACAGAGTATTTATTAGCAGTTTTTTCAGGGATATAATCTGCAATGTTAGTAATGGAATGTTTTATCTCTATCCCCACAACTTATCTTCATTTATTTATTACTGTTGTTTATTATTATGATTTAATATTAACATATTTTGTTAAACCATGTATATTTTGGAAAAAAATGTGGTTGATTATTGCTATGTTTTATTATGATGTAATATTAACATATTTGGTAATCTAACTGTTTTGATGACCCTATGTTCATACTGGCATGCTGTTACCATACTGACGGCTATGTTACTTAATGTTGTGTTGCACATAATCTACATTAATATATATTTGGATGAATAAATATAATGTTTGATTCTGTTAATACTAACAATGGTTTAGTTATTACTAACCGTAACTTATTGCTATACCTCATTTACCACAGCACATCAAGGTAACCGGGTACTGGCTGATCCCCCTACCTTGCCTCAATCTGCAGTGGCACCGGGTCTAAGCATGTCTAGGACGCAGACCAATGGTGCCCCTTCTGCTGCCCCTCCACTACATGCGATGTTGGGTAGTACTGCCCCATTTGACAGGGCTAGGCCCCCTGGGAGCAGTGGTGGAGGGGGAGTTGTCACCTGTGGTGACCTGCCAGTCTTGGTGTGCAGGATAGTCCACAGTGGTATGCTGGCCAACCTGGTGCCCATCCTCCAGCACAGCCACCTCAGAAGTGATAGAGCAGTGATGACAGTCCCATGGGTGGGGACATGAGTCATGCTGTCTGGAGGCACATGGGACTCGGATTCCACAACACCATCCATATCCAGGGTGTTCACCCCCCTCATGTGTCACACACCTCCCCTTTCTGCTGTCTTGTCTGTTTCCAAATGCATCCTCATCTACCCAACATCGTAAGACATGTGTACAGAATAAACACCTCTACCATGTTTCGAACCCAAACCCATCACACGTGCAGCACACTGCATTAACCAACCACACCACACAACTCTTACTTAAAACAGGTGGTTTAAACAAAGCATAGTAATTGCCAATTACAGTCATTAGGCATGTTTCAGCAGAGCTGTGTGCTGTGTGCTGTGCTGCACCACACAATCTAGAATAAAAAGTAATGGAAAAATGGGAGTGTACCTTGGACTGTGGTGCAATAGTATGCCACTATACAGCCAAAGATATGGTAATGGATGTAACTGAGGTTTGTGATAGTAGGTAAATGTGCCCTTTTTTCAGCAACATGTAGAAGATCAGCTGCTAAGGCATTCATGACAAAATACATATTCAGCTGGGACTCTGGTGCAGAAGTACATCCATATAAAGCCATGCACATACTGATGGATGTAGAAAATGTTTGTCATAGCCTGTATGTGTGCACATATATATTGCAAATACACCTGCTATAGCAGTGACTCAGTAGCTCAGTCTGTTAAATGGCTTGTAGACATTGTATTTTTCCACACACAGTCCAGGGTTTAAATCCAGTGTTGCATTGCATTTTAATTACATTATTGTGCAGATAGCAATTATGCATGCACTCATTATCCACACAAAGCATTTCAAATTAAATAAACTGTTTTTCATTGCTGGAAGTCAAAGACCTGCAGGTAGGGACACACTTTACAATTCTGTATAGCATTATTATATGTTGTCTAGTACTCTGTTACTGACACAGTTGCCTAACATATGTACCTTAAGCACATGCCATAATCGGAGTGGAAGGGATACTCTCACTCTGCCTCTGCCTCTACAACAAGGCTGACACAGCTGACACAGATGCACCTAGAGCTTGCTGTCCTCCAAAATGTTCAAACTCTCTGCCTATGCCTACTACCTGCAGCAGCGGCTGCAGCCTGAGATACATAGAGCACTATTTAAAGGTTTCTGCTACAGACCTACCCTCTGTGATGATGTAGTCACCTCACCCTAGTAATGTCCATCTCAACAGCTAAGAAAGGGGCCCTTTTCTACATAAAGGCCTTATATATTGAACAGTGGTTCATGTCATTGACTAATGATAGTGCAACTCATCTGTTTTGGCTGCAATTAGCATATCAGAGTCATATACTGGTTTAAAGGCAATTACCTGCTAATGAGAAGTATGTTAAAATGCAAGCAGTCGGCTATGGGCAAATATTCTGTATGAGACTTTCCTCATATAGAGCACACCTTTGTCAAACATTACTAGTAACACATTTCAACAGAGGAGTACTGCACTCCAGCAGGTATGCAACTGTTTCGTATGTATAACAAGATGCAGATGGGAGGATAGAGATATGCAGAATAGGGATTACAGCAGTAAGCCTGTCTTAGACCTGTGGTAATGGCATGTCATTGATACCCTACTGTCTTACACATACAGGGGATATACAATATATCAGAGTTGCATTGCCTTTTGTCATTGTGGCACACTGGTGTTGTTGGACTGTCGCTATATAGTGGGCATAATAACACACTGCTATTTGTCTGGCACTGGTCTTATGATATATTATTGGGTGCCTAGCTTTAGGCAACACATGACAGTAGACCAGAGTGTTGGGTGTATGATCATATAGCAGAATCTCTCATGGCACACAGGGAACTACCTCAGTAATGATACTATCTCAATTGTATCAACACATGTAGTATGTTGTCACACTGTAGGGTATGACTTGTGTGAGCAAGCAGTGGACAGTGCCGGACATTTTGTTCTTGCTGTATCTGTACATAGTGGACATCCATGTATTTGATCTTGTAATATGTTTCCCTTTTGGTGTGTTTCAGGACTAATGTATCGAAGATGGCATGTCCCCTTCTCAGATGTGGAAAATTAACTAATACCTCAAGGACTACAGCAGCATCATCCCATCCTCCTATCCAGGGAACAGTGGGCTGCAATGTGCGCAGACCTTGTCCGGGATGTGAATGAAACTGGTCACCAGGACAGAAAATGTGAGCAGGTTCGACACTACGCTACAGACATGGTGAATGCTGCATGACGAAGGGAAGCTAATGTAGTCAGGGATCATGCCATCACCGGTGTAGGGCCTGAAACAGAACAACCACTCACAGCCACTGAGGAATTCCTGGGGAACTTAGGGACACACAACAGATCCCATGCATCCATCATACCATACATTGTGTAGGTGGGTGTCACAGTGTCCACAGCAGAGGAGGTAAGCTTACTGTGATCACCATTGTAATACTGCAGCAGTCATTCTGTCAAGCTGTACATACCTTTACATGGGAGTCAGGTCTATGTTCAGTGGGGGAGGGGTTAATCTCAGTTGTACACTCATACTCAGAATATCAGCAATACATCAAGTAATACAGTAGCTACTGTTCATGTGAGATACATGCAAGTATTACCTCATTGTGCTGCAACATTCAGTGGTACTGAAATTACTTCACCCTCACCTTTTTACAGGTCTGTCAGGAGTTGTCCAAGGCCATGGTCCTGCTACTGGGAAGCTTGATACTGCTTTGTTATGGGACATATATATGTTATTAAGGTTAAGGGCCAGGATAATTCCCTATGTACACTTAATGTTGTGTGTAACCAGAGTAGCATGTTTGTATTTCCAGTCAGGAACAGTTACCTAAGTTTCCTAGAGTGGGTAATGATAAGAGTGTAGCTGAATGAGAAGAAACACTTTTGCAGTTATAGTTCAGTCCAAAGAAGTCTCCTGGTGTACATGAGGCAATTAATCTGACACACCTTGTAAAAACCGAAAGGTCTATTGTACATGCCTTAGGCATTGACATTTCTTTTTGTATATATTTGTTAAGATAGGTTTACTGGGTTTTATGTGTTATTTTATCAGGTATATTGTCATATTGCATACCTAAAAGGGAGATTGGTACTGGTCAAGTGTCATGTGATTTACCTGACATATTTGTTACAAAGGCATTGAGTCAAATATGTATTTTGTTTAGAGGATGTCTATTGTGCATGAAAGTGGAGATAGAAAGATGTGAGACTGGTAATGTAGTTGTGGATCCTCATTATTATAACGTTTTGTTGATTTTCCATACATAATAGGGCAGGTAGTAATGTACTGCCTTAGTCTTGTTTTCCAAAGGTGACCAGAGGGGTTGTTGTGTCTCCCCCTCACAAGCTGATGTCAGTGTCTCTTCAGACTCTGATGATGATGGTGGCCACACTGAGGCATAGGTGGGGTTGTCAGGGGCTGAATCTGTCCCAGAGATTGAAATCCCTCTTCTGCCACCATTGTCACTGCACAGTGTCAGTATGCTCACATATACCCAGTCCCCACAGGAATCAAATATTGGACAGTCAGAGGGTGGAGACATTGAACATGCCAGAGTTGCAACTATGGCTTCAGGAACTGTAAACACTGGCCATAGTCAGAGCTCTGGTGAGGTCTCACACAGGCGGATTGACATGGGTGCTCATAGGAAGACCACCTGTTGCAGGTGTTACATCATGGGTTACTCAGTGCATGTTTTGGGCCATCATGGAGGCACAGGCATGTCCTGAATGGAACACCAGATGTATGCTTAGGGCTATGGATACAGCACATTCAGACATCCGTCACTGACTCCACCACATTGGGGACACCCTTTATCGGTTCACTGATGCAGTGGACAGATAGTGGGCTGAGGCGAGTGTCTGTCTTGGACCGCACATTGTCTGTGCTAGAACATGTGGTTGGAGTTGGGCATTAGACCCGTGAATGTAGGTCATCAACACCGTCTGCTGAGAGTCCACACAGCCATGCACATTTACACTTCCATAGTGGCAGTATATCCAGCACTACAGGAGGGGAGTGTGCTGTCCACATCGTGAAATCGCAGGCCAGGGACACATGGTCCTGGGTGATCCCGTGGGAGACACGATCTCAGCAGACAGCAGTCACCATTAGGTACTAGCATCTGACCCTGGGCATGGTGGTGCCAGTGCAACTCCTGGCAGAGACAGTTCCTGCGCTCAGGGCCAGAGATGGTGAACTGTCAACTCTATCATGTACGGTCCAAAGATGTTCAGCATACACATGTGTAGAACTAGCACTGAGCTTGACTGTGTACATGCACATACTCACACACTACTGTCACATGCAGGTCACCTACAGATACTCCTGGCATCTCTCCATGGTTCACCTAACCCACACCCCTTCCTGATTCACGCACATGCTGTCAACCGTTTGAGCCAGCCTAGGCCTCCAGCACCCCCACACATCACCCTGTGCCACATTTATTTATTTATTTATTTGCAGTTGGTTTACCAGGATAGTCCATTGGGCCAATATGAACCCATTTTCAATGGAGTCCTGGGGAGAAAAGCTCCAAAACAATCAAGGTTACAATAGGTTTTAGCTCCAAAACAATCAAGGTTACAATAGTTTATACATTATAATTTTACAAGTGTTATAGACTAGAGCAAGCATTACAAACAGTACAGACTATTGATGAACATTACAGGTGATACAGACTAGTAAAGGATTATTACAAAATAAATACTGAGGAGCCAATACATATTAGGAAGCTTACACTTAAGAGGTGCAACCTAATGCATACTTCGAAAACAGCTTAGTAATTACAGGGATGTATGAGTTGGGGGAGATGGTAAAATGAGATTGCTTGTGTAAAGAAGGGAAAGAAAAGAAGACAGAAATTGGCAGCATAGGTTATGTGGGGTGGGAGCAGGAGCATTCTCACTGGGATATTAGATGTGAGTGAAGAGATTTTTTGAAAATAAAGCAATTATAAGTGGTATGAATGGATGGAGGTAGGGAGTTCCAGAGATGTGCTAGACCATAGGATAGAAGATGTTTGCCTGGGGGACGAGTTGGTTTGTACACTTCTAATAGATTTTGGTTGTTAGACCTTAGTACTCTGTCAGGTAGGTGCATTTTAAAGGCAGAGGAAAGGGAAGGACAGAGGGAGGGGTTGAAAATGAGCTTGTGTGCAAGAGTAAGTTGAGTATAGGTGAGATGATTGGGTAGTTCTAGCCATTTCAGTTTGTGGAGAAAGGAAAAGTGGTGAGTGAAGGACTTATGGCTGGTAGCAAACTTGGCAATTTTGTTGTAGCAGGAGGACAGTTGTGTTTTCAGGGAGGATTGTAGATTAGTTAGGAGTGGAGCTCCATAGAGAAGGGAGGGGATAAGAAAAGATGTAGAGAGAGAGTGATTTTAGTGGCAGGTGTAAGATAATGATTTTGTCGGTAGGGCATACCTAGTTTTTGATGGGTTTTTTTTATGTTTAGTTGTAAGTGGGAGTTGAATTTGAGCTGACTATCAATTTGGACCCCAAGTAACTTGGTCTCTAATACCAGTTCCAGAGGTGTATTATTATGACTAGTAATAGAGAATGTGTTTGTGTCGAAAGAGGTGACATTAGTGGGAGTGAATACCATTAATTTGGTTTTAGAGGTATTGAGTGCTAGGTGATTTTTATTCATCCATTGTTCAGTGGTTGAGAAAGCATCTTGAGTAAGCCTTAGGAGTGTAGGGATAGATGTGGCAGAACAGATAATAGTTGAATTGTCTGCGTATTGGATGATATTTGAGAAAGGGATAGAGTTGCGGAAGTCATTTATAAATATATTAAAGAGGAGGGGACCCAGTATGGAACCTTGGGGAACTCCAGTTGGAGTATTAAGGAATGAGGAGGTGACCTTTTTCCATTTTACTGCTTGATATCTATTGGATAAGTAGCTGGAGAACCAGTTCATAGAGGAAGGAGATAGGTTAAGCTTAGAGAGTTTAGTTAAAAGTAGGTTGTGAGAGATAGTGTCAAAGGCCTTAGAGAGGTCAAGTAGTAGGGTAGAAACAATATGACCAGAGTCCCAGGCTTTGTTTACAGTTTCAAGGAAGGAGAGGAGGGCTGTCATAGTGCTGTGGCCTGGTCTGAAACCATGTTGAGTGGGAGTTACTAGGTGATTGTCTAAGAGATGTGGTAGGAGTTGAAGTTGGATACACTTTTCTAGGAGTTTAGAGATGGGAGACAGGATAGCAATGGGACAGAAATTAGTAACATTGTTATTGTTGTCTCCTTTATGTAAAGGTATGATAAAGGCCTTTCTCCAGATTTGGGGTACTATGCTTTCTTGGATAGAGCGGTTGATTAGAATGCGTATGGGGTAGGCAATCACTTTGGCAGCTATGCTAAGAAAGTGTGAAGGAATGTTGTCAGGAGCATTAGAGCATGGCTTCAGTTTTTGAAGGAGTTTTTTTATGGTAAATGTGGGTATAGGTTTTAATGAGAAAAGTGGGGAGTGGGAAGAGGGAAGAGACACATCCCTGTCATCCTTCCCATCGATGCATGGAAATGAAGCTATGTGTCTGATGCACAGGGTGACTATCTTACTTGACTTGTACTTGTGCAATGCAGTATTGTTTTGCCATGCCACTTGTAGTGATCACCAAAAAACACTGTATGCTGGCATGTGTCATGAGTACGCAGCATACTTTTGTGGACCTTATGCTGCATGATGTACTGGAGGCATTGTTACACAATGACAGGTATGTCACAGACCTGTGTATGTTTCTGTTCCAGGAGTCTAAGGGGATAACCTATGGACATACAGCAGCAGTGTAGCAGGACAGCATGGCACGGCAGCACAGCAGAAATATGATTTCAGCAAAGTACAGCAATATATGTGCATGGTTCCATAGGTTCACATCTGTATGATAGTCTACCAAGGACAATGGCAATGGTCAGCATACTCATGCATTCATAATTTGTGATAAGGTCTACTACAGGGCAAGGTGTAACCTTGCCGGAGTGCATATGCTGCCTATCTGTAGCAATTATAGTAGATGGATGACTCACTGTAAGGACATTAACCTACTATGTGACATTAGTATGACATGCTTTTGGGAGACATTGGTCTAGCAGACATGAACACACCCTTGAAACAGACCCTGCTTAATGGTACACAGAGCACCTCAGTGCACCTCAGCACATGCTATCCGTTTGACTGGCTAGGTGGCCATCATCTCAACACATAACATCTGCCTGAGTCCCTCTTGGACAAGGGCAATATGTGTTGGTCCTGTACCAAGGGGTATACAGATGTCTCTGATTGTGATGGTTGTATGGCCATTATGTTAGTTAAGTTCACATGTCCTATGACTCCATAACATAATGTATACTGCTGTAACAGCCTCACACACAAAGATGGCCACATTCAGGCTAGTACCACTTCCACTCACTGCATACAAGACATTCCAAGGCACAACCATACTGCAAGTTGTCTGTATGTAGATTAGAACACTTACATATGTACAGTATCTGCTGAATGCAACATTACTATGTCCGCTAGTAGTATCAGTGAAGAACATATAATGTATGTTGATATCAGCAAGCCTTGTTGTGGTCAGTAATTTTGGGGGGGCCACATCACCTGCTACAAATAAAATGATGCACAACCTTAACTATGTCTAAGTTACAAAGGCTATCATATGTATGCCATATGGATATACACCCACACCATGTTAAGCTGCAGTGAGATTAGAACCCCTACCTATTTAGGTTTATACACTATAGATCACAGTACTTATCATATGCGCCACAGCTTACATTATCAGGCCTTGTAGAAGAAGGCAATTTGGAAGTCAGCAGCAAATTACGGGCCCAAACAGTGCATAACCATTGCTGTTGGATAGCTCATGAGGCCATACTATAGATCACAGTACTTATCACATCTGCCATGGCTAATATCTGATGACACTTTGTCAGTTGGTAGTCTTAAGGTGGCTGGCATCATCAGGCCTTGTAGAAGAGGGTAGTTTGGAAGCCAGCAGCAAGTTATAGGCCCAAAATGTACATAACCATTGCTGCTGGATAGCCAATGAGGGCATTTCTATTGCTTTGAAGGGGTATACATACAAACACACACACACACAAAGTGGGCTGCAGTGAGATTAGAACCCCTACCTATCTGTGCTTATACAATACAGATCACAGTATTTATCGCATGCACCACAGGTTAAGTCTGTTGCACATGTGATTGCAGGCACAGTGTTTGTGCATTATACAAACTAGACTTGTGTTGAACAGCATCTGTGGCCTGCAGAGTGATATTGGTTCATACTGTTATCTGTATCTAGTGTCCTAGTTGTGAGATAACTCTTGTTATCCTACCTATGTGTTTACAGTTACCAGTATGGCCATATTTGTCTGCTTGCAGTTAAATAGGCAACACTGTGGACAGGGACACTGTGCCCTGTCTAAACGTGCATTGACACCATTATATATTACACCACCTGCTCATCAGTGTCTGTCTATATGGTGACATCCAGCAGTCATAGTAGTCTGTAGGTAAGTGGTGTATGTACTGTTGCACACTTAGTTTGGATCCTTTGAGCAACATTATGGCTGTATGATAGCGCAGTTTACTCACCATTATTAGGGTATGTTGGGCAATGCAGACATCCACACACATATTTCTGTATATAACAGGGATGTATATATAAATGTAGCTGGGTGTGTGTATGATATGTATATTTATGTATATATGGGGGGAGTCTATGTATCATTTTAATATATAAATATATAAATATATATATATATATATATATATATATATATATATATATATATATATCAGTATATATCTATTTGACCCTACATATTGATAAATATACTATGCATGAGAGAGAGAGAGAGAGAGAGAGAGATTCTGGCAGATGGATATGTATATGTACTGTATATGTCTGTATGCAGTGACATTTATACATAACAGGTCATCTCAATGAAGGGCCAACAGAATTGCACTCATTTTTACTAAATTGCTCTCATTTTTACTAAGTGTACAGGCATGCCCAGTGGGACTGTCAGTACTTATAATGTGACTTCAGGCCATACCTACTTGTATTCCAGTCTGGGATTTTGTATGTTACAGACATTAACATTCACTCCTATTTCTGCAGTACTGCACTTTACTTAAAATGTCCACACATTCCCCAGCTGTCTGCTGCACTAAATATGTGACTGAGGTTGGTAATGTTACACCGCCAACAGACTGAGTTTGCATACCTCTCAACTGTCCTGATTTTTGCAGAATGTCCAGAGTTGCCTCACATGTTTGGTCTTTTCATAACACATTTATGGTCTTCTGGTGCTTTACTTGAATGTTGACAGGAATACATTCTACTAACTACAGACAAAAAAATTGTGTGTCAGGCTTTATATAAAGCTGAAAATATGTACTACTGCAACACCTTTAATTCCAGCAACTGTCAAGGTTTATGTGACCAATATTTAAATTATGTCTCTATGTTTGGACTATTGTGCCCCCAGTCTTTCTGGCTTAGTCCAGATTTCTTGCACTAAGAGGTTGGGAGGTATGAGATTATGTAAAAACACCAACATACTACTACCTCACATGCAAAAGTGAGTAATTCCAGATTAGAACCATTAATTCCATCACTCATGCTAGCTTCCCTAGTCCACTGAATCACACAATTTGCTAGACAGAGAGGGGTCATCCATCACACAATCAATGGCATACATATGTACATTGTTATCCTGAGTGAAGAAATACATATATTGTGTGAGTGCTGTCTATGTTACAGCCCTGAGATTGCCTGGTCCACTGATATACCATAGCTGATTTTCTGTTAAAGAGGTTATATGGGTACACTGCTGTGTTGGGGGAGGGGGAATAAAAAGCACATGACTGGCTTGGGTAGACAGTAGTCCAAACATCATGAGTGCTCACTGTTTAACATCTTCCTTGCTTGATGTCATGAATATTCCAACCATGAGACCTAGTAAAAATTAAGAAACACATACTATTGGACTGGGTATCAGTTGTCCCATGTGGATGTTAACTTTCACCAAATAGCCCATTATATTTCCTTGCATAACAGCTGCAGATCCATACACAAGATAACTTATAGTAATTCTTACAATTAGTGTGCAGGTTAGAGACTTACCTTGAGAATGTAGAAGTTGACAGAACTGTAGTTCAAGGCTGACTCTGTGTGATGCAAGTGGTATACAGCCAATACATGGATAGGTACTGGTTGTGTGGGTTGCCTGGCATCAGCTATTTTAATACATGTATGTGAGCAGGAGTAAGGTGTCAGTCCCTAGGGCCCTTGGTTGTCAGTGAATGTGCTATGCATTGTCTCTTAGCCAATGCCAGGGCATACTGGGCATCCCTGCATTTACCTGCAGGGACATCATCATGGGGATCCTCCTCTGAGTCCTCCTGTGAGTGTCGATGTGGTGACTTAGGCAATGGCTGAGGGATGTGTGTCCCTTCCCTATGCTGATCCAGCTGCAGCTACGTCTGCAAGATCATATTGTGTAGCATGGCACATGCTATGAACATATGTGCACATGTGGCTGGAATGTACTGCAGGGCTCCACCAGATATATGCAGGCGATGGAACTGTGACTTCAGCAACCCAAACACACAGTCTATGATGTTCCTAGTTTTTACATGTGCCTCATTATGGTGTTCTTCCGTAGGTGTATGTGCATTCCTGATGGGTGACATCATCCACAGTTCCAATGCATAGCCAGTACCCCTCACTAAATGGCTGTGTGGGATGTTCCCCCTAGCAAACTTCTGGTACATCTGTGATGTATGTCAGATATAGGAGCCATGATAGCTGCCAAGGCTGCCAGCATACACATTCATGATAATGCCCTTGGCACTGCACATGACCTGGAGTGGTACTCCTTGTGGTTGACATGGATTCTACTCTTCTTACTGGGTGGTGCTTTGATGTATACATGAATGCAATCTATGGCACCCAGTACCTCAGGATATTGTGCTACATGATGGAAGTGTCGCATATTGCTGGCTCTCACCTCAGAGGTGAAGGGAAAATATATGTGTTCACTGGCATGTGGTTGTATGGCATCCAGGATCTGGTGGAGTATCCTGGATGCTGATGTCTGTGAGACCCCCATCATGTCCCCATTTGGTCTTTGGAAGGTACCTCAGGCTATTATCCTAAGGGTTACACATACCTTTGTTTCCAATAGGATGGGTTCCCTTCTGTTGGCTCTGGGCCTGAGTTGAGATTGGCATAGTTCAGTGAGTTCGTATAGTATGCCCCTGTCCATCCTGTAGTGCTCTACAATCTCCAGCTCATGTAGCTCCTGGAAATTTACCCTGGGCCTGAACATTCTTCTCCTTCTCTGCCTAGGCCTATTGTCAGCAGCAGCAGGGACACAACCTGGATACTACATGCATCTAGCACATACAAATGAAGCAGACCTGCAGCAGCCCCTGGCATTCTTTCAGTTAAAGTTCCAAGTCTGTACTGCAATGGTGCAGTGCATGGGGGAGCAATCAGATTGTAGCATGTATGCATACTTTATAGTACTCTACTGTAGGTGCTGGCTGCATGGTTGGCTACCTATGATGCATTGCACCTGCCTAATATATCATTTACATCATTTAATGGCCCTAGTTTAAGTTAAACAAGGAGCAATACTAATTAATACATCATTGGCCTTTTGGATACTCTGAGCATTGCTGCACACAGTAAAAATGTGTGCCCTGTAGGTAATCAATTCTTAGCAGTCAGTGCACCTCCCTCCCAAACTTGCAAACTCAGCATGGTGGCACACCATGCAAACCAGAGCAGCTATTCTCCAATCAGCTCAGAAGTTAGTGGAAACACCCTCTCCTGATGTCAAATATCTCCTCTGTGAACACCAACATGGTTCACTGCCTACACGGAGGGAATCTATGGACATGATTACCCTATTATGCTATTCTGTGACTCCACCTCATTTGCATAGGAATCCATGCTCACAACCTGGATAATATATGCTTCCAAGCCCTTCCACATTAGCAACAGCACCGACACACCACTGTAAATACTGCTTGCAGGGTCTTGTAACACATTTTTTTCTCATGATATTAATATTAGATTTTTCCATTTTTAAGGCATGTTTGCGCACTATGGCATGCCATGAAAACATGCCAAGATTATTAAAAAAATTTATTTTAACATATTTACTGTAACTTTTGGAACACGCGGAAGGTAGTTTTGTTCATATTTGTATGTGCTATGCCCCTTTTGTCTGTCTGCAGTCCTGTAGACAGAAGTTTTCTGTGTACACTACAGACACTGACATGGCATCTGCAGGGCTGCCATCTGCTTGCTGGATCATTCTACCTGCCTCATTTGCATGATATTTATCTGCTTATGTGGTGATTTTCATGCCATGGAAGTTTCTGTGTTGGCATGCTCGTGTGCACCACTCAGCAGCGCTTACTGACTCTAAAAATGTTTGTGGCCATGTTCCCAGCACCGCACGATGCCTACATTGAAAAAAAATGTTTTGGCTTTATCAAATTCCTCCCAATATGTTTATCTAGGTTATGGTGAGTTCTAATGGTATAACAGATATGTGGTCATCTATGCAATCTGAGAGGCAGCCTAGTTTTGTCAGTTTGTCTGATTTGTTTGTAAGAATTAAGTTTAATGTTGAGTGTCTCCATGAAGTTTTATTGATTCTAATAAGTGTGGTTATTAATTGTCTGAAGTTGTACAAGCTTATGGATTCAGTGAAAGTAGTGGAATTTGTGAGTTGACAGTCTATATTTAAGTCTACAAGTATTATAGTTTATGGTTAATTTGTTGGGATATCCAATGCAGGATGCTTTCAGCAGTATCAATGTTATTCCCTGGTGGCATGTAAAATGCTTTTAAACATATTGGGCCAGATTCAGGAAGCCTCCGTGTAAGAGTTATAACTCTTACACGGAGGCTGCAGTTAAACGGTGTGATGTCAGCATGTCATGCATATGCATGAGGTGCATGAGGCATGCTGAATCACACTGTAACTCTTACACGGTCCATGTAAGAGAGTAGGGGGCGTGTCCGTAGGCTAAGCTCTGCATGGACACGGAAGTGTAGAATGGCTGAAAGTAAACAGCCACGAGAGGCCATGGAAATGTAAATAAACACACTACACAACACATTCCCCACAGACCATCAGTGTACAAAGTGAACAGATGCTATAAAATGAAAATAAAACTGTTTTATTTTTTTAAAACCCGTAAATGTGTGCTACTGTGTAAGGCCATGCGCTACTAGTGCAATTGCAGTTAGCAGGCAGTGGAGAAGGATATGAGAACTAAATATGCAAAGTAAGCCAAGAAGAAATAGCTTAGCGGTATAGTTGCCGGCTTAAGAGTAGGCAGGCAGGGTTCAAGCCCACACAACAACCTTTTTTTTTTTTGTAAATAAGCACTAAAAAGGCCCCTGACAGTATTGTACAAATGTAAAAGTATACCCTTTTGTAAAATGGAATGAAATGGAGCATATATTTTGAAGTAACACAATAATAAAAATATTTAGAAATGTACTGATAGCTAAGCTGCAGTGAGACAGAGTGCTTGTAGCTGAGTAGTGTTTAAAAAGCTGCAAATTGCTTTCCCATAGCTAAGCACTGGTTTAACAGGCTCAAACTGTGTGCAACTAGCTGTCCTCAGCTTAACATGCGTGTCACCAGCCAATTAAGGTTTATCCCAGCGCACACAGTTTGCACGCTGCTCCCACAAGCTAACTGTCAGTGCGCATGCGTTAGCTCCGCGCAAATGAGCGCAGACCTGGTTTTAAGTGCTTAAAAGTGCTTTTGGCATGTTTGATTGACAGGTCCTCAACTCATTTCTAGACAGTCTTGAAAATTAAAAATCTGTGGGCAGATTCGAACCCAGGATACCATGCACTAGAGTCAAGGTACTAAACCACTAAGCCATGACAGCAGTACTTAGAAATGCAGAAATAGCATATATATAGGATATAATCCAGAATGGAGCATGATAAAGCAGTTTCTGTGAAGTAGATACAATTCCAAAACGGCCAATTATAGAAATGTGCGGGAAAATCGGCATATATAAGCCCCATAGGCGGGAATACACAGAAGAACCGATTGTAGAACAGACCTGCAGGCAGAATGAGTGGAGTAGGGGAGGGACGTTGCTTTCGAGCACAGCGGTGGGGCGTTGAGGAGTCCAGATACATGGTCTGGCTCCTAGTTCACCATCATGAGGCCCAACTCATGCAGGGCCAGGTCTCATGGGGAGCGTACAGGGCGGAGGCATGGGACCAGTTGGCTCATGATCTTACTAGTGCTACAGGCATACCACGCACTGGTGAGCAGGTTCGTCACCACCATGCGGACCTGAAGCGGCGTAAGCAAGACCAGTTGACCCAATGGATCCAGGAGGCCCGGGATACGCCCAACGCCCACTACTGAGTAAGTTGCATTTTACTTATGTATGTAAGGAATTCAACTAGGCCTGGGGGGTTTTTTCCAAAATCAATTTTTGCAGTCAGTGCACCTCCCTCCCAAACTTGCAAACTCAGCATGGTCCACCATGCAAACCAAGCAGCTATTCTCCAATCAGCTCAGAAGTTAGTGGAAACATTCCTGATGTCAAATTCTCCTCTGTGAACACCAACATGGTTCACTGCCTCCCAGAGGGAATTTTGGGAAAAACCCATTATGCTATTCTGTGACTCCACCTCATTTGCATAGGAATCCATGCTCACAACCTGGATAATATATGCTTCCAACCCCTTCCCACATTAGCAACAGCACCCACCCACTGTAAATACTGCTTGGGGTCTTGTCACTTTTTTTTCTCATGATATTAATATTAGTTTTTTCCATTTTAAGGCATGTTTTCATGGCATGCCATGAAAACATCCCAAATTATTAAAAAATTTTTTTTTAACTTATTTACTGTAACTTTTGGAACAAAGGTAGTTTTTTCATATTTGTATGTGCTATGCCCTTTTGTCTGCAAGTCCTGTAGACAGAATTTTCTGTGTACACTACAGACACTGACATGGCATCTCCCTGCCATCCTTGCTGGATCATTCTACCTGCCTCATTTGCATGAATTTACCTGTTATGGGTGATTTTCATGCCATGGAAGTTTCTGTGTTGGGCCTGTGCACCACTCAGCGACAAAAATGTTTGTGGCCATGTTAGCAAAACGATGCCTACAGGGAAAAAAATTTTTTGGCTTTATCAAATTCCTCCCAATATGTTTATCTAGGTTATGGTGATTCTAATGGTATAACAGATATGTGGTCATCTATGCAATCTGAGAGGCAGTGTTTTGTCAGTTTGTCTGATTTGTTTGAAAGAATTAAGTTTAATGTTGAGTGTCTCCATGAATTTTTATTGATTCTAAAAAATGGGTTATTAATTGTCTGAAGTTGTACAAATGGATTCAGTGAAAGTAGTGGAATTTGTGAGTTGACAGTCTATATTTAAGTCTACAAGTATTATAGTTTATGGTTAATTTGTTGGGATACCCAATGCAGGATGCTTTCAGCAGTATCAATGTTTTTCCCCTGGTGGCATGAAAAATGTTTTTTAAACATATTGGGCCAGATTCAGGAAGCCTCCGTGTAAGAGTTATAACTCTTCCCGGAGGCAAAACTGTGATGTCAGCATGTCATGCATATGCATGAGGTGCATGAGGCATGCTGAATCACTGTAACTCTTCCCGGTCCTGTAAGAGAGAAGGTGTCCGTAGGCTAAGCCCTGAAAGGGACCCCCCGAAGTGTAGAATGGCTGAAAGTAAACAACGAGAGGCCATGGAAATGTGAATAAACACACTACACAACACATGCCCCACAGACCATCAGTGTAAAAGTGAACAGATGTTAAAAAATTTAAAATAAAACTTTTTTTTTTTTTAAAAACCCGTAAATGTTTGCTACTGTTTTGGGGGGGCTACTAGCGAAATTTGCAGTTAGCAGTCAGTGGAAAAGGATATAAGAACTAAATATGCAAAGTAAGCCAAGAAGAAATAGCTTAGCGGTAGAGTTGCCGGCTTAAGAGTAGGCAGGCAGGGTTCAAGCCCACAAAAAACCCTTTTTTTTTTTGTAAATAAGCACTAAAAGCCCCTGACAGTATTGTACAAATGAAAAAAGTATTCCCTTTTGTAAAATGGAATGAAATGGAGCATATATTTTGAAGTAACACAATAATAAAAATATTTAGAAATGTACTGATAGCTAAGCTGCGTGAGACAGGGGTTTTGAGTAGTGTTTTAAAAGCTGCAAATTGCTTTCCCATAGCTAAGCACTGGTTTAACAGTCAGAAACTGTGTGCAACTAGCTGTGTTTAGCTTAACATGTGTGTCACTAGCCAATTAAGGTTTATCCCAGCCACCTTTTTGCGCTCCCCACAAGCTAACTGCCAGTGCGCGAAGCTCACCCAAAATGGCGCAGACCTGGTTTTAAGTGCTTAAAAGTGCTTTTGGCATGTTTGATTGACAGGTCCTCAACTCATTTCTGACAGGAAAATTAAAATCAGTGGGATTGAACCCAGGATACCATGCACTAGAGTCAAGGTACTAAACCACTAAGCCATGACAGCAGTACCTAGAAATGCAGAAATAGCATATATATAGGATAAAATCCAGAATGGAGCATGATAAAGCATTTTCAGTGAAGTAGATACAATTCCAAAACGGCCAATCAAGAAATGTGCGGAAAATATATATAAGCCCCATAGGGGGAATACACAGAAAGCCGATTGTAGAACAGACCTGCGGGCAGAATGAGTGGAGTAGGTGAGGGGCGTTGCTTTTGAGCACACCCGGGGGGCGTTGAGGAGTCCAGATACATGGTCTGGCCCCTTTGTCCACCATCATGAGGCCCAACTCATGCAGGGCCAGGTCTCATGGGGAGCGGGCGGAGGCATGGGACCAGTTGGCTCATGATCTGACCAGTGCTACTGGCATTCCACGCACTGGTGAGCAGGTCCGTCACCACCATGCGGACCTGAAGGGGTAAGCAAGACCAGTTGCCCCAATGGATCCAGGGGGCCCCGGGGATATGCCCAACCCCCACTACTGAGTAAGTTACATTTTACTTATGTATGTAAGGATTTCAACTAGCTGATACCATGGAGATGTGTACCCTATTACTTGTTTTGTATTACAGCTGCAGGTGTCCGCTCTTTTGAACCAAAGAGCATGACCGCAGGCTTGGGCTGCCCAAATGCAGGTTAGTAACCCCACCCATAGTACTTGTAAATAAATATTATAGTGAAATGTATCAGAACACTGCAGTGTATTGATTGAAAGTAATATAATGTGCAAGCAAGACGTGAAAGTCTGCAGGTATGGCTGCAACAAGTTCATCAGTATGCAAGTGTAACTGGAAATATAATTGATAAAAATTTAAAAGTGCTGTAATACAGATGTCCCACCATTAATTAAATATAGTATAACCTGCAGTAGTCTCAAGAGTACAGCTTCAGAATCTGAGGAAATCACATGTGAGATATATCCCCTGTTGAAATGCTGAATCATGACAGAAGTGAGGCTGTTGGAAAGTGTTTGAATCACCACAGGTCTAATATGTGAACAAAGCCTAGAAGTACCAACCTGAACTGTAAAATTGCAGGATGTGTGAGAGTGACAGAAAGGGTCATGTATGAATAAATAAAGTAGTAATAACCCCTGAATATATAAGCACCAGTGTCTTTATACAGAACTAAATGCATGTGGGAATTACAAATTAACATCCCAAACTGATTTCAGTGTGTCTGAATCTGGAATGTCTGGGCCCAAAAATCTGTATATGGTGATACAGTAAACAATTTGCAGTGAGAATGAATGATTATCTGACAGACTAAACAGCCATAGTTGTCCCCTGTCCTGTCAACAAAGTGTAGCAGGATGATGTATCTGATCAAATTCAAAATAAGTAGGATAGTGATGTATCTGTAACAGGTCTAGCATGACAGTCAAAAAAAAATCATTTTGAAACATCAGCCTCAACTTAATTGTGTACCTATTACAAATGTAAATCAATGTATAACTTATGAATGTGTCATCACTTTCTATCTCCCCCCCAAACCCTATAATTCCATATAACAACACCCACTAAATAATGGTATGTGAACATTTCATTAATCATGGACATTTGTCCGTTCAAAATATATGCATGTCTGTTTGTGCATGTGCCCTCTTCATACCTGCAAACCTGATGGCCTGTTGCCATTAATCATCCCTGCATGTTGTTCGTCTGTGTATTTCTGTTCAAATAATGGATGTGATATTGATATGCCCTTGTTCAATGGTGTTAATATCTGGGTGTTTGTTTGGTGGGAATACCGAAGCAGGCTGTTACAACTAATCTGAATGGAATAAAATGCCACTAACCCAAACTAACATAACATACCACAAACCAAAACCGCTTGGGAAGGCAGGTCCCAGGGGACCCACCTCTCCCACCTCAGCTGGCGACTGCACCTGGCACTAGTGCCCAGGCTGGACCCTCCCGGTGGCCCTGTGCCACCTTGGGTGGAAGCGCTGCAGGGGATGGGGCCCCCCCTCTGCAAGTGGGGCCCGGAGGGGTTTCCCCACTCACCCTCCAAGGTGTCCGGTCTGTGGTGCGAAGGGAGATCCAAGACTGTTCTTGGGCCCCTCGCCAGCTTGAGGCTCGGGTGGCACAGTTTAAGGGCATGCCCGTTCCCCCTCACAGCCCCAGCACAGCCTCGTCCTGGGCTGTGAAGGAAGAGTGGCAACTGCCTATGGGTGGGGATATCAGTTCCACTGTTGCCATCTGTGGGCTCCTGCGTCTTGGATATCCCAACCTCCGTCCCCGTCAATTGTGTAACCCCCCCACTTGTGTCATACACCGCCCCTGTATGCGTCTTGTCTGTCTTGTCTGTTAACCTACCCAACCTACCTCCCCAGCTATACCGACTTCCTTCACCTGACATACCACTCTCACCTAAAAAAAAAAAAAAAAAAAAGGGGCACTCTGTACCCACAAAAAAATTACGCCCCATACATAGCTGTCCATGTCGCACACATGTCCGCTGGACATTGAAACTGTTAATTACAATTGGCTTTACAACAAATATTAATGTTGTCCTGACACCTCTCTCAGGGGAAAAAGGGTTTTCCCAAATGTCTCACCAAAATACATGGAAATGCACAGCTGTTGCTCCCAAAGACATGGGCATCTATGGGCCTTACCTACACCCCTTTCCTGCAAATCCCATTGTTTCCCTACTGTCTTACCCTCTTTGTGACCCCTTTTCACCACTTTCCTGTCCCCCCTTTTTTCTTTTCTTTCAAAAAAAATGGGCAGGGGGCCTTGTTTTTGAGCTCACCGCCAGTGCATGGTGAGCTCCAAAAGCGCAGACCGGGTTTTTAAAGTGCTTAAAAGTGCCTTTATGGCACTTTGATTGACAGGTCCTGTACTCATTTTGAAATTTGGAAAGAAAAAAAAATTTCCCCACTGTCAGTCTCGAACCCAGGACCTTGGTAACATTAGTCTGTATGACCTACCACTAAGCCATCCCTCCCTTTAAAGAAAAAGTGCTAAAATAAATATAACATGTAATAGTAGGAATAAATATAAAGGCAATATAGGAGATGTACTACCCAAAGCATGTCAGGTAGAGTTTTAATGGCCAAATTACTGGATTCCCATACTAGTTCAGTGTTAACAGAAACAGCCCTGCAAATTGTTTGCTTGGACATAATTATGTAAGGTTATGTACATATGTGAAGGTATCTATATGTAGACATACATATATATAAATATATATTAATACATATGAAATATAGTTAGGTTCAGTACCATACACACTCACTACAGGAAACAGTGAAATAAATGCAGCAACCAGAATCTGCAACACAGCCTGACTCCTGTGAGACCTACAAACCCCCTTTAACTGCTTAAAGGTGCCTCCAGCACTTTGATTGAAGGTCCTGTACTAAATTTGAAAGCAAAATAAAATACTAGTAGGCCCTACCACAAGACCATTGTAACACTAGTCTGTATGACCTACCACTAAGCCATGACTCTCATACAGGAATATAGTGCTAAAAAAAAAACATGTAATAGTAGGAATAAGATAAAGGCAATAAAATTATACTACCCAAAGCATGTCAGGAGATTTTTAAATGGCCCAAATTACTGGATTCCCATACTAGTTAGTGTTAACAGAAACAGCCCTGCTAATTGTTAGCTTGTACAAATAATGTGGGTAATGTACATATATGAAAGTATGTATATGTACACAACATATATATATATATATATATATATATATATATATATATATATATAAAAATAAAAATATAGTTTTAGGTGTCAGTATGCATACACACTCACTACAGGAACAGTGAAGAAATGCAGCAACCTGAATCTACAACACAGCATGAAGCATGGGAGATGTACTAACCTTCACACTCACAGAACACTGTCAACAGCATACCAGCATGGTCCAACACAATCTGAAAGGGCAACGCCTATCTCACATACCCTTTTATAGCAGTGTCCTGAAATCACAGTGAGACATGCAATCAGTAAACACCTGGCTGCATGCAATTAGCAAATGCTGCCTTACAATTAGTGCAGAGGCCATCACATGGACCTATGCAGATACCTACAAAAGCATCGAGTACCCACACTCCACTCTTGCAATACATTAATTGCACAAAACCTACAGTGAAAGAGAGAGAGAGACAGAGAGAGAAATAAAATAAATATAAAGACTGCCAGCAGCAAAACCAGCAGCAGCAGCAGCAAGCAGCAAGCAGCAAGCAGCACCACTGACACAGCAACAGCTGCCACAAACACAGGTAATGCAAAGTAGCAGGTTAATCCTGTGTATACTGTGACACCCCCAAATGTATCATAGTTCACTATCTATAGGTATGTCCATGAGATAGGTTGTGTGTACATATTTGAAATAAAACATATGTAATATTGCTGTACATGTTTACTTAAAACTTCCATAGCTTAGAACACAAGGCCAGTTGTGCATATGATGCAGTAGTTCCCAGGGTCAGTAGAGGTTCCTCCTCATTGGTGTGGGACCACTGTGTATGTATGGCACTGTTCAGGTACATATCCTGTAGTATGGCCAGGGATTAATATCAGTCTGTAATGTGGTGCTATGTCCTCCAGGGGTGAAGTAGCACACATCCGGGGATACCTTTTTGTAACAGTGATGCTATGTGTCCTGCAATGTTTGAGGGTGGCCCCCACCGGGACATGTGAGAGGATGGGGAGGTTACAGTCATCTGTGATAACTAATTCCACTTGTGTGGGAGAAGGGGGGGGGGGTACCTGCACCTAAACTGTCTGCAACAATGTTGCCAATATCTGTGCATTTGGTGAATGTGAAGCATCTTAACACTGCAACCCAACAGATGCCTTGCCTTCATGTAAATCTGCCCTGTGCTGCAGTAGCCTCCTACTATTGTTATACAATTGCCTGTATCTGTAGCCCACTGGACAGGTTTAAATAAGTGGTGTGCAGTTGTTCTGGGTTAGATATGTGTGTGCACAGTACATGCAGTATGTGGGATGTCTGGGGAAAAGCAAAGGGCCAGCATGTGTGTTGTGGCTTCCACTGGCCCAGTGGGCTGCATGGATAGCATCACTGTCATAACTATGAATAACTGTGTAATTACATGCATACATAGCAAGGTAGTGTACTGTGCTTGTGGTGTTGTTGGGATATGTATATCCAGGCTGAGTAATGTGTGTCCACATCACAGGGTTGGATGGAAACACACATCCAGTATGTAGGATGAACACCCAAAATGTTTCGGGCGTTTTCCCTGTGCAAAAATATCTGGCCATTACCTGTGCATCCCCACAACACACACACATAAATTGGAGAAGTACTATAGCAGTAACACATGTTCATAGGTTCATACTAGGCTATTGCCCAGGGCTTTTAAAGCCTAGAAATGTGTTGTCTCCCACCCTTTTATATGTGCTATCCCTTTTTTTCTGTGCCTCTGTCTAACAGTGACATAAAAGGTAATCCCTGGGGTACAATTGATCTCCACCCTTTTTAAAATTTCCCTTTTGGGAAAAGGGGCCAATGAGGGCTCTGCCTCCCCTTAGGTGATTTCCCATTACAAGGGGAGTCTGGGTTGGAATATCCCCTCCAGCATGCCCCTTTAATTGTCAGTGCTGAGGTTTGGGTCTCCTGGTGTGGCTTAGGGGATTTGATTTTTGAGGTGAAGCATTTCAAAAATCGGGGTTTTGACAGGGCCCTTTATGGCAGGCACAGATTGCCTCTGAACAGGCAGTATGCCACTGAGCCCAACGGGAAATTTCTGGGCAGCTTTCTTGTTTGGGGCCTTTCCCCCTCTGAGGAATTTTGGGGCTTTACCATTTGGGGTTGTCGGGTTGGGTTTACATCCCAAAAGGTGCATTGTACTCAATTATGGGGATGATGGATGAGTAAAGAGGCACAATGACCTCCCCTCCCTTTGTGAACCCCTTTCATGATTAGCTGGGCTATATAACATGTCTTTCAACCCAAATTTGGCCATGTGGTTGACAAATGACAGATTGCTAAAATGTTTCCCCAGGTCCCCAATTCATCTTCTGTACTCAAGGGCCCTTAACACCTATGGGGTTTCTTTGCCACCAATGTGGAGGTGTGGGAATTTGTATGATACCCCCTTTTTTGTCTTTTCCCAAGTGTTGGGGCACAAGAATGGTAACAGGTATAATTTGGGTAGTGCTGGGGGCTCCTGGGAAACCTGAAACAGGTTATGTTACTGCACAGATATCGATGTCCATAATGCTAGGTGGGTGTTGAGTCTGTATCCTGAGGTCTAGCCCTTCTGGTGTTGAGTAGCATCACTTTTAATTCCTCATCCTTTGTGATAAAATGGATGTGGGTTTGCCTTATGAGCCTTGCCTAATAAAGGCACTAGGGGGAGCCCTCTCCCAAAAACCCAAAAGGCCAGGGTGACAGGTGCAAGCTGTCCCTAGCAACCCCAAATATCACCCAAGATGGCAGGCATTGGCCACCTGTGAATGACACCAGTCCAGTCAATTGTTGGAAGGGATCATCTTGCCTTGATATTGTGGCATCTTTTGGTGGGGGAAAGGATGCTACTCAAGGTCAGGGTCAAACTGTCTTGGGCTACATGCTCAGAGAGCCCCTTTCTGTCTCCTGTCATGTTGTCCCGGGGGATTTTGGTCATTCACACCAGCATGGACATTGATGAGTCATACCTGTACTTCCCTTTGGGGAGTTCCCTTGAGTTTTTGTTTATGGGCGGGTTTTAAGTGCCCGACAGGCTGCATCTCCTTGTTAAGCCTGGTGAACTGATGTCAGTGTGCCTGATGATAGAGGCACCTAGTACAGGTGTATGAGGTGTGTTGTTTTTTTAAAGGGGCTGTGAGTGTTCAGCACATTGGCTTTGTGAGATATGTGTTGCACTTTTTTGTTTCTGTGGTAGTGGTTGTTTGGGTGTCTGTTTTGGAGGTCTCTGCTGCATAGGCAGACCTGTAGTCTGAGCCTAGATATTTTTGTGTGTTTATGTGTTGGGTTTTTGCTGTTGGGTAGGTCTATGTGAGACTGGAAGTGTAGTGAGTGGGGTTTTTAATTCTCCACCTGACTGGTTATGGCAGTATTGAGAAAGAGCCTAGCCTCCAGTTTGGTATATGGTTGCATCACTCACATGAGTTTGAATTTTTTTTAGGAGGGGGGGGTTGTCTGTGAACATGCACTGTTTAACATTGCCTCTGGATACCACACTCACCAGCTGGACTGGGAGGAGACTGACAACTGACCTCTGGACATGCTAGAATACTATTGTAAATTTTGTAATACTTGAAAACAAGGTCCAGTGGGGAGTGAGGGTGTACTAAATTACCTACAACTGCTGACTGATATAAAAGCTTCAGTGAGCAAGTGCCAGGTAACCTAAGTGCAATGTGTCACAATTAAGTAAATGCAACAATGACAAGCAGTCACTTGCTGTCATGTGTAACATGGAAATCGTACAGTAAGCAATGCAGATATCAGTAGTGAGTCACAAAAGTGTTGAGAAGTGTGTACTATGTGGAAGTAGCATACCAGTGAAATAACAAGCTAACAAATAACAAGCATATAAAAAAAGGTAGATCCAGGAGGCCTGGATGTAGTGTTTGCTAAAACAAACAAGGTGTAGCAATGTCAGTAAGATACAGCTCAGATATGCAGGCACTATAAACCTGAAACCAGATGCCCCCAGCTATGAATGGCAGAGTACAGCCTATTGTCACACAAGTGCAGACCACAAACCTTGTTAATGTTAAATAACTGGCCTGAAGGCCAACTGCCCATACCAGAACTAATACACTTGGGGCCTAAATCAGCAGTTCCCAACCTCAATGGATGAAAGATATGTGTCCTGCCACCACAGTGCTTGCCACCAACCTCCCTAATGTAAAACAACTGGTCTGAAGGCCAAGTGCTTAGTACAAATGACATAGAATGATAGCTACACTGTAATAAATTTTTAACCAACAGTAATAAGTACAATTTAATACCCTGTATTGAATGTGTACCATGTTTTGTTGTGATACTCTGCTGTTAAAATGTTTGTGTACTTTTCGAGATAGACATGGAAAAAGGAAACCCCGCCTAGTCTGCTGGAGAGGATGACGTGATCCACCAGAGCCTGGTGCGTGACTATGCCATCCTGTTCTCACGCACCACCCAGAATCAGCAGGAGAGGTCTGCACTGTGGCAAAACCTTGTTAGCAGGATAAATGATGTTGGCATGCATGATAGGACATATGAGCAGGTGAGACATCACTGCAGTGATTTGATAAGAAATGTCCGCCAGCGTGCTGCAGATATCCGCAGGCAACAGGTTGCCACAGGTGGGGGGGTGGCCACACATCCCCCCCTCACCAGACAGGAGGGGCTACTGCTAAGTGTTGTGGATCCAGCCCCAGAACAACAGCATCCTGATGGAGGTTGGATCCACACAGCAGCAAGACACCGAGCGTGCAGGTAAGATGCCATATTCATTTATTGTTATTACTTTTACATTTGTTGACCCAGATAGTCTAGCTGGATATATGTCCATTTTCAGTAGAGGCCTGTGGAGAAAAGCTCCACACATAACATAATAAAGGCAGACAGACAAGTTGTCATTACAGACAGCCAACATAATAGAATTGTACACCAGCCTGTTAATTAAATCAACATACATGTAAGGAAGTCAAACAGTTTAGAGTCATACACAATGTACCGTTGGTTTCAAAGCAATCCTACAATGCAATAAGGCAAAAGCCATATACATAATAGTTAGGGCTCAGAAGGGTAGAGAAGTAGAAGGAGTATGAAGGATACAATGATATGGAAGAGGCAGGAGTCGAGAAGGGAAGTGAGGAAAAGAAGGAAGACAGTCAAGAGGAGGTGGGAGGGATGGGAGAAGTAGGTCAGAGCATAGAAGGACATCAAGGTGAAAGAAACAGGGTAGAAGCTATTTTTTATGCACAATGAGCGGTTAAAGGTAAAGAGAGGGTGGGGAGAGGGACGTTAGCCGGGGACTCCAAGAAGAACAAAGCCAGTGGTTTTGGAAGTACAGTTTGAGTTTTTTTTGAAGAGAGGTAAGGGTGAGATTAGAGTTAACTCCTGGTATGTACATATGACTGTTCTGTACACTGTTACTTCACATGTGGTATGTATCTGTCATCATGATATATAAAACAGACTTTAGGGCAGCTGATGTGTATAAGGAACTAGTGTACTACTGTACTGTATCATGTGCAAAACAAATGGCACACTGTGCCCACTGACATTACTGTCTTCACATTTCCAGGTCGCTCCCATCTAGAAAGGGCAGGCCATACATGCTGGTGAGTTTTTTAACATTACCTGTAAAACAATTTATAAAACTAGGAAGAGTAGTGTAACTCTGTAGTAGACATGCTGGTGACTGTTTTTAAAACCTGTAATAAAATTTGTAAAATTGAGTAGTGTAACAGTACTGATGTGTCTGTTTACTCTGGGGTGTGCATGTGTGCAAGTGTGCCTGTGCCCAAGTGTGGATGTGTGTTAGTGTCCACTAATGCATGTGTCGATTTCTGAATGTGTGGAATAGTATTGAAGTGCATCTCTGTCAAATATGTATTGAGACTGTAATCTGAGTTCCATGTTTTCCCCCCTAGGTTCTGGTGCTGCTCTGGTGACCTGCAGCAGGAACCTGAATCTTGTGCCCCAGGTACTGATGATGATGAAATGTCTGTAATGGTGCAGGAAGGTGTGTCTGGGTCCCCATTGGTCAGCCAATTGACAGTACACACCCAACCCCTTCAATGCGCACAGTCATCCTGCCGTTACATCCTTTGTCACCATTGTCCCTAGGTGATGGACAATCAGCAGTGGGAATAGATCAGGTTAATGTGGTACTTGTGGTACATGCACCCCCAAAAAGGCAGCCATGAGCGGGGGCCTCCAATGGTACCCCCAGACAGTCGCCCATGGGTTCTCGTGGGGCATCCGGGGCCCTTACTGCCTCGGGCCCGGGCGTGCCCAAGGAGGTATGTCAACCTCCACTATGTTTAGAACTGTCATGCAGGCACAGGCACGTATGGAAAGGTACACCAGACAGGGTCTGAGGGAGCTGAGAGCATGTCGCACAGCCATGACAGGCGGCATGCGTGATGTTGCGTATGCTATCCGTAACTTCACAGATGTGGGTTGACAGGCGTTGTGGGGCATAAACAGCTGCTCCACAACCAGATGTCCATGGGCCAGGGCGATGGTGTGCGTTTGCGTCGGCGTGGCGTATGCCAGCAACAGCACCAGCTGGCAGTGGCCGTGGGGCGACAACAGGACTCACGCCCTCAAGTGCCAGCCCAGCCCCACCAATGCTGGGTCTGTGCTGTCACCCACCCCCCCCAGGAGCCCACGTCCACGTGCCTCTGGACAGTCCCACCAGGGAACTGTGTCCAGTCAACACCCCCTGCTTCCGATGACAGTACCCAGTCTGGGTTAGTACGGATACGGCCCGTAGCACCCTGCCAGGCACAGGTACCGTGTCCTGCCCACAGACACTGATCTGGATGACCTGACAGGTGCAGTCTGTGGCTGTCCACAAAACCCTGTACATGGCAGCCATTATGTGGGACTGTGTGCGTGCTTACACACATGCAGAAACCTAACACCTAGGGCAAACACATACACACACACACTGCACCAACACTGGTCCACCCTGTACTGCTGCCCCTCACAAACACACATACACACACATGTCAATTGGTGTTACCAGTGGCTGGCTTGGGCATACCTAACCCACACCCTGTGCATATGATGACACTGTGCCACCTCCTGCATACTACAACATCGGTGCAGGTAAAGGTAAACACGTTGCTGATGCACAGGGTGACTACATAGATGTGTATAAGTAGTAACATGTTGGTAACTGTTCACTGTTCCAGTATATCCCAGCAGTCCTGCTGCAGTAACTGTATGAATGTCCTCAATTGTTATCTGCACCCATACTACTTACCAAAGTGTACCAGCTGCACACCATCACATGCTAACATTGACTATGGCAATGCGCATCATGTGCTGTTATGTAGATTCAGCTATATGTATCTGTTCTGTCACACATGCATTTATACACACCCTGCTACCCACACACATGCACACGCTCACCTGCCATTCCCATTATTTATCACCCTACATGAGTAGCTGTTGATACATGACAGGTACACATTTGAAGGCCACTATGTTGTTTACTACTGGCATCCTCCTCTACCTGTACTCACAGGGTGCAGGCAACCTCATCAGTTGAAAATGTAATGTGCATCAGGTACTGTAGTACCCTGATTGCCACATCAAACATGTTTCCCATGGAAATGCACACACAGACACATCCCACATCCACACACTTGCCACATTCAGGCTTCAGAACACTATCTAGGTATATTCGGGTACATGTGTGTGTTACAGTAGCATGTAACACTATACTGAGTACTGGCAGTTGTCTGTTGTCATGTTGTCTATAGAATAAAAGAATTGTTTGATTATCCTACTCCGTTTTGTGGACATTACTTGAAGAAGTGTTACCTTACATGTGTTATTGGTACCACCACCTTCTCTTTTGTAGTTTTGTTTGTATAGGGTGCTATCAACATCACTGCTTGTTAAGGGTAATGGCCACCCTGCAGTGCATAGCCCCATGTGGCAAAAGCCACATCCCACCCCATCATTGTGCACACACACTAACCCCACCAACAGTAAAACACATACTTTCCATTTGCAAGATTCAAACCCATACCTAACTGTGTTATGACAGTAGAAACAGACACATTAGCAGAGTGTGCTATTTGCAGTAGTTGGAGAAATTTTTACTAATGCTGTACTTAGAGGGTGCTGACATCATCTGTGTGTAGGAGGAGGGATGTGCACCCTGTAGTGTGTTCTCCCAGTTGGCAAAAGGCAGTTAACACTCCCAGCATAGTGCACACACATAAAACCCACTCATACTAACACACATACATTCCCTTTGCAGGATTAAAACCCCCTACCTAATTTGTTATGACACGGGAGAAAGGCATTAGCAGAGCGCTATAAATTACTGGAGGACTTTAACAGGTAATATAGTTATAAGTCCTGACATCATCAGTGTTTAAAAAGGGGATCTGCATCCTGTACTGTACTGTCACAGTTGCTAATAGGGACTTTTCCCCACACACACATCGATGTGTTGAGGTTTGCATATGTGGGGATCCAGTACTCCAGTGTGATTAGTATATGGTTTGATTGCAACAATGAGGGATATACTCCCAGTGGTGAGCATTTGTACTCATGTTTGGGATGGTCAGGTCTAGTATATCTGCCCCTCTTGTGGGAAGGTTGGTTACCTGTTCCATACCCAAAGAATGTCTGATCTATGGGAACCCTAGAGCTTGGGTATTGTGGCTTGTGTAATGTTGACAGTCTATGTTTGGGTAGCTGGCATCACCCAGTAGGATGGTGTTTGCAGAGTAATCTAAACTCTCCTGTGTCAGCATGAAGGCTGTGTGGGAGTCCTGAGTTTGAGAGGGTGCTGTAAGAGCTCCTCTGTGTCTCTTTCCATGTGGTCCAGGGAGGTCCCCAGGTTGTTTGCACCAGCATGGACAATGCCCCAATTGTTTTCCCTTATACCTTTTCCTTGTGTTATGGGGTTTGGGTGGAAAAGGATCACCCTCGTCTGGAGGGGCGTCGTCAACAGCTCATGTCAAGCAAGTTCACACCCCTCATAAATGATGTGGAAACCTTCAAAGGCCCAAGGCCTGTTGAAAATATGGACCAGACTGCAGATACCTGTATAAAGGCATTCTATGGACACATTCAGGAATGCATGGATCATGAAGCCACATATGAAAGCATGCCCCAAATTTCCCCAAAAAGGCAGATGTCCTGGGGGACACCAGCCATAAACACACTATACAATAGAAGGATGAAGCCACTACATGATACAACAACCTCCCAAAATGTGAGGGCACCACCGATGAGTATGGGAAAAAAACAACGGGCACCCATATGATTGTCTAGGGCCATCTTTGAGGGGAAAAATTCCACAAGCCACTGAGGATAATCACAAGGCTGCCTGTAGTTATGTTAGGAACCTGGGTGGTACTACCCAGATATGCTCAGAGGTAATCCAAGATGTCACACAAGATACAAAACACACAGACATTGACATCATCCTAGTGGACAGGTTTAATGCTGCCTTCTCCCCCCACCACACCAAAAGGGCAAATATGTCTCAAAAGTGCCCCCCCCTGACATCACAGATGCTCAGGTAAGAGATGCCCTTCCCAAAGCAATAAACACTGCATCAATGGGACCAGACAGTGTCCCAGGCTGTGTCCTACATGAACCACAAAAAGAGCTACACCCAGACATACCACCACTGTTCAACCCCAGCCTTAATACACGATATGTGGCCAGAGTGGCATACAGCAACAGTGGTCCCTCAACATTCAGGTGGTGCCTGCACGGATCCTGGACACGATGGGGCCCATATGCCGGACTAGGTTTGTCTGCAAATCTACGGCAAGGATCATCATGAACCTCACATATCTAGATATTGTGGACCTAAAAATGTCACCATACAAAAAGTTTGGCTTTTTTAATGGCAAATCCTGCCTCTCAAACCTGTTTGATTTCTTTGAAACAGTCACCAAGGCCACTGTCAAGGGAAGGAGGTCAAAAGCCTACCTGGACCTTCCATAACCCTTCGATACATTACCCCACTTGTGCATTCTAGGGAAGCTCACCAGTGTACATATTAACCCCTATGTCACTATGGGTATTGCACAGTGGCTCAAGGGCAGAACACACAGGGTAGAATTGCTGGAGCCATGTCAGCCTCCAACCTGGTACAAGTGGTGTCCCACAAAGCACAGCCCTGGGCTGTCATGTTCATTATATATTTATCCTAGGTAGAGGGCAAGATGGAAGTACTGTGGCTGAGCAAGTCGCAGGTGACTGCAAACCCACCATAATCAACTCACCAGCTAACACCATCCCCCAAAAACTCTTGCAAACACGACTTGTGCCACAGCCATGGCCTCAAGGGAATGACAGAAAGGTTGTCATCCCCTTTTTCAAACACAAAACCCCAAAAATAAAATATGTGTTAATCCATTAAGTGCAGACGGAATTATGGACCTTGGGGTACACAGGTTGATAGCATTTTCCATTTGACAACAACATGGACAAAGTGGTTAGGAAAAAAAAGTTATATGGGCCACATCATCATGGGATCCCCATGTAGATCAGGGAGGACATTGTGCCCTTTACTCATCCCTCATCATGCCCATAATTGACTATGATGAACCTGTCGGCATGCACCTTACCAGACACCTGCAGCAACTGGGACCACATATGTACCTCAAAAAGAGGATCAAAGGGCTCAAACAGATGCCACATACTGACTGGTTAAAGCAGCAGCTCTACTCAGTGACATACTGCCTCTTCATAGGCAATCTGTGCCTGACATATAAAGGGCCCGGGCAAACCCTCACAAAGGGCTGCATCTCAGAATATCCAGATCCCACCCGGAAAACGCTGGAAAACTTGAACCTCAGGAGTGATATACATAGGACATGCTGGAGGGGGACATTCACAACTCAGAGGCTCCCTTCATTCCTGAATATTATCCCAATAGAGGTTAGGCAAAACTGACTCAGTGACTATCTTCAAGAGTGATATTAATGACTGGATGTGACATTGTAGGGTTACCCTGGGTATCACTTATGTGTCACTGTGAGACAGAGGCACAGTATACTAACCTTGGAAAAGGGCATAGCAAGACAGATTTACAATGCATGTTGAAAGCCACACACATTCTGGCTAGGTGGATACATGCCCTGGGCAGATATCCCTGTATGAACCTATGGACCTATGTATCTTGTTCACCATTGGCCCTATGTGCTGTTAATCACCAATCTCAATACTATGGTAGCATGTGCAAAGGTCAGTTGTCAGTCACCTCTATGGTACAGTTGTGGAATATGTGTGTCATGTAGTAATGTCACAGCTGCCACATGTACACAGTCAACCCTATCCCCTACCCATGGATGTACAACACATGTATGAGATGGAAACACATGGCCAAACTGTGGACTAAGCACTCTGAACCCAGTACTGGCATAATCTGTCGGTGGCATGAAATACTACAGTGACAGCAATACCAATCTGATGTGGACCTACACTGACAGCAATACAAGCATGGAAAACACCGGGCCATTTTGGGGCCTAAGGATAGCATCCTGCCTTTGGGAGACATCTCTGCAGCTGGCACACAGGCATACATTAGGCCTGCACACAACGCATAACACATAGCACACAAATCCTGTGTGCCAAACAAGCACAGTCTGTACAGCTATACAACACTACCCGCAGTTGTGTTAGGTACTTTTTTTGTCCAGTACAGTGAGGCATGCTCACCAGGCTGGACAAAAGGGGGGTACTGATATGCTCATGGGGCACTATGGTCCACCACATAACACAGGCATAAAGGGCAGTCAGATGCATGGACACATATGACTCAGTCATTGTCCATGCCACCACAGCTGATGTGGGATGTCCCTCACTGGGATACATGATAGGGAACATGGAAGGATCACTGAGCAAGTGACACAGGCTGGTAGAACCCTGACCTTGGTTGGCATCAGACCCTCACCAGGGGTTCTGACATATTACTGAATGCTAATGAATTACTGTAGCTACAACACCCTAGCTGAATGGTTCTTAGCAAGCAAAAACATTGCTATGGAAAACGTCTTACCACTCCCACAACAGGTGAAAACATGCAGCACCTGTTCATCAACAACATGTAGACTATATGCCCCAGACCAGGTGTGTATCCCTCACTACTAGGCTGATAGCATCTACATCTCACACTGTATATACACATCCCACATGCAGCACCTGCACAGAAGACCACAGTCATAATGTTACCCTGTGCAAATACCATGTATTCACATGTGGCAGGCATCACACATGGTAACTATTGAAGGTCACAGGTACATATGTGTATTTGGCCCCACATACATCATGTGTGCATTGCCATAACTTTTTAATGTTCAATTTTGAGAAACCCCCCCCATGGGCCCGTGGAAAAACACGTGCATGTCAATCAAAGCCATACATAATTGTGATATCGTTTAGAAAGGGTATGTGCATCCTGTGTGTGTTTTCCCAGTTGCCAAAAGGGATTTTTTTCAACACACTTACCCCCCTTTACACACCCCCCTTTCTGGATTCAAACCCTACCTAACTATGTTATGACACTAGAGATGGGCATTAGCCGGGTTTATTACTGGGGATTTCCCTTTTTCCCCGATATACTTATAGGGTGCTGACATCATCAGAGTTTAGAAAGTGGGGAAAGAAACCTGTGGTGTGTTTTCCCAGTTGCCAAAAGGGATGTTCTTTCATACACACCTTCCCTTCCCCACACTTGACCCGCTGGATTCAAACCCCTACCTAACTATGTTATGACACTAGAGACGCATTAGCAGAGTGCTATTCATTACTGGGATTTTCCCTTTTCCCCGATATACTTATAGGGTGCTGACATCATCAGAGTTTAGAAAGTGGAATGACATCCTGTGGTGTGTTTTCCCAGTTGCCAAAAGGGATGTTCTTTCATACACACTTACCCCCCTTTACACACACTTTGCTGGATTCAAACCCCCACCTAACTATGTTTAAATAGAGAGAGCTTAGCAGAAGGGGTATTCGGGTTACTGGGAATTTCCCTTTTCCCCGATATACTTATAGGGTGCTGACATCATCAGAGTTTAGAAAGTGGAATGAGCATCCTGTGGTGTGTTTTCCCAGTTGCCAAATGTTTTTTTTACACACAAACCCCTTAACCCGCTTTTTATTACTGGGGGTTTTTTTCTCCTGATATACTTATAGGGTGCTGACATCATCAGAGTTTAGAAAGGGAATGAGCATCCTTTTTTTTAGTTCCTTTTTTTTTCCCCACACTTTCTGGGTTTAAATTTAAAATTTTACCAAAGGGTTGGGTGAAAAATTTTGGGGAATTTTTTTTAAAAGGGGGAAAACCCCTTTTGGTGTGTTTTCACAGTTTAGGGAACATTTGGAAAAAGTGTGTGAGCATGCCCAGTTCAGCCTTCCCATGGCATGTTGTGTGAAAGATGTCTCATTTATCAAAGTGTGTGAGCAAGCCCAGTGTGAGCTTTCCCTATGTTGAACTCTGGAGCCCATCACATTTGTGGATGAGTGTGAACCTTTAACAAATACCCCCAGTTTATGGTTGTGTGTTCTGTGCCATGTTGTGTAGTTACTGTCCAAATGCTTTTGTGTGAAAACAACAGGGAGTATACAGTGCCTGGAGGTGATGCATAGGATACTTTGGACACAACTGTCAACATCCATTCATACTGACCTAACACTGTAGTACTGTATAGTGTAGTGGTTCAGTACTTTCACTGTGGTGGTCAGTATCCTGGGCTTTAGTCCTATCACTGCTTTACATTTCCATAGTGTGCACAACAGCCTTGTTAGGGTCCAGTTGTGCACATCTGCACAAAGGCGTGCCTCTATGGACCCTGGTAATTACTGCCCCATAAGCTTAATAAGTCTAGTCTGCAAAAACTATGGAGAGGATCATAATTGAGCTCATAAACAAAGATATAGGGGACATGCAGACATTGTACCCATCCCATTTTTGGGTTGGTCAAGGGCAGATCATGCCTTTTGTACTGGGGTTTACATCTTCAAAAGGTCACTTAGGCCATTGTTTGGGGGAAAAGGGAGTCCATACAGCCTACCTTGGCCTTGCAAACACTTTCAACACAATACCCCACTCAGGTATTGTGGAAAACCCTACCAACTGAAATGTAAACCCATATGTCACAAGATGGGTTGCAAACTGGCTTGGGGGCCCACAGGGTTAGAGTTGCTGGCACTATGTTAGACTCCAGGCTGGTCACAGGTGGTGTCACACAGGGCTCAGTCCTTGGCCCCTATTGTTTGTCATTACTTCCCAGAAGTACAGGCCAACATGGGAGGACTTTGGCTGACAAAGTTTGCAGATGACTGCACACTGGGCGCCATAGTGGACAGTGCATCAGACACGGATATCCTTCAGAAGGGACTCACGGAAACTGATAGCTGGTGCCAGAGCCTGAAGTCAAATTGCACAACATGTGTAGACATACCCTTCAGAAAAAGCAATGTAACCCCAAGCTACCATATAGGTGGCAATCCTCTAAGCACAGAGGAGGTTATCATGGACCTGGGGACACAGGTTGACAGTCGCCGTTCTTCTGACACTCATATTGCTAAAGTGGCTAGAAGGACCTACTACATTGCCCACCTGATCAGGAAGGGATTCACATCCAGATCTAGTGGGTCATTGTTCCCATGTACTCTTCACTTATCAGACCGGTGATCGAGTACAATGCCCTATTCTGGATGTATCTCACCCAATATCTGCAGCAATTGGAGAGACCCTGAATGTCCCCCACCAAAAGGATAAAAGGGAAACCCCCAAAATCTGTCATATGCTGCCAGATTGAAGACACTCCCACTCTATTCATCACATACCGTCTGCTTAGAGGTGACATGTGCCTGACATGCAAGGCCATGTCCAAACAGGGAAATTTAAAGGACATGCTCCACCTCAGAATCGGGAGATCCACCTGAACCACTAGTGCAAATGACTTACACCTTAGCAGGGGTGTACGTTGGACATGTTGGAGGGATGGGTTATCACCGGAGACTCCCCATGCTGTGGAATACAATCCCCGGGCCATGTGAGGCAGAGCACCTTGCTGGCTTGTTCAAGAGGTATCTTGACCTGTGGATGGGAGAATTTCCCCGGGGATTTTTGTGGGGAGGCCCTAAAGGGCACAGTACTTTTTCCAAAGGGGGGGTGTAAAAACTGTAGGCTTATAACCCCTTTGGGAAGATAGCCTAGTATAAACCTATGTACCTATGAACCTATCTGACCATGTTGCATTATGTTCAGACGTGAACTACTTACAACAGCCTCATCCAACATCAGTAGTGTATTCCACAACATGGGTGTACATTGGCAAACACTACCGATGTGCCCTAGGCCATTTCTAATGCTAGTCGGAGAGTGTGTTTGTCCATCAAAACATTGTAAGTGTAGTTTGCCATGACATATGTCTTGTTTAGTATACTGTGCCTCTGTCTACCTGTGACATAACATTGATACCCAGGGTAAACCTACCATCTCCCATCCACTCATTAGGATTCCTGTTGAGGGGAAAATGAGTGACTCTATGGATAACCTGTACTGGTAGTTTACTCATGCGTGGGGGGGGCTTCTGTGTTATGGATAATGCAGTACAGCCTGTCCTATGTATGTCAGTTCTGGGGTTCAGGTCCCTCATGTGCATAGCTCCCTGCCATTCAGATTGTACAAGGTGCAGCATGTGCATTGATTCCAGCTTGGACATGGCTTTCTACATCAGGCACAGCTTGCGTCTGGGTGGCAGCATGGCAGTGTGTAGAGCTGCACTCTGTTTAATCAGGCAACACATTACATGTGTTCCAGCTCTTTCATACTCCTGGTGAGGTACTGTTGTGGACTTTACAGGTTTCTGGATGTGTCTGCTGAGGTACACCCACAGGGGCTGTTGTGGTCAATTCTAATGCTGATGAAAGATAACTGCAGAACCACAATGACCTCCCCTTAGCTAGATGTCAGAAAGCATGGACCATGCAATCACAAATAAAAACAGGACCCTCTCCACAAAGGGAAAGGGGGCCTGTCTGGTGGACCCCAGCCATAAACAAACTGTATGACAGATGAGGGTTACTAATGCAAGACAGAGCTACATCTCCAAAAGGGAAGACAGCTGTGATCAGCACTAGTAGAAAGCTACATTATCTCATAAAGACATGCAAGGTCAACTTGGGGACATAAATCACCAAAGACAATGAAGGTAACCACACTGCTTTCTTCAGTTATGTCAGATATGCTCAGAGTTGGTACACAACAACATATATTCCAGTGACCTGACAGATATTGGCAACATTCTGGCGGACAGCTTCAGTGCTTTTCCCCCCCCCTCACCCCCAAAAAAAGATAGTTATCACGCTGTATGTAACCTCACTGTCATCTTGGATGTCCATGTGAGAGCGCACTCAGCAAAGACAAGTACACAGCATCAATGGGACCTGTGGTATCCCCGGGTTTCATGCTATGTGAACTCCAGAAGGGTGGACCCTATATACAACTGCTATTTAACCTTAGTCTTGCTACAGGATATGTACCTGAACACTGGCTCGGCAACAGTGGTCCCACTCCGCAAAGGAGATGCCTCCACAGACCATGGCAACTACCACCACACAAGCTTAACCAGCCTTGTCTGCAAAGCTATGGGAAGAGTCATTATGGAGCTCTTACACAGACACATTACTGACCCCACAGACCCTTGTTCCCACCTAGTTCAGCTTTGTACAGGGCAGATCCTGCCTTTTTCACCTAGTTGACTACTATGAAACTGTCAGTAGGGCCATTGATGAGGGCTAAATCCACACAGCCTACCTGCACTTGGCTAAGGCCTGTGACACAATACCCCACTCAGGCATCATAACAAGCTCAACAGCTGACATATAACACCATATGTCACAGGATAGGTTGCAAAATGGCTAAGAAACAGAACCCATAAAGTCAACATTGCAGGTGCCTTGTCAAATTCGAAACCAGTCACAGGTGGTGTCCCACAAGGATGTGTCCTGGGACCCCTCTTAATTGGTATTTACTTTTCAGATGTGAAAGCAAACATAGGGGGGTTATGGCTGACAAAGTTTGCAGATGACTGCAACCTAGGCACCATAGTGAATACATTTACCCCACATCCTACAGAATGCCGTCACAAAGCAGATAGCTGGTGCCAGACTCATGGCCTGAAACTGAATGCAACTGATGTGTATTTATCCCTTTGGGAGGAACAAAGTACCCACAGATCAATACATAGACAGCAACCCACTGAGCACAGAAAACAAATCAGACACCTGGGGACACATGTACATAGTGACATCTCGTTTGACACCCTGTTGCCAAAGTGGTTAGAAAAACTTTCTATCTTGCCCACCTTATCATGGGGATCCAGATCATAGGAGGTCATTGTACCACTACCCTTTTCCCCTTTTCAGGCCCATGATTGAATACAAAGCCCCCCTTTGGTATGTACCTCACCCAGCAGCAACAGCTGGGAGACCCCAAAGTACCTTTCCATGAAGATCAGGGTCTTCAACACATGTCATATGCTTCCAGAATAAAGGGAAAACCAGCTTTTTCAGTGTCATACGCCCTACTTACAGGTGACCTATGCCTGACATACAAGACCATGTCCAATCAGGATTTGGTGGACATGCTCCACTGCAAGCAATCCAAATCCACCAGAACCATGAGAGCTGAAGGGTTTGAACCTCAGCACATACATGTATAGGACATGCTGGAGGGACAGAGTCATAACTCAGAGGCATCTCACACTCTAGCAGAGTATCCTAGTTCATGTTGACAGAGTCCCTCACTGACTCTCTTCAAAAGACATCTGGACAACTGCATATGAGACAGATGCACAGACTAGACAGAGGCACAGTCATGTTATTCAATTACGTAAGGGGTCATAATGTGTCACTACTAAGTCAGAGGCACAATATTCAGAATCTATTCTGTACACTTATTACCACTATAAGGGGTGGCAATAGCCACATCACTATGGCTAGGCTTATACATGCACTAGGGCAGATAGCCTAATAGTAAACTATGACACTATGAAACTATGGTGTATGTGTAGGTATTGTCAGTCAAGCACTATGATGTGGTTTGGGGGGCTTGATATCTCCCTGTATTCCAACATTGTTTTGTCTATTCCTTCTAGCATGTCTAGGGATCAGTTGCTAGTGTCCTCTCCTGCTCAGCTGGTGAACCTGGGAATATTGAGGCAATGTTACAATTGCTTCATGTACACTGACAACCCTCTCCTTCTCCCATAAAACACAAATACATGTGAGAGATCCAACTATATAGCCAAAGTGGAGGCCGAGCTCTCTAAAGATAGGACTAGCAAGACCAAAAGAAGGTGAAGGTAACCACCCACACCCCAAACCCAGTCTCACATAGCACTATCACAATTTAAAAATATACACATAGACACACAAAGACATACTCGGGGGCTCTGATCAGAATTCTACCAAAAAAGCAGGGCCACCCACAGACACCCACACAACTGCCTCCACAGGGCACAGCACATGCAACACATTACCACAGAGTCAGTGTGCCAAACAGTCACAGCCCTTAAGGCCAAACACAATGCCAGACACACTTGTCATAGGTGACTCCATAGTCAGACACACTGACGTCCCCCTCACCAGATCGAGTATGGAGGAGGTCACAGTAAGCTGCCTATGGGGACTGGAATCCACGACATAATGCAAGCACTCAGGTCACACAACTGCAAGTACAAGTCTGACACAGTCATTATCCATGCTGGTGTGAACGACCTGAGATGTACCTCCCTGGACTACATGGAAAGAGACATAGAGGATCCTCTGATTATGTAGGCCAGGCAGGTATGACCCCGACCCCAGTATCCTACCTTCACCAAGTATGATGCCACATAAACAGAGACAAGATGATCAGCTGTAATAATTTTCTTAAACTATGGTGTCATTCAAAGGGGTCCAATGTCTGTCTGCCTGGGATGACATGCTGGACAGGCCACCCGATTTGCAAGGGACGGGTTGCACCTGTCACCCCTGGGCTTCCGGATTTTTGGGTGAGGGTCCCACCCCATTGTGCCTTTTTATGCAAGAATTTAGATTCTACACCTACCACCCTAGAACACAGAAAAAGGGAAAAAAACTAAGGGTAATGCTGCTCAATGCCAGAAGTCTCAACCTCAAGCTGCACACACTCGACGCCCTTCTCAGTATGGAGAACATTGATGTATGTGCTGTGACTTGAAACCTGGTTCACAGCTTCTGACAGCACCCCGGCACTATCGGGTGTTACCTCATATCATGCGTTCCGGCCCCAAAATCCGGACAACACCAAGAAAGGAGTGTGGGTGTCCATATTCATCAAGGACACCCTCACCTCAAGGTTGGTGGCAACACACAATGCATCGGAGACCATCCAGGTGCAATTAACCATAGGCAAGACTGCTCTGCAGTTTGTAGCATGTTACAGACCACCCTCTCAAACTCAGGTACCTCACACAGCTTTCCTGAAAACACTGGTGGGAATAAATGTATCTCCAAACACCATCATACTGGGTGATTTCAACTATCCAAATATAGACTGGGATCTCTACTCAAGCCAACACTCTAACCCAAAGGTTCCCAGAGTTCATACACCCAAATGCCATGGAACAACTGGGCACCATCCTCCCCAGTGGAGACAACATACTAGAACTCATCATCACGAACATGGGGTCACAATGTTCAACACCAGAAATACCCATCATTGGTGAGATCAGATCATGAACTAATCTCAGTGGAGTCCACATCCCCCCCCCCCAGATAGAAAAACAAAAAGTGAAGACCCTTTTCAAAAACCGACTTCACATTTCTAAAGGGCTGGTGTGGTCTCTTTCAAGGCCCCCAAACCAGCGGACACCATTACCCAAGCCCTGTATCACTTACAAATGCCTTCTACCGGCACCTCCAGGACTGCGTGGATCAGGCAATCCCAAACAAAACAAAGACTCTTTGTACCACAGGCAAGCATCCAGTCTGGTGGACCCCAGCCATAAACAAGCCCTACAACAAAGTGAAGGAGCTACTACAAGATAGAGCGAAATCCGTAGAAGGGAAGACACCCCCGCTCATCATGAGTAAAACACTGGGTTCCCCCATAGAATCATCCAAGGCAAGTTTTGAGAGTAAACCCACTCAGGACTCAAGGGACAATCATGAGGCCTTTTTACCTATGTTTGACACCTGGGAAACTCCCAGATATGCTCAGAATTAGTTCGGAATGATGTAAATATCACTGAACCTACAGACATTGCCAACATACTGGCTGACAGGTTCAGTGCAGATTTCTCCCCCCCCCAAATGGAGGGTATCTATACCAGAGGATTGTAGCCCCAAACATCTCAGATGCCCGGGTGAGAACTGCTCTAGCCAAGGCGGGAAAAAACTTTATCCATGGGACCAGATGGTGTCCCCGGGTTTTGTGCTCCATGAAATCAATGAGGAATTAAACCCGCAGTTAGGGCAGCTGTTTAATCTTAGCCTCACCTCAGGATATGTGCCCAAGGAGTGGCACACAGCAATGGTGGACCCACTTCACAAAGGAGGTGCCTCCACCAACCCCAAACTACCATCCCATCAGCTTGACAAGCCTGGTCTGCTAAGCTATGGAGAGGATCATAATGGAATCATAAATGAAGACATAGGGGACTTGCAGACTTGGATCCAATCCAGTTTGGCTTTGTCAAGGGCAGATCATGCCTTTTAAACTTGGTTGACTTTTTCAAGACAGTCACCCGGCCATTGACGGGCAAGGCAGTCCACACAGCCTACCTTGACCTGGCAAAGGCTTTCAACACAATACCCCACTCAGGTATCATTGAAAAAATCACCAGAAAAGTGAACCCATACATCACAGGATGGGTTGCAAACTGGCTAAGTGACAGAACACACAGGGTCAAAGTTGCTGGTGCCATGTCACACTCCAAAACTGTCACAAGTGGTGTCCCACAGGGCTCAGTCCTGGGCCCACTTTTTTTCAGCATCTACTTTTCAGAAGTACAAGCAAACACAGGAGGATGATGGCTGACAAAGTTTGAAGATGACTGCAAACTGGGAACCATAGTTGGAAACCCATCTGACACAGACATCCTTCAGAAGGGTCTCATAGACACGGATAACTGGTGCCAGAGCCATGGCCTTTTCGTTAAATGCTAAACAATGCATAGTCATACCCCGGGGAAAAACAAAGGGTTTCCCCCAGTTCCCATCTAGGTGGCAATCCTCTAAGCACAGAAGAGGTTATCAGGGACCTGGGCACCCGGGGTTTACAGTAACCCTTTTTTTGACACTCACGTTGCCAGAGTAGGCCTGGGGCAGTTCCTGCTATTAGGACAGTGGTCTGCAGCAAGCTATATAGTAGTAGTCAGTTTTAACCATTGGTATTTGACCATGGCTAATCCATGTTGCTTCTTGTTGGGGTACCAGCATGGGGGTGTGGTTATCCATGCCATTTATTGCTAGTCACCCTCATTTTGTAGCTTGTTCCATGTTTTTGCACATGTACATCACTGTATGAGGTGTGCCCTGGTAGTGTCAGGGTGCTGATGTGGGCATTGAACCTGTTTTTTTACAGCACTGATATCTACATTCTCTATACTGTTTTTTACACTGGGATTTATACTTCTGGATTGGGTGGCATTACATCTAGGCTCCTATCCCTTGTGGTACCTATGAGGTAGGTTTGTGTTTTTGTGGTTTATGATTGGTGAGGGTGGATGTTAGTCGGGTCCTCAGGTGTGCATATGGTACATGGTATTACATTACTTAACACATGGCATTCATGCCTCAGGTGGTGCTGTAGGGCTGCTCTGTCGGATGCCCTACTACACTCCCTGTACATGTTTGGAAGCAGGTTGTGTCATGTTAGGCATCCCTGTTACTATATGAGTGAGTCAGAGCGGGATCAGTCCCAGTGTTCCTACTGACCAAGTGTATGTGCTATGGGTTTCCTCTTTGCCAAGGCCAGGGCATACTGGGCACGCCTCCTTGTGCCTACTGGGACAAGGTCAGGTTGTTCCTCCTCCGAGTCACCCTCTGCCTGTGGTGGCCTTGGCAATGGTGGGGATGTTTTTGGGCCCCGCCCTGTGCTGGTCCTGCTGCAGCTGTTTCCCAGGATCATATTATTAGCACATATCATGACATTTGGGTACATGTAGTTGGTGTGTACTGCAAGGCTCCACCAGATGTGTCCAGACACCGGGAAACCCTGACTTGAGCAGCCCAAACACACGCTCTATGACATTACGTGTTTGTGGTGCCTCATTATGGCGTTCCTGTTCAGGTGTGTGTGCATTTCTGATGGGTGTCATCAGCCACGGCTCAAGTGCATAACCTGCATCCCCACTAGGTGTCCGTGGGAAGTCCCCACTGGCAAATGATTGGTACAGCTCGTCAGATGCCAGATGTGGGAATCGTGGTAGCTCCCAGGGCAGCCAGCCCCACATTCATTATTATGCCCTGGGCATCACACATGACCTGGCAGTTGATGGAGGGGTATCCCTTTCGGTTAATGTAGGCCCCCCTACCAGGGGTTTTTGGTTTCGTGCAGTCTATTGCCCCGCCCCATTTGCTGGAAGAGACGCATATTGCTGGCCACAACCTCACGGTCATTAGGGACATATATATGATCACTGACATGTGCTGACATGGCATCCAGGAACTGGTGCAGTACCCTGGAGGCTGATGCCTGTGATATCCCCATCATGTCACCAGTTGGTCTCTGGAAGGTACCTGTTGCTAGTATTCTTAGGCCAACACATACCTTGGTTTCCACTGGGATGGGTTCCCCTCTGTTGGTTCTGTGTGTGAGATGTGGCCTGCACAGCTCAACCATCTGCTGCGGAACGTCTCTGTCCACTCTTTGCGCTCTACTATCTGCAGCTCATGTAACGGATGGTAGGTGACCCTGGGCCTGTATACGCGTCTCCTTCTCCTCACGCTGGGTTGTCTGACAGCATCTGCATTGTCACCACCCTCAGCAATTGCCTATGCCCGATTTTAAAAGCTATGGCAGCCCCCAGCATTTCTGCCAGGAGTTCAGCTTTTTTTAGTTTTCAATTCTGATAGCTTACTTTCTTTCAGTATCTCTTGTGGGAAAAACCCTGCACTGCTTTTGCAGTGTTTTAAGTGCTGGGTTGGGCTTCTAGTCTGCCTTTTAATTGCCTGCTTCCAATTGTTTCCACCAATTAACTCCCGCAGTATTCCAGTTTCCTTTTTTTGGTTGTTTCCTGTTTCCTCTCTGTTTCCTAGGGGAGCAATGTGCCCCGCTTAACACGCTCACGGGGTTTTCAGGCCCCACCCTTTCACGGGGTGAGCCTGGGCGATTCATGTTTAAACGCGCACACTGCCTTCACCCAGGCCCAAAACCCTTGTAAACGGTTTGCAAACGCTCCCACATGTTGAACCTGCCTTTTTAGCGCCCCCCGCTCCCTATATCAAGAAACTTTGAGTGTAGGGATAGCGTATACCCTCAATTTCTTGACTTTCCTAGTGTTCTGTTGGGACACACCTCCCTCCCTGATGTCTGTCTGTCATCTGTCACCTTACATTGCCCTCCAATCTGGTACATTTGTTTCTATCCTTCCCCCCCGTGATGTCACCTACCTCTTACTCTGTTCCTCCCCCTTCTCTAACTCTTACACTACTCAGAAAGTGCTCATTACCTATGTGGCAGTGTGATTCAGTATTGTAACCCTCATTTACATAGGATTGCCTAGTAATGCTTAGTTACATGTCTTAAAAGCTTCCCCTTGACAACCACTAATCGGAGGCCATATTGTTTTTGGTCTGCAAGTCCCTCCATTGACATTCCATGTAATACATAAATCCCACAATTGTGGGCTTATAAGCTTCGGTTTTCAGTTTTAGGTAGCGCAACCCGTTTGTGCGGGTGTGTGCAGTTACACATCATAATCCCCGAAAAAAAAATTATATAACATATTTTTTCAACACTTTTTTATGCCAATGGCCACATATTTGGCCATTGGCATGCTTAATGAAACATATGCACCCTTTATTTGGAGCTGACATAGCTCCTTTTTATTTTGCAGAAATGTACTCAGTTGTCAGCTGAGTACATTTCTGCAGCTAACATGTCCATTAAAGGACTGGTTTCAGCGTGGATCGCTCAAATACCTCATTTGCATATCTTTGAGCTGCAAATGAGGTATTGGGGGCCAGTCCGTGTAAGAGGCGTGTTAGCTGTCTCTTTCACGGAGGTTTGGGCTGTTCCTGAATCGGGGGGCTTACAGGCTTACACTACTCTTGAACTCCTGTAAGCCTTCCTGAATCTTTAAATTTTTTTCTATTGTTTATTTTTTTAATGTTATTGAAGTTCACATTTTAAATTTATTTTTAGAATAAAAAGATGGTTAAATTTTTTAGTATTGCTACAATGCATTTTTTTTTTCTCTGGTTTCTTTGCAACCATTTTTCATTTTTTTTATTTCTTTTTTTTCCCATTCATAAAAATTTTTAAAAAAACTGTATGTCATGGATTTTTTTACATATGCTTCTTAGATTAAAAATTTTGTAAAATGAGTTTGGATTTTGATTTTTTTTTTATGTATTTGATGACTGTTTTATTTTTTTTAAGTGATGGTTTTATAAAAATGGGACCCTTTGGGGGGAATATCTCCGCTAATTTTTTTTATTGATATTTTACAGAAAGTGTGGAATTATATTTTGGTCTTGGTTTGGTATTTGGTGGGAAAATTTCTTAGTAATGAGAATTGGATATCTGTTTGTAGAATATTTGTCATTAAGAAAAAAAAAGATGTTGATATACTTTTTGAGGCTTTTTTGCTGTCCCCATCTTTGAAAATTTTGATAACTGGTGATGGACTAGTTAAAACAGTACATTATTCTGAGTTATAGGCATCTTTTTTAAATTATTTATATTTTTGTAAATTAGCATTTGAAAATATTATCAAATTTGGTTTTTAAAAATCTGATAGTTCTAGCAAATTAAGACAGTTTGAGATGGGGTCTTGTAGGGGAAAATAGACTTGTTATTATAGTTTAAATTTTTTTTTTCTTCTAAAAATAGTATTGGTTTTTAGGAAAATGGTTTTTTTTTGGGGAAAATCAAGTACAAAAAAGTTGAAAATAAAAAATACAAAACTAACCCAAACCAAAAAGTGAACAAATTTTGAAAGGCAGAAAAACAGTGCTGAACTTTCACCCCAAAATTAAGGGGGAAAATAAAAGGGAAAAATGCAAAACATCTTGCTAGTAGATGAAAAATCTTTAATTTTTTTTTAAAAACAGTTTTGGGGTTAGTCCCAAAATCACCAACTAATTGAAATAAAAAATTTATTTGACTGTTTGAACAACTATGTAATGTAAAGAGGTTATATGGACATTAAAAAGCCCTTTTAAAAAAAACCCCAAACCCCCCAGATCAAAACAATTTAGAAAAAATAAGAGAATGCATATTTAGCTCCAAAAAAAATGGTTTGGAACTTTAAAACAAGAAAAAAACTTAAAAAAACAGTGGACTGTTAAAAAAAAAAAAACAAATTTTAAAAGGGGAGAGTACCCAAAGTCAATGCTGTGGTCTAAGGAAATACATTATAGTACAAATTCTCTGTTTTAGACTCCCTTATTTTAAATTTTCTTAAAAATACCAGCTGGTGTTCAAAATACTAACAGAATTGTTAACATATCTATTTTAGCAAAATTCTGTAAAAAAACTAAAGAATTTTTCTAATCAATGTTTTTGTAGAATACTAGCTAATTGAAAGTGGTTTTAAATTTTAAAAAAAAAAGAAGGAAAAAAGGGGGGTTTTCTGTCAACATGCAGTTCCACTAAAGAAAGACAAAATAAACAAAATAAAAATCTAGAAAAAAAGAAAAAAGTAAAGAAAAGAAATTTTAAAAAACACTATGAGTAAATGTAATATCTTTTGGAAATTTGTAAAATAAATGTCAGTAAAAAATTTACAGGCATAAAAAACTTTCAAACTAGGACACTGAAGCACTTGTCTTCAAGTGACTCTATGGATAACCTGTACTGGTAGTTTACTCATGCGTGGGGGTGGCTTCTGTGTTATGGATAATGCAGTACAGCTTGTCCTATGTATGTCAGTGCTGGGGTTCAGGTCCCTCATGTGCATAGCTCCCTGCCATTCAGATTGTACAAGGTGCAGCATGTGCATTGATTCAAGCTTGGACATGGCTTTCTACATCAGGCACAGCTTGCGTCTGGGTGGCCAGCATGGCAGTGTGTGGAGCTGCACTCTGTTTAATCAGATGACACATTACATGTGTTCCAGCTCTTTCATACTCCTGGTGAGGTACTGTTGTGGACTTTACAGTTGCTGGATGTGTCTGCTGAGATACACCCCACAGGGGCTGTTGTGGTCATTTCTAATGCTGATGAAAGATAACTGCAGAACCACAATGACCTCCCCTTAGCTAGATGTCAGAAAGCATGGACCATGCAATCACAAATAAAAACAAGACCCTCTCCACCAATGAAAGGGGGCCTGTCTGGTGGACCCCAGCCATAAACAAACTGTATAACAGATGAGGGATACTAATGCAAGACAGAGCTACATTTCCAAAAGGGAAGGCAGCTGTGATCAGCACTAGTAGAAAGCTACATTCTCTCATAAAGACATCCAAGGTCAACTTGGGGACATAAATCACCAAAGACAATGAAGGTAACCACACTGCTTTCTTCAGTTATGTCAGACACCTGGGTGGGAACCCTCAGATATGCTCAGAGTTGGTACACAACATCATATATTCCAGTGACCTGACAGATATTGGCAACATTCTGGCAGACAGGTTCAGTGCAATTTACCCCCTCCCTCACCCCCAAAAGAAGATAGTTATCACAGCTGTATGTAACCTCACTGTCATCTTGGATGTCCATGTGAGAGCTGCACTCAGCAAAGACAAGTACACAGCATCAATGGGACCTGATGGTATCCCCGGTTGCATGCTAGGTGAACTCCAGAAGGAGTTAGACCCGTATATACAAATGCTATTTAACCTTAGCCTTGCTAAAGGATATGTACCTGAACACTGGCGTACGGCAACAGTGGTCCCACTCCACAAAGGAGATGCCTCCACAGACCCTGGCAACTACCACCACACAAGCTTAACCAGCCTTGTCTGCAAAGCTATGGGAAGAGTCATTATGGAGCTCTTACACAGACACATTACTGACCTACGGACCCTTGTTCCCACCTAGTTCAGCTTTGTACAGGGCAGATCCTGCCTTTTGCACCTAGTTGACTAGTATGAAACTGTCAGTAGGGCCATTGATGAGGACTACGTAGTCCACACAGCCTACCTGCACTTGGCTAAGGCCTTTGACACAATACCCCACTCAGGCATCATATACAAGCTCAACAGCTGAAATATAACACCATATGTCACAGGATAGGTTGCAAAATGGCTAAGAAACAGAACCCATAAAGTCAACATTGCAGGTGCCTTGTCAGATTCAAAGCCAGTCACAGGTGGTGTCCCACAAGGATGTGTCCTGGGACCCCTCTTATTTGGTATTTACTTTTCAGATGTGAAAGCAAACATAGGAGGGTTGTGGCTGACAAAGTTTGCAGATGACTGCAACCTAGGCACCATAGTGAATACATTAGCTGGCACACGCATCCTACAGAATGCCGTCACAAAGACAGATAGCTGGTGCCGGACTCATGGCCTGAAACTGAATGCAACTGATGTGTAGTCATCCCCTATGGGAGGAACAAAGTACCCACAGATCAATACATAGACAGCAACCCACTGAGCACAGAGAACAAATCAGACACCTGGGGACACATGTAGATAGTGACATCTCGTTTGACACCCATGTTGCCAAAGTGGTTAGAAAGACTTTCTATCTTGCCCACCATCCAGATCAAAGGAGCTCATTGTACCACTATACTTCTCCCTTATCAGGCCCATGATTGAATACAAAACCCCATTTGGTATGTACCTCACCCAGCACTTGCAACAGCTGGTGAGACCCCAAAAGTACCTTACCATGAAGATCAGGGGTCTACAACACATGTCATATGCTTCCAGAATAAAGGAAATCCAGCTTTATTCAGTGTCATACCGCATACTTACAGGTGACCTATGCCTGACATACAAGACCATGTCCAATCCGGATTTTTTGGACATGCTCCACTGCAAGCAATCCAAATCCACCAGAACCATGAGAGCTAAAGATTTGAACCTCAGCACATACATGTATAGGACATGCTGGAGGGACAGAGTCATAGCTCAGAGGCATCTCACACTCTAGCAGAGTATCCCAGTTCATGTTAGACAGAGTCCCTCACTGACTCTCTTCAAGAGACATCTGGACAACTGCATGTGAGACAGAGGCACAGACTAGACAGAGGCACAGTCAAGTTATTCAATTACGTAAGGGGTCATAATGTGTCACTACTAAGTCAGAGGCACAATATTCGGAATCTATTCTGTACACTTATTACCACTATAAGGGGTGGCAATAGCCACATCACTATGGCTAGGCTTATACATGCACTAGGGCAGATAGCCTAGTAGTAAACTATGAAACTATGAAACTATGGTGTATGTGTAGGTATTGTCAGTCAAGCACTATAATGTGGTTTGGGGGGCTTGATATCTCCCTGTATTCCAACATTGTTTTGTCTATTCCTTCTAGCATGTCTAGGGATCAGTTGCTAGTGTCCTCTCCTGCTCAGCTGGTGAACCTGGGAATATTTAGGCAATGTTACAATTGCCTCATGTACACTGACAACCCTCTCCTTCTCCCATAAAACACAAATACATGCGAGAGATGCAACTATATAGCCAAAGTGGAGGCTGAGCTCTTTCAACATAGGACTAGCAAGACCAGAGAGAAGGTGAAGGTAACCACACACACCACAAACCCAGTCTCACATAGCACTATCACAACTTCAAATCATACACATAGACACACAAAGACATACTCGGAGGCTCTGATCAGAATTCTACCAAAACAGCAGAGGCCACCACAGCAGACACCCACACAACTGCCTCCACAGGGCACAGCACATGCAACACATATACCACAGAGTCAGTGTGCCAAACAGTCTCAGCCCTTAAGGCCAAACACAATGCCAGACACACTTATCATAGGTGACTCCATAGTCAGACACACTGACGTTCCGCTCACCAGATTGAGTATGGAGGAGGTCACAGTAAGCTGCCTATTGGGCACTGGAATCCACCACATAATGCAAGCACTCAGGTCACTCAACTGCAAGTACAAGTCTGACTCAGTCATTATCCATGCTGGTGTGAACGACCTGAGATGTACCTCCCTGGACTACATGAAAAGAGACATAGAGGATCTCTCTGATTATGTAGGCCAGGCAGGTATGACCCTGACCTTGAGCAGTATCCTACCTTCACCAAGTATGATGCCACATAAACAGAGACAAGATGATCAGCTGTAATAATTGGCTTAAACTATGGTGTCATTCAAAGGGGTCCAATGTCTGTCTGCCTGGGATGACATGCTGGACAGGCCACGCTGATTTGCAAGGGACAGCTTGCACCTGTCACCCCTGGGCTTCCGGATTTTGGCTGAGGCTCTTGCCACCCCCATTGTGCCTTTTTTATGCAAGAATCAGATTCTACACCTACCACCCTAGAACACAGAAAAGGAAAAACACTAAGGGTAATGCTGCTCAATGCCAGAAGTCTCAACCTCAAGCTGCACACACTCGACGCCCTTCTCAGTATGGAGAACATTGATGTCTGTGCTGTGACTGAAACCTGGTTCACAGCTTCTGACAGCACCCCAGCACTATCGGGTGTTACCTCATATCATGCGTTCCGGCCCCAAAATCCGGACAACACCAAGAAAGGAGGGTGGGTGTCCATATTCATCAAGGACACCCTCACCTCAAGGTTGGTGGCAACACACAATGCATCAGAGACCATCCAGGTGCAATTAACCGTAGGCAAGACTGCTCTGCAGTTTGTAGCATGTTACAGGCCACCCTGTCAAACTCAGGTACCTCACACAGCTTTCCTGAAAACACTGGAGGGGATAAATGTATCTCCGAACACCATCATACTGGGTTATTCCAACTATCCAAATATAGACTGGGATCACTACTCAAGCCCCAACACTCTAGCCCAAAGGTTCCTAGAGTTCATACACTCAAATGCCATGGAACAACTAGTCACCATCCCCACAAGAGGAGACAACATACTAGAACTCATCATCACGAACATGGGGTCACAATGTTCAACACCAGAAGTATACCCATCATTGGTGAGATCAGATCATGAACTAATCTCAGTGGAAGTCCACATCCCACCCCCACCCCAGATAGAAAAGACAACAGTGAAGAACTTCTCAAAAGCCGACTTCACACTTCTAAAGACTGGTGTGGTATCTTTCAAGGTCCCCAAGCCAGCGGACACCATTACCCAAGCCGCTGTATCACTTACAAATGCCTTCTACCAGCACCTCCAGGACTGCATGGATCAGGCAATCCCAAATAAAACAAAGACTCTTTGTACCACAGGCAAGCATCCAGTCTGGTGGACCCCAGCCATAAACAAGCTCTACAACAAAAGGAAGGAGCTACTACAAGATAGAGCGAAATCCTTAGAAGGGAAGACACCCCTGCTCATTATGAGTAAAACACTGAGTTCCCCATAAAATCATCCAAGGCGAATTTTGAGAGTAAACCCGCTAAGGACTCAAGGGACATTCATGAGGCCTTTTTTACCTATGTTAGACACCTGGGAGGAAACTCAAAGATATGCTCAGAATTAGTTCGAAATGATGTAAATATCACTGAACCTACAGACATTGCCAACATACTGGCTGACAGGTTCAGTGCAGATTCCCCCCCCAACTGGAGGGATATCTATACCAGAGGATTGTAGCCCTCCAAACATCTCAAATGCTCAGGTGAGAACTGCTCTATCCAAGGCGGAAAACACTGCATCCATGGGACCAGATGGTGTCCCCGGTTGTGTGCTCCATGAACTCAATGAGGAATTAAACCCACAGTTAGGGCAGCTGTTTAATCTTAGCCTCACCTCAGGATATGTGCCCAAGGAGTGGCATACAGCAATGGTGGACCCACTTCACAAAGGAGGTGCCTCCACCAACACCGGAAACTACCATCCCATCAGCTTGACAAGCCTGGTCTGCTAAGCTATGGAGAGGATCATAATGGAAATCATAAATGAAGACATAGGGGACTTGCAGACGTTGGATCCAACCCAGTTTGGCTTTGTCAAGGGCAGATCATGCCTTTTAAACTTGGTTGACTTTTTCAAGACAGTCACTAAGGCCATTGACGAGGGCAAGGCAGTCCACACAGCCTACCTTGACCTGGCAAAGGCTTTCAACACAATACCCCACTCGGGTATCATTGAAAAAATCACCAGCTTAAATGTGAACCCATACATCACAGGATGGGTTGCAAACTGGCTAAGTGACAGAACACACAGGGTCAAAGTTGCTTGTGCCATGTCACACTCCAAAACTGTCACAAGTGGTGTCCCACAGGGCTCAGTCCTGGGCCCACTTTTGTTCAGCATCTACTTTTCAGAAGTACAAGCAAACACAGGAGGATTATGGCTGACAAAGTTTGAAGATGACTGCAAACTAGGAACCATAGTTGGAAACCCATCTAACACAGACATCCTTCAGAAGGGTCTCATAGACACGGATAACTGGTGCCAGAGCCATGGCCTTACGTTAAATGCTAAACAATGCATAGTCATACCCTTCGGGAACAACAAGGTTACCCCTAGTTCCCATCTAGGTGGCAATCCTCTAAGCACAGAAGAGGTTATCAGGGACCTGGGCACCCGGGTTGACAGTAATCTTTCGTTTGACACTCACGTTGCCAGAGTAGGTCTGGGGCAGTTCCTGCTATTAGGACAGTGGTCTTCAGCAAGCTATATAGTAGTAGTCAGTTTTAGCCATTGGTATTTGACCATGGCTAATCCATGTTGCTTCTTGTTGTGGTACCAACATGGGTGTGTGGTTATCCATGCCATTTATTGCTAGTCACCCTCATTTTGTAGCTTGTTCCATGTTTTTGCACATGTACATCACTGTATGAGGTGTGCCCTGGTAGTGTCAGGGTGCTGATGTGGGCTTTGATCCTGTTTTCTATTACAGCACTGATATCTACATTCTCTATACTGTGTACGTTTACACTGCACACATTTATACTTCTGGAATTGGGTAGCATTACATTTAGGTTCCTATCCCTTGTGGTACCTATGAGGTAGGTTTGTGTTTTTGTGGTTTATGATTGGTGAGGTTGGATGTTAGTCGGGTCCTCGGGTGTGCATATGGTACATGGTATTACATTACTTAACACATGGCATTCATGTCTCAGGTGGTGCTGCAGGGCTGTCTCTGTCGGATGCACATACTACACTCCCTGTACATGTTTGGAAGCAGGTTGTTTCATGTTAGGCATCCCTGTTACTATATGAGTGAGTCAGAGCGGATATCAGTCCCAGTGTTCCTACTGACCAAGTGTATGTGCTATGCGTTGCCTCTTTGCCAAGGCCAGGGCATACTGGGCACGCCTCCTTCTGCCTACTGGGACAAGGTCAGGTTGTTCCTCCTCCGAGTCACCCTCTGCCTGTGGTGGCCTTGGCAATGGTGGGGGGATGTTTGGCCCAGCCCTGTGCTGTTCCTGCTGCAGCTGTTTCCGCAGGATCATATTATGTAGCACATATCATGATCATTTGGGTACATGTAGTTGGTGTGTACTGCAAGGCTCCACCAGATGTGTCCAGACACCGGAACCGTGACTTGAGCAGCCCAAACACATGCTCTATGACATTACGTGTTTGTGCGTGTGCCTCATTATGGCGTTCCTGTTCAGGTGTGTGTGCATTTCTGATAGGTGTCATCAGCCACGGCTCAAGTGCATAACCTGCATCCCCCACTAAGTGTCCATGTGGGAAGTCCCCACTGGCAAATGATTGGTACAGCTGCGTCAGATGCCAGATGTAGGAATCGTGGTACCTCCCAGGGCAGCCAGCACACACATTCATTATTATGCCCTGGGCATCACACATGACCTGGCAGTTGATGGAGGGGTATCCCTTGCGGTTAATGTAGGCTCTACCCCGCTCACCAGCTGGTGCTTTGATGCGTATGTGCGTGCAGTCTATTGCAGCTATTTGCTGGAAGAGACGCATATTGCTGGCCACAACCTCACGGTCATTAGGGACATATATATGATCACTGACATGTGCTGACATGGCATCCAGGAACTGGTGCAGTACCCTGGAGGCTGATGCCTGTGATATCCCCATCATATCACCAGTTGGTCTCTGGAAGGTACCTGTTGCTAGTATTCTTAGGCCAACACATACCTTGGTTTCCACTGGGATGGGTTCCCCTCTGTTGGTTCTGTGTGTGAGATGTGGCCTGCACAGCTCAACAATCTGCTGCAGAAGGTCTCTGTCCACTCTGCAGCGCTCTACTATCTCCAGCTCATGTAACCCATGGTAGGTGACCCTGGGCCTGTATATTCTTCTCCTTCTCCTCACTTTGGGTTGTCTGTCAGCATCTGCATTGTCACCACCCTCAGCAATTCGCCTATGCCTGATTATAACAGCTATGGCAGCCCCTAGCATTTCTGCTCTGAGTTCAGCTTTTTTTCAGTTTTCAATTCTGATAGCTTACTTTCTTGCAGTATCTCTTGTGAGAAACACCCTGCACTGCTGTTTGCAGTGTTTTAAGTGCTGGGTTGGGCTTCTAGTCTGCCTGTGTAATTGCCTGCTTCCAAATGTTATCACCAATTAACTCCAGCAGTATTCCAACAATTTCCTAGTAATCTGGTTGTTTTCTTTTTCCTCTCTGTTTCCTCAAGGGGAGCAATGTGCACACCAGCTTAAGCACGCTCACGGTTGCTTACATGCGCGCACACATCCTTACACAGTGTGGGCTTGGCTGATTCATGTTAAAACGCGCACACACTGCCTTACACACGTGCACACCCACGCAAACCATTGCAAACGGTTTGCAACACGCTCCCACATGCTGAACCTGCCTTACACGCACGCACACGTGCGCATGCACGTATATCAAGAAACTTTGAGTGTAGGGATAGCGTATACCCTCAATTTTTTGACTTTCCTAGTGTTCTGTTGGGACACAACTCCCTCCCTGATGTCTTTCTGTCATCTGTCACCTTACATTGCCCTCCAATCTGGTACATTTGTTTCTATCCTTCCCCCCCGTGATGTCACCTACCTCTTACTCTGTTCCTCCCCCTTCTCTAACTCTTACATTACTCAGAAAGTGCTCATTACCTATGTGGCAGTGTGATTCAGTATTGTAACCCTCATTTACATAGGATTGCCTAGTAATGCTTAGTTACATGTCTTACACGGAGCTTCCCCCCCTTGACAACCACTAAACGGAGGCCATATTGTTTTTGGTCTGCAAGTCCCTCCATTGACATTCCATGTAATACATAAATCCCACAATTGTGGGCTTATAAGCTTCAGTTTTCAGTTTTAGGTAGCGCACCCCGTTTGTGCGGGTGTGTGCTGCAGTTACACATCATAATCCCACGAAAAAAAAAAAGTTATATAACATATTTTTGCAACACTTTTTCATGCCAATGGCCACATATTTGGCCATTGGCATGCTTAATGAAACATATGCACCCTTTATTTGGAGCTGACATAGTTCCTTTTTTGATTTTGCAAAAATGTACTCAGTTGTCAGCTGAGTACATTTCTGCAGCTAACATGTCCATTACACGGACTGGTTTCAGCTTCGTGGATTGCTCAAATACCTCATTTGCATATCTTTGAGCTGCAAATGAGGTATTGAGCATTTCCACGCCCAGTCCGTGTAAGAGACGTGTTAGCTGTCTCTTTCACGGAGGTTTGGGCTGTTCCTGAATTGGGAGGCTTACACGGAGGCTTACACTACTCTTAAACTCTGTGTAAGCCTTCCTGAATCTGGCCCATTGTTTTTCTATTGTTGATTTTTAGGAGTGTTATTAGAAGTTCAGCATTGTTAAATTGGGGTATTTCCTGTGAGAAGTAAAGTGATGGTTAGGGAATTTTTATAGATGATTGCTACACCACCTGCATGTTAGTTTTCTCTGTCGTACTGGGGGTGGGGTGCAATCTCATTTTCTCATTATTCTTTATTTCTTTTTTTACCCAGGTTTCAGTAGCCATGACTGCATCAGGAGTTTTTCTGGCAAGATACGCCTGTATGTCATGGATTTTATTGCATATGCTTCTTAGATTAATATTTAGTAAGGTGAGTTTGGATTTTGATTTTTTTTTTTTGCTTATATGTATTTGATGACTGTTTTATTTTGTGTTGAAGTGATGGTTTTATGAACAGTGGGACCTGGGTTGGGGTGAATATCTCCGCTAATTTTTTTGTATTGATATTTTACAGAGGGAAGTGTGTGGCCAATTATATTTTGGTCTTGGTTTGGTATTTGGTGAGAAATTACTTAGTAATGAGAAATTGGATAGGGTCTGTTTGTAGAGATATGGTGTCATTAAGAAAAACAGGCTGAGTAGATGTTGATATACTTTGTGAGGCTTGGTTGCTGTCCTACATCTTTGAATGAGGTGGGTTTGATAACTGGTGATGGAGGCTAGTGGAGTGAGGAGGAACAGTACATTATTCTGAGTTATAGGCATCTTTTTTAACTTGGGATTTATATTTATTGTAAATTAGCATTAGAAAATGTTAGGATGGCAAAGGTTTGGTTGTAAGGATGGAATCTGATAGTTCTAGGGGCAAGGATTAAGACAGTTTGAGATGGAGTCTTGTAGTGGTAAACTAGACTGGGTGTTATTATCGGGAGTAATTCAATTGATTGTTTTTCTTCTGGAGGGAACTGATAGTATTGGTTTGAGGAATATGTGGGTGGTTTTATGGAAGTATAAATGCAGAGTACAAGGGGATAGTTGAGAACTGGGAGTAGGGTAGTACAGCAGACTGAGCCCAACCAATAGCGAGGGTGAACAAAGTGGGTTGAAAAATAGGCAAAAAGAAAAAAAAATCAGTGGCTGAACTTTGACAGCCACAAATCTGCTGAGAGGGCAAAGTAAAAGGAACAATGCAGTTTAAAAGGCATCTGTGCTAGTAGATGAAAAGTCTTAATTTTGTTGCTCAAGGACACAGTTTTAGGAGAGTTAGTCCAATATCACCTTTACCTGACTAATGGTGATAATAAATAATTGCATTTGACTGTTTGAACAACTATGTAATGTAAAGAGGTTACTATGGACATTAAAATGCCACTTCCAAAGGCTACCCCAACCCCCACAGATCAGCAAACAATGAGAAAAAGTAAGCCAGAATGCATGATTGTAGCTCCAGAAAAATAGTGGTTTGGAACTGAAAGTGGTAACACAAGAAGAGAAATAAACTTAAAGAAGGGAGACAGTGGACTGCTTAAAAAAAAGAAAAAGAAAACGGAGCACGATTAAAGGAGAGAGTACCAATGTCAATGCTGTGGTCTAAGGAAATGGAGCTATTATAGTGGACAAAGTTCTCTGTTTTAGACTGCCATAATATTTATAATTTACTTAAAAATATAGCCCACAGACTGGTGTTCAAACTACTAACAGAATTGTTACATACATATCTATTTGGTAGCAAGGACACTTCTGTAAGAACAAACTAAAGAGAGTGTTCGGTGCACTGAATCAATGTTGATTGTGTGAGAATACTAGCTAAGAGTTGAAAGTGGTTTAATAACTGTCTCAGGCAAGGAGAAATAAGAAGGAAAAGAAGGAGGCCACGTGTGATTTCTGTCAAGGCATGCAGTTCCACTAAAGAAAGACAGGGAGATATAAACAATAGAGTAACAAGTCTAGAAGAAGTAAAGAAAATGTAAGAGAAAGAAATAGTTTGAGAAAAGCACTATGAGTAAATGTCAATATCTGTTAGGAAGTGGAGAGTAAAAGCTGACCAGCGGGATGTCAGTGGAGGAGGATTTACAGGCTATAAGGCTATTGCTTTCAAACTAGGACACTGAAGCACTTGTCTTCAGAGTAGTCACTATGCAGGTTAAAATACGCAATGACTGGATGTCCCTAACATTTACTCAAAGCACAAGGGGAGAGGTGGTACACAATTTGTCCTAAATAAATGGTGGGTAGATTGAGTTGACTCATACTGCCTGTTGGATGAGCCTGATGTGTGTATGCTTTAGGGATGTTTCTAGTGAACTTAAACCACAAGGTTAGAGGTGGTACAGAGTTTGTCCTAAATAAATGGTGGGTGGATTGAGATGACTCACACTATACAGTCCAGGGTGTACTTGTTTATGAAATCTAAGAAGTTTTGTGCATGTGCTAAATTTGAGGTATAGGTGTCACAGTTAATCATCTGGAACTTAAAATCTTCCAGTATGGAATTCCCATTTAAAGGAAGTGCATACAGAATATTTAGGAATTTGACATGCTTTTCGGGAAATAGAAAGGAGGTTCAGCTTGCAGGCTGTGATCTGGTAAATAATCCTGTTTAGTGTTATTTGTTTCTCAAAATGCTCTGTTTTTGTGTCTCTCAGAAATTACTTTGAGGTAATGTGCTGTCTTGCAAATGTATATAGGCCACCACAGTTTCCATTGAGACTAAAGCAGTCATATGACACAAATGCATGTATATGTGGAGTACATACTGAACATTTATTTCTTGTTTCAGCAACAACACTCACATGAGTGTGCTACAAATGTAGTAGGACATCAAGGTCTTTTAACTTGAGACCCCTAGTATTGAGTAGAGCCTCCTTGATGTGGTCTTGTGCATTACTGTTTTACTAGTTAGGTTTGGAGGTCCATTAGCTAGGTGTTGACCAGAAAGGCATTATGGGGGCATGAAGGGGGTTTGCCTGTACACAGAAGCTTTGAAATGAGAGGTGTAATCTGTCCCCTTCAAAGATATTTCAATTGTCAATCATCTCATCCCATGCTGACACATACTGGATCATCCTAGAATGATGCCAGCTATTTAGCCAAATGTTTAAATCAGTCTGTTTGTCTTTGAATTTCTTTATCGTTCTTGGTGAAGGAAAAATTTTGTTTATTACTTGTGTCTTTCCTGCATTTATGACATGCATGTAGATTTCTGATATGCCTCCCTACAAATCTTTTGGTGTGTTTGTATACCAAGCAATTTACTCCCACATAGGCAACCATCATATAATAATATTTGTTGGGTTTATGACCCATGATAGCTCCTGAAGCATCAGATATATTAGCTTGTGAGACAGCTCACTGTCATCCTGCTTTTGTTTGGACTAGTGAGAATAGAATCAGTGGGACTGACTTTGGAGTCACTAGTCACTAATTATTTGTGTCTGCTGAGTGTATTGATGCACTTTATTTGGGGTAATTTACTATCTTATTACTCTTAGCTATGGTTGTACTTAATATGTGTTGCAGTGCTTAATTTATACTATTCTTTTTTTCTCATTTTTTTGAACATTTTAACAACAAAACATTAATATATGCTAATATAAATATAAGACAAATATACATATCTAAAATAACAATAATAAACACCAACTAAATTAACTATTTACAATGGTATCTACTATAAACTAAGTATTTTAGGCAGAGAAAGAAATGTTATAAGAGTAATCTCTGTTTATCTAGCAGTTCTTTGAATTTCAACCATATATTATATGAAGAGGTGATTCTAGATGTTCTTGTCTTGATCCTAATAAGTTCAAGATAACAGACTTCAGTTGCCAAGTGTACAAATTCCATCGTAGTAGTAGTCTGATTCTTCCAATTCATAGTAATGACTTTTCTTACTAATGTTAAGCTACTCCATAAAAGAGGGTCCCCGGGATTCACTAATCCTCCGTGTAAGACTAAATAAGTCTTACACGGAAACTGCAGCCTAAGAGGATGACATAAGTGCACTATGCATATTCATGAGGGTGCGCTGACTCAACTCTTAGGCTAACATGGAGCATGCACGAGTGCAGGGGGCATGTCAGACTGCAGAGCAGTCCAAAAATCCACTCCCCTGCAAGTCCCACAATCATCAAATGTAAAGGCATGAGCGAGTCCGCTCAAATGTGTATATACACAACACTACACTCCCCCACATTCTAAACCCCTGTAAATTATAAAATGTAAAACTCATATTTTTTTTATTATTCCCAAAATAGCTGCCTGTATTTGCGTGTGTTTGCACAGGTTTGTCCATTGCTTAGCTACAGTTAGCAGTTTAGACATCGAAGAGGATAATAAGACACTATATGCAAATTAAGCCAAATAGCAATAGTGTAGTGGTAGAGCCTTCACACAAAGAGGAAGCATTCCCGGTTCAAGTCCTTACACTCCCCTTTCTATTTTCTGTATGAAATCTGTATAGAAAAATAATTTCTGACATTTATCTTTTAAATTTAGTAAAAAGCATTGAAATGGCCTATGTAGTAGTGAACAATATTTTATACATATATAAGAAGGTGAATTGGTTATGCATACTGATGAATGCATAAGTAACGTATCTTAAGCAATGTGAAGCACTGCTAAGCAAAGTTTACCAGTATTAAGCACATTTAAGTATAACTGCTCATAGCTTAGCACTGCTTTAACTAGTGCAATGGCTTTGCGCGGAGCTGTGCATCGTGCCAACTAGCGAAAACAAAACATGCTTGCACGTAGCTGCACACCGCGCTAACTAGCGCAACATAGAGCAACGTTGGGCAAAGTTTAGCAAAGTCTGCTAAACATAGCCAAACCTCCTAGCCGGTCAGGCCAGTAGTAAAATAAAAAGCAATGACAGGCCTCAAACCTGGGATACTGTGCACCATAATCACAATACTGAACCACTAACCCATGACAGCTTTTGATATTCATGCACTGTCAACACACATATACATATTAATCAAATTTTACCCAGTGCTAAGCAGGTGTGCACTCAGCTGAGAATTTTCAAATCTGGCCAATCACAAATACATGTGGGAAATGAGGCATATTTAAGCTCCATAGGTGGGAATACTTGCCATAACTGGTTGTAGCTCCCATCTGCAGGCAGCATGGCTGGTGCTGGAGAGGGCTCTCTCTTTCGAGCACAACAGTGTGGCATTGAGGAGTCAAAAGTGATGGTTTTGCTCCTTGTCCATAATCATGATGCCAGACTCCTGCAGTGCCAGTTCCAGGGCACTGAATACAAAGCGGAAGCCTGGAACCGTCTCGCACATGATCTCATGAGTGCCACAGGCGCCCCTCGGACTGGTGAGCAAGTCAGACACCACCATGTAGACCTGAAGAGATGCAAGCAGGACCAACTGAACCAGTGCATACAGGAGGCCCGTGGGATGCATAATGCCCCATTACTGAGTAGGTAGCCATGGAATGAAGTATGTAAGAATTGCTATTGTAGTCGATATTATGGATAGGTATATGTCTCAATATCACTTCATTTACTTTGCAGCTGCAGGTGTCCGTGCTGCGAATCAGCAAGCCTATGCAGATAGGCTGCTAAGGTTGTGCCACCATGCAGGTTAGTAATTATTCTGCATGTATTGTTATATAAAATAAGTAAGAAAGCCTGAAAAAAGGTGTTGTAGCCCAATAATAAAGGTATAATAAGTCTTGGATAACCTCTCTGCATGTACTGTTATGTAAAATAAGTGAGAGAGCCTAAAAAGAGTGTTATAACATATTAATAAAGGTATAATAAGTCCTGAATAATTTCTCTGCATGTATTGTTATACAAAATAAGTGAGAGAGCCTGACAAAGAGTGTTGTAACCCATTAATAAAGGTATAATACGTCTTGAATAAGTCATCTGCATGCACTGTAATATCAAATAAATGAGAGAGCCTCTAGAAAAGTGTGTAATGTAATTAATAAAGGCATAATTCCTGAAGTGTGTCCATGTCACTTTCTTTGAAATGTTGTTGTACTCTTGCAGTATAAAAATAGTAGTGTTGTATTAAGTGCTGTCAACCCACACTTGGGTAGGCCCATAGAAAGTGGATGAAGGGAGTGCCGGTATCTTTTAAGCATATATACAGTCCTCAACTGTGGTTTCATGACTGACATGTATTGGTAAATCTGGCACATGATTAACTTGTTATTGTGTTCCCCAGAAATGTCAGTGTGCTGCTAGAAATGTAGGGGGCTGTTAAAATATAACTGATAATGTCACCTGAACACATCCAGATATGTTGATAAATAAATATAAATAAAATATATAAATATGTAGCAGTAATATCTGCATCTTATACAGTTTGTATGTCAGATACAGCTCAGGTATATAAGGAACTAGCAAAACCCATTTCACAACTTAATGGACATTGCCTAGTGTAATAATACATGTAGGGGATATATACCTGCAGTCAATAGGAATGTATTGTAAACTATAAGTACATATAAGTTGTTAATGGAGGTATCTTTTTACACCCTACTGTATGTGCATAAACAATGCAATTCCACACCTCAATGGATATGTCTAATCTCAAAACATTTGTTGGGACATATGTCATATTGGTTTATAAATATCTGCATTTACTTTAATGCATGTGCCCTGTTCAAATACCACAATCTTGGTGGCCTGTTGCCACCAATCAATCCTGCATGCTGTTGGAATGTCCACTGTTGTTCTATATATGCATGTGTTATGCTTACTGTTCAACTGTTGGAACTCTGGTGTGTTGGGTTAATGGGAATATTACTGCATGCTGTTACAACTAATTTGGAATGCAGTTGGCTGTTACCAACCCATATTGTCATTAAATCCTCCTAAACATAGAATGCATGGGAAGGCCGGTCCCAGCGGACCCACCTGTCCCACCTTAGCTGGTGATGGCACCTGGCACCAGCAGGTCCGGTGCCCAGCCCGGGATCTCCTCCTCCTTTGGCCCTGTGCCACCTTCGGGTGAAAGCGCTGCAGGGGATGGGGCTCACCCCCCCCCCCTGCAAGCATGGCCAGAGGAGGGCCACCTATCAACCTCCGAATGGTCTGGGATGTGGTGTGCAGGGAGATCGAGCGTTCAGTCGCTGATCCTCTATGCCAGCTTGAGGCACATGTGGCACGACTCACAGGTGAGCCTGCCCCTCCTACACAGCCCCCAGCACAGCCACCCTCAGGGCTGTGAAGGTGCAGTGGTGACTGCCCATGGGTGGGGATCTCAGTTCCACTGTTGCCATCTGTGGGCTCATGGGCTTGCGATTTCCAAACATCCTTCCCCGTCAATGGTGTTCACCCACCACATGTGTCATATTCCGCCCCTGCAAGTGTCTTGTTTGTCTTGTCTGATTACCTCCCCAACCTACCTCCCCAAATATACCTATTTCCCCTACCCCACATAGACTCTCACCTGAAAAAAAAGGGCAATCTGCTCCCACAAAAAATTACGCTCCATACATAGCTGCCCATTTTGCACACATGTCCGCTGGACACATAAACTGATATTTAATTGGCAGTACAGCATACTTTGTTGTCCTCACCCCTCTCTCAGGGGTGGAAGGTTTTAAATTTCCCTCCAAATTTCTAGCATATACACAGCTGTTGCTGTTAAAGAAATGGGCAGCTATGGACCTTCCCTACACCCGTCCTGCACATTCCTAGCTGTTTTCCCTACTGTCTTTCCCTCTTTGTGCCCCTTTTTCACCACTTTCCTATCTCCCCATTTTCTTTTCTTTCAAAGAAATTAGTGCGAGGGTTAGCGGGAGTAAGCACTTTTAAGCAGTAGTTAGCGGGTTTGCGCGTATTACTAAGCTTCACGCAACCTGTGCAAACCCACTTACAACTGCTTAAAAGTGCCTTAGTCACCCTGCATGTGAGTGCCGTTGTTCTGCTCAGCAGCAAAATAAATCACCACTGTCAGTCTCGAACCCCGGACACACTAGACTGCATGAAGTACCACTAAGCCATAGTAGATATACAGCAGGTTGTTGCTGAAATATATATATCATGCATCAGAATGAGTGAATGTAAAGGAAAGATAGGAATGCCATAACACAAAACCTGTTCTGTGGAACAGCATCACGTTTCAACCCCCACACTATCATAGCAGGACAATCCCCACCCAAACGCACAAAATACCTGTGTGTTCAGGGTCCAGCAAGGATGTAGGTAGGCATACTCAGTACTGGAACTGTCCAGTTTTCATGAGCATCCTGTGCTAATGTCAACAATAAAAAAGCACCAACTGTGCAGAAGTGAGTACATTAATATTCACAGTATAGCAGTTCACAAACAGTTCATGTGCCAAATGAATACATCTCAATAACTACGTATGTATGGCAGCTAAATGTATAAGTAGAAAAGAAACTACATACTCCCATGTATCTTGTGTTAGCATTTGTAGGGGTGAGTACAATTCTACACTGACAACTATGTACTGGAAGTGGCAACATTCAGGTCTGAGTACATTTAAATCACGGGCTACACCCCTAGCTTCAGATATAAGAAGTATACCAACCTTCTGACATACACAACGGTGTCCACAGCAAACAAGCATGGGCCCCATTTTGGAAAGCTGAAAGGGCCACACCTACCTGACCTAGCAATTTAATGCACTGGGTTGCTATGACAGTGAGTACTGCAATTACCACACAGCAGGCTGCATGCAATTACCAAATGGTGGCCACCAATTGTTGCAAAGCCCATCAAATGCACATGTGCAGAAACCTATAAAAGCAGGCTGTACTTGCTGTCCACACATGCAATCATTTCATTGCAGCCAGGAAGAGAGAGAGAGAGAGAGAGAGAGAAACAAAGACACAGACAGACAGACAGGCAGACACCGACAACAGCAACAGCAAAAAAAAAAAATAAGATAATAAAAAAATATATATTAAAAAAGTTAAGATATAAATAAAAAAAATACAAAACACATGGAACTGACAAATACAAACACATACAAAGGAAAGGTATCTAACAGATATGTATTTACTGGCATTTAGTAGATGTTTTTGAAGAGTACTCTACATACTTTGAATCATTCATATGTGGTAGCAGTACGTATCTACGCGCAGATGCCCTGCATAACTACTGCCATGGAGAAATCAGTGTGTAGCTGTGTGCAGCGGGATATGACTGTGACATATGTAGTTCAGCATTAAATGTTAAACATCTGATCCATGTTATCTGTGTTCTGTACAGTAGTGTGTACAATGGCTGTTTGGGGGAGTAGCACATACAGTTATATAAACATGGATGTGACAGAGTAACAAATGCATGATAGCCATATTAACATGTAGCTTAACATTGGCAACAGCTGTACCAGGCTGGTATGCTAATCTAGCATTTGCAGCTATATATACACCCTCTAATATTATGGTGTACTCACATGTGACACCTGTTCATGTTGCAGCAAGGCCCAACAGGTCAGCCGTGAGGTCCATGGACTTACAACAGTATGGACCATGTGTGTGTATGGCACACACATACGGAGAGATCTGTCTGTGTCAGATATATTAGCATCTGTACATGTGCATAGAGCAAGGGACATACTGCAACTGTTTGTGAAGGATGGACATATATATGTTGGTGAAGGTTATGTGCATATTTCTATGTAGGTTGTAGTGTGTGGCAAACAAGACAGCATACAGTGCTGGTATATGACATGTGGTGGTTAAACGCTGTGGGTATGATTTGTCAGGTTTACAGTGTTGCAGCCAGTGAGGCCTGCTAAAGCTACATGGTCTGAGAACACCTTCAATGCATTCTGCACAACACTGTGCAATATTATTACATAACAGTATACCTCGCAACCTTCACATAATTGATATTCCCACCATGAAAGGTGGACTGTATATGTACCTATATGTATATCTATATGTACACCAATGGATGTTTATATGTATGTGTATATATATTTATATATATATATATATATATATATATATATATATATATATATATATATATATATATATATATATATATATATACAGAGAGAGAGACAGGGTCATATTTACTGCAACAGATGCCTGGTGACAAAGCCATGGACTCAAGCTCAATGTTGTAACTGCATTGACATCCCTTCTGGCAAAAACTCCGTACCCATGAACTACCACATAGGTGGTAGTCTACTTAACACCGAAAGTTTGATAAGAGACCATGGGACACAGGTGGACAGTAGTCTCCCCTTTGATAATCATAGTGCCACACTAGTCATATAATCTGTCTATGTGGCACACCTCATCACAAAAGGTGTGTCATCCAGGGAAAGATAGGTCAGTGTTCCTCTCTACCCATCACACATAAAACCCCTTATAGAGTACAATGCCCCATGTGGTATGTACCTCACAAGATATCTACAGCAAGTGGAAAGGCCACAGACATACCTCACAAAGAGTAATAACGGCCTCAAACAGATGCCCTATGCAGACCATTTCACAAAACCACAGCTAGACTGTGTTACATACCGCCTACCAGAGATGACCTCTGCCTAACATACCAATCTATGTCAAACCCAGAGCTGTTGGACATGCTCCACGTAAACAGATCACAATCCCTATGAGTTACACGCTCTAGGGACATAAACCTTGTCTCCTCAATAGACAGAAAATGCTGGAGGGATAGATTCCTATCTCAGAGACATCCCATAATCTGGAACAAACCACCTATCAATAACAAACCAAGCTCCTCATTATCAGTCATCATGAATAATCCTGATGATTGGATGGGAGATAGGAAATACACACCGGGAATCACCTCTGTGGCTCTGCTAGTGGGGCACGTGAAATTAGATTACATGTGTGTCAAAGGCCAGGGTAGCGTATGGCTAGGCTTCTATAGGCCCTAGGGCCAATAGCCTATTACCTACCTATGAATTGATACACACCCACATGTACTTGTTGAAATAATTGCTATGTGAGGTTGACTGATTGTGATGGTGAATGTGTTGGTGAATGTGTCAAGGTTCTGTAAATGTGTGATAGCTTAGTGAGAAACTGTTTCTGTCATGCTATTTTGTGTCCTAGCTTTGATCCCAGCAAAAGATGTTTATGCTATTGCTAGGCAGAAAAGGCAGTATGGCATACGGTCTGACGTAGTCCCTTGGTGTGGACTGGGGTGTGCCATTGTAGGCTAAAGCAGTACATGTATGCTTATTGATTGGTATTGCTGGTGAATCCAAACCCTGTATGAACTGTAGTACTACCTGAAGCTATATGCCTAAACAGCATAGTATGGTATATGTCCACATTGCTTGGAAACACTGTTATGTGTGTTCCCTGTAGTCCTCACAGATTACATACCTCAGGCATAATGTTTTGTAAGTACTCACACACAGTATTGTATGGTACACAGGTAAAGCTCATCTGGGTTGCCATACCTTTGTGTCTTGTATGTATGTGTGATGTGTATGTCAGTATGCCTGTAACATGCTCTTGGTCATATGTGTGTTACAGGATATAAGTGCGTATCTAGCATCATGTATAGTCTAGTACAGCAGTATGCCACCTATACTAGCGAATGTGCACATATGTTAGGTAGGGGTTTGCCAGCAACAACTAGTGTGGTATACTGGTAATACTGCAACTGGACTTTACAATTATTGCAATGGATGACATATTTCTTTATGCATTAGCTTGATATATACCTCCTGTGGCTAGGTGGTGCATTGTGTCACATACAGTGTGACATGTACTGTTGTATAGTCTTACATACTGGTTTCCCTTTGTTGCTGTGCAGAACATGGTTTGATATATAGAATGTGCCAGGCACTGTCAGGCAGTTGTGGTATGAGCACTGATATGTGGTTTTGAAAGTGTGTATCCTCTGACAGCCAATAGGTTGCAATATATGGCAGTTCGGTGATATCTGTACTTTAGAATGTTAAGTGTGCCACATGACTTGTTCACACATATTGTTTCATTGTCTTCCAGGGTCATGGCTCACTATCGCAATCCATCATATAGCCCAGCTGAGGATGAGCAGATCACAACCAGCCTGGTTCAGCACTACACCCTGCTGTTCTCAAGAACCAGCCAGGACCAGCATGAGCGGACTCCACTGTGGCAAGATGTTGTCCGTCGGGTAAATGACATAGGCATGCATAACTGGATATATGAGCAGGTACGCCATCACTGCAGTGATTTACTTAGACATGTCCGGCAGTGTGCATCTGATGTCCGTAGACAACAGCTTGCCACAGGTGGTGGGGTAACCATCCATCCCCCACTTACCAGAGTGGAGGAGCTGCTCCTCAGCCTGGTGGCTCCTAGCCAACAACAACAACAACAGCAAATATGTATCATCATGGAGGCCGGAGCCACCCAGAGAGTTGACACGGAGCGTGCAGGTAACATGGCATATATGTAGACTACTGTTACCTCTATTGGTAGATCATGCATATGTGAGATGTGTACTGTGTAGTTAGAAGATGTGGAGCCTGTTGTTGTGCAATACTGATACTTTTGAACATAATCTGTAGGCATGTGACTGTCAACCATTGTACCACTGTAAGATTGCAAACCCACAGTAGCAATGCCACAGTTGTTGCCACTGACAAACTGTCTCCTATCCTTGTAGGTCCCTCTGGTGTGACAGTAAGGCAGCATACCCATGCTGGTGAGTGTGTTCTTCATTTAATATTGCATGATATATGTGCATGTCATAGGTGAGGTGTAGGACATGTACACATAACACACCTATGCATAATGCATGCTGTCCATGTTTGCTGTGAGACTATGCACATCCCAGTAATGTGTTTAGCTGCCTCAAACACATGAAATACACAGAGCATCCCACACAATTGTGGCAAAACTGTAGTGGACATTAGATAGGCAGAGTCGATACACATGCACACAACATACACAACATTGTCATATGCAGTACACATTAATATGCTACACATGGCATATTCAGACACCCGCTGTAAGGTCACACTCCAGTATCCCAAATGTCACCCACACAGCACACATAATATACCTGAGGGGTAGTGACCTATCATGGATCTGTGTGACACTCTGCAACACATAACACATTCATGTTAGGCAATGCTCCATATTGGGCACCTTACAAACCCATTTAACAACTGGTTGTGAAATGGTGAATGTAGCCATGGTACTGCAGTTCAGTTACAGCATGCCAGGTGCCGGTCTGGTACACATTAGTAGCCTTGAGTGACCACATGATGCTGCATGATGATGGTTCATGGTACTACACCCCATCCAGTTACATTAACCACAGTACTACACATACCATTCATTGCAATGCACCTCACTGTTGTGTGTGTGCAAACATATGCACCTAGACACAATATGCATAGCAATCACCATTTGTACAAAGTGACAAATATATGTCTTGCAATGCTATGGAGTGTATAGGTCACATGACACACATTGGGTATGTGTGAAGTTTAATGTTGCAGTTGTGTTGTAGCATGCCATGTCATGGCTGGCACTGGCATGTACATAATATGTCCTACACTCACCATAACCACTGTACAATGGCTATGTTGAGCAATGGTATTCCATCAGGTATACATGCACCACTCATCCTGTGTGTATACATAGCATGCATGTGCTAAACCTGTGTCCACAATTATCTGCTAAAGACACAGATACTCTAATCAGAAATGGATATCTATGTGACACACAGATACACATGCAGACATGGTATGTATACCTGTGAGTGATGGTGCACAGGACATTACAGAGCTTTCAATACTTGCACAGCAATGTTGTGTCCATGTACACATTGCATTCCAGGGTGTGGCCAATCACTGAAGAACAACGCACATGCATCAGAGCCATGTATACTGTTATTAGCAAGGGCTGTCTACACCCACACTGCATGCTGTTGAGCAACACACGTCCTTCATGCTGATACGTGTGATATGACTGTTTGGCATGTGATACTTTACCCCACCATCAGACACTATTGAGTATGTTCTGGACTGCTGGTGGTGGTGTGTGCGTGTGTGTGTGTGTGTGTGTGTGTGTGTGTGTGTGTGTGTGTGTGTGAGTGTGTGTGTCTGTTTAAGTGAGGAGTGTATTTGTGTGCATATGTGCATGTGTACTTGTGTTCCTGTGTTCATGTGTGCATGTGTTCATGTGTCCATGTGTGCATGCATGCATGTGCGCATGTGTGCATGTGTTCATGTGTGCATGTGTGCATGTGTTCATGTTTGCATGTGTGCATGAGTTCATGTGTTCATGTGTGCATGTGTCCATGTGTCCATGTGTGCATGTGTGCATGTATTCATGTGTTCATGTGCTCATGTGTGCATGTATGCATGTGTTCATGTGTGCATGTGTTCATGTGTGCATGTGTGCATGTGTTCATGTGTTCATGGGTCAATGTGTGCATGTGTTCATGTGTGCATGTGTTCATGTGTGCATGTGTGCATGTGTGCATGTGTTCATGTGTGCATGTGTGTATGTGTGCATGTGTTCATGTGTGCATGTGTTCATGTGTTCATGTGTGCATGTGTCCATGTGTCCATATGTGCATGTGTGCATGTGTGCATGTGCTCATGTGTTCATGTGTGCATGTATGCATGTGTCCATGTGTGCATGTGTGCATGTGTTCATGTGTGCATGTGTTCATGTGTGCTTGTGTGCATGTGTCCATGTGTTCATGTGTTCATGTGTTCATGTGTGCATGCATGCATGTGTCCATGTGTGCATGTGTGCATGTGTTCATGTGTGCATGTGTGCATGTGTTCCTGCATCCCGACACAGCAGCCATACCCAGATGTCTGGAAGGGTACCACATAGGCAGATGTCCAGGGGTTCTAGTCGGAGCACTGCTGCTCATCATGCCCCTGGCAGACGTGCCACAGGTCTTACAACCTCACGCATGTTCCAGGCTGTCATGGAGGCACAGACATGTATGGAGCGGTACACCAGACAGGGACTAAGGGCACAGAGGGCACATACAACTGCTGTTATTGATATTATCCATGACCTAGCAGGTGCTATACATAATTACACTGAGGTCACTGATAGACGTTGGGGTGAGACATTAGATGTCCTCCGCAATGTCATGTCCATGTGTCAGGACAGTGTGGGATGGTTGAGACATTGACGTGGACGTATGCCAGCAACATCAGTAGCTGCCAGTTGCCGCAGATGTCCCTCAAGCCACAGCCTCTCCCGTAGTGCCAGTACCAGCCCCAGCAATGTTGGGGTGGGCTGTCCATAGACCGTCCTAGAAGACCACGTGCATGTGGCTCTGGACAGTCCCAGCAGGGACCTGGGTCCAGTGTATATCTGTTCACCTCTGGGGATTGTACCCAGTCTGGCTTAGTACCTGATACTGTCATTAGCACACCTGCAAGGCACAGGTACCGTGTCCATGGTCAGAGATGGTGATCTGTAAAGCCTGGCAGCTACAGTCTGTGGCTGTCCCACAAATCCCAATATATGGCAGCCACATGGTGGAACTGTGAAGATGCAGATACACTCACACATTACATCAACATTGGCCCATAGCAGTACTCTTGGCCCTCACACACACACACACACACACACACACACACACACACACACACACACACACACACACACACACACACACACACATACATGTTGATTGTATGGCTCAATGTTGGCCTCTGGCAAACCAACAACACACCCTGTGCATAAGATGAAACCTGTGCCACCTCCTGTCATCTGTAATATTGATGCAGGAACAGGCTACCATGGTGCTGATGCACAGGGTGACTTTACAGCAGTATAGCAATGCTAGCATGTTGTCAGCAGTAGAGTGTAATGATATCCTTGAAGGTGTAGCTGAGCAGGCATGATGCATTAAAGCTATGATTCTCAGTGTAGTATTGTTTACACCAGTGTTAGTTCCAATAGTGTATTGTCCGCCCATGTGTCACTTGGCTAATGTGTGTAGTATAGGCAGCATGTGTTAGAGAGTAGACAGTACTTGTGGGATGTGTGTAGCACACATTTGCAGCTGTACATTTGTGAACATGGTGGAGGTGCACTGTCTGCATGTACATGCATAGTGGACACATGGGCAGAGTAACATGCCCTGTGTTACACAGTAACACTCCATAGTTTCTATTGTTGCCCAGTATGCATTGTACTACACACATTTTGGAACTTGAGTACACATGTGTGTATGACATGGTTTGACACTGTGCTGTGGGTGATACTTTTACTATCTGTCATTGTTTTGCATTCTGGTAGTACACATGACCTCAACAGCCTGACCATAAACAATTGTTAGATGATGTCTTGACAACTGACACACAGATGTAGGACACACAGTAACATTTGGATCCTTCAGGTACTATACTATGCCAGTAACCAGTGGTATTCACCTGCACCCATTCCTGAGACCACTCCTGTTTGCCATATAGCTCACTTGCGTACAAGCAATCACAGCAGGGATATGTCCGTTCCACGTCTGGAAATGCATACTGTGGCCTATAATGCATTCTCCAGATAACACACACATCCTCCACAAGGGTATCATACAGACAGATACCTGTTGTCAAACCTATGCTGTAAAGCTATAAGCCAACCAGAGCATAGTCATCCACTTTTACGAAACATAGTATCCCCACAGTACCACATAGGTAGTAGCCACCAACATGTTGAACAGGTACAGATGTGTACATGCAGCCAAGTGTTATGTCATCTCTACTTTGGTAATCATATTTCCAAAAGTATTTAGAAATCCCTCGCTGGATCACATAAGCAATAAGGGGTCTGCATGCATATCCACAAAGGTTGTTGTACACCTATAATGAATAGCCATCATTGACAGACTTTGCTGCATTTGAACAGGTCTGTAATATACCTCAGTCATAAAGCCTCACTCACACAATTCAATAGAAACCGTAATGAGTGTGTGTGACACGGATGACCTAGGCCAGGGATCTCTGCAGTGGCTGGCCTTGTCACAAGCATACAGATGTGACCTAAGGTCTGGAAAGTGGCAGCACACTCTGGCAAAGATGACATATGCATTCATGGAGAAAGCAGGGTTCCCACCTATGAAATAATTGAGGTCACATGTACATATATGTATTTGCCACGCAGCTACCTGACATATGCAGTGCACATACTGTTGTCATACTGATATGTCATACAGTAGTAAAAGCAAAACCCACAACACATTGACCAACAGTATCACACACACACACACTTGTCAAGTGAAGGATTTAAACCCCTACCTAACTACTTCATGATACTAGTGGAGTACGCATTGACATAACGCGCTGTACACATTACAGGGAGGTCGCTTTTCCACAGGTATATTTGTAGGATGGTGACATCATCAGACTTGACAAAGATTAGTATACCACTTTTAAGGTATTTTACTACTCTCCAAAAAGGTTGCTCCTCTCCAAGGAGATCACACACGAACACACACTTGTCAAGGGCAGGATTCAAACCCCTACCTAACTACTTCATGATATTAGTGGGAGTACACATTAACACGACACGCTATACACATCATTGGGAAGTTTCTTTTCCACAGGTATATTTGTAGGATGGTGACATCATCAGACTTGACAAAGATTAGTATACCACTTTTAAGGTGTTCTACTACTCTCCAAAAAGGTTGCTTCTCTCCAAGGTGATTACACACACAGTTATCAAATGCAGAATTCAAACCCCTACCTAACTACTTAATGATTCTACAGGAGTACACATTAACACAATGTGCTATACACATTAACACAACGTGTTATGCACATTACTGGGAGTTCTCTTTTCCACAGATATATTTGTAGGATGGTGACATCATCAGACTTGACAAAGATTAGTATACACTTTTAAGGTGTTTTACTACTCTCCAAAAAGGTTGCTCCTCTCCAAGGAGATCACACACTTGTCAAGTTCAGGATTCAACCCCCTACCTCACTACTTTATAAAACCACAAGAGTACGCTTTTCCAAGACATGCTATACACATTACTGTGAGTTCTTCTTTCCACAGGTATATTTGTAGGATGGTGACATCATCAGACTAGACAAAGTGGGTTACATTAGGTGACATTAGGTGGGCTACATAGAAGGAATGTCTAAACACTTTGGCCATGTGATCATCAAAGGAGAGTTTACTATCTACCTGTATCCCCAGGGCCATAATGACTTTCTCTGTACATACTGGATTATCACCTATGTGGTAATTTGTGTGCAGTTTGTTTTATCCTAAGAGGATGAGTATGCATTCTTTGGCATTCTGCTTGAGGGCATTGTTTTGACACCAGGTATCTGTCTCTGTAAGACCCTTCTGAAGGATGTCTGTGTTAGCCATAGAGTCGATTATGGACTACATTCAGCAGTTATCTGCAAACCTGTTCAGCCATACTCCTCCCATGCTTGCCTGTACCTCTGAGCAGTATCTACTGAACAGGTGGGGTCCCAGGACCAAGACCGGTGTGATGCCATTTGTGACTGGTTTAGAGTCGGACATGGCACCCGCAACCCTGAACATGTGTGCTTGATCTGTGAGCCACTTGGCCACCAATCCTGTGTCATAGCTGTTAATGTTCAAGCTGGTAAGCTTGTCCATGATGACAGAGTGGGGAATGGTGTAGAAAGTCCTTAGAGAGGTCCAGGTGGGCTGTGTGGACTACTTTCACCTCCATCTATGTCCTTGGTAACTGTTTCAAATAAGTCAACTAGGTTTAGGAGGCAGGATCTGCCTTTAACAAGGCCAAGTTGGGTAGAGTCCAGTGTCTGAAGGTCCCTAATGTCTCTGTTTATGGGTTCCATGATAATTTTCTCCATAGCTTTGCAGACCAGGCTGAGTAGACTTATAGGGCAATGGTTTCCAGGTTCTGTTGTGGCTTCCCCTTTGTGGAGCTGGATGGCTGTTGGTGCATGCTGTTCTTTGGGTATACAGCCTGTGGTACGATTGAGTCTGGACAGTGAATGCAGGTGACAGTGTAGTTCCTTTTGGGGCTGGTGTAAGACGCAGCCTGGGACACCATCCAGCCCCAATGATGCTGTGTTCTTAGCTTTGGAGAGGGCTGTCTTTACCTGCATGTCCATGAAGTCTGGGGCTTTGCATTCTTCTGGGATGGACACAGGCCCTTTTGGGGGTGATGGGGGGGGGTTTGCACTGAAACTATCCCCCAGGATGTGGGCAATGTAAGTTGGTTCAGTGTATTTCTTGCCATTTTTCAGTAGCTGACAGCATATTTGGAAGTTGCCACCTACATGTTTGGTATAGCTAATGAAGGCTTTGTGGTTGTTATTCTCACATTCCTTGGCAATTTGTCTTTAGAAACTGGCCTTGAGTTATTTTATGAGCGATCATTGTTTCTTCCTAATAATGATCAGTGAAGTTTGCTCTATCATGTGTTCATTTCCTCCTGCTGTTGTCTTGCTTATTTATGAATGACAACCACCTGTTTGGTTTCTTATTTTTGGAGGAGTGCATCTTGGTTTTATTTGGGATGTCTCAATCAATGCATCCCTGTAGATGCTCATAGGATGCACTTGTAAATGATTCAGCAGATTGTATAGCATTAGCCTATAGCAAGGGGGCTTTGGAACTTCCCACTTTGGTCTTGGGAAGCGTGCAATTTGCTTTTGAAAATGTCTTCACAGTAGTTTCATTGACTGGGGGGAGGTGGGATGTGGATGTCCAATGTGATTACTTTATAATCTGATATTACCAGCAAGGGGTTTATCTCTGCTGTGGTACACTGGTACCCCATGTTGGTGATGATCAGGTCCAGTATGTTGTCACCTCTAGTGGGCATGGTGACCAACTGTTCCAGGGTTTCTGAGTTTTTAAACTCTTGGAAACATTGGGCAAAGGATGTTGTACACGAGTAATTCTCCCACTCAATGTTTGGCTAGTTGTAATCTCCTCATATAATGGTGTTTTATAGAACCTTTATATTTTCCACTGTTCTCAGGAATACTGAGTGAGGTTCCTGAGACAAGGTAGGTGATCTGTAGCAGGCTACAATCTGATAAGCAGCTTTGGCCAAGTTTAGTTGCACTTGCATGGTCTCCATGGCCTCATGCTGTGACACTAACCTGAAGGTGTGGGTATCTATAAGGTAAATGGATACACCCCTTCCTTTGGTATTTCACTCGTGGTTTTGTGTCCAAATATCAGAGGGAATGTGAGTGTTTTACGGGAGCATGTCCAACAGCTCTGTGTTTGACATAGCTTTGTATGTTAGGTAGAGAACACCTCTGAGTAGGCGATATACAAGGGAGTACGGCTGGAGCATTTTGAGATGGTCTGTGTATGGCAGGTATTTCAGGCTGCTAATGCTCTTTGTGAGGTATTGCTGCAGGCTTTCCAGTTGTTGTAGTTGTCTTGTGAGGTACATAGCAAAAGGGGCGTTGTACTCTATTATGGTTCTAGTGAGTGATGAGTAGAGGGGAACAATGTCCTCTTCTATTCTGCATGAGACACCTTTTGTGATGAGGTGTGCCACATAGGAAGATTTCCTGACTACTGTGGGGATGTGATTATCACAGTTGAGTCCACTGCCCACCTGTGACCCGAGGTCTCTTGTCACACTTTCAGTGTTAAGTATACTACTGCCTATGTTGTAGTTCATGGCTACAGAGTTTTTAACAAAGGGGATGACAATGCCCTTTTTGGCATTGAGCTTGAGCCCATGGCTTTGACAACAGCCATCTGTCTCAGTGAGGCCCTTTTGTAGGATGTCCACATCTTTAGTGTTTACAAGCATGGCTCCTAGTTTGCAGTCATCTGGTAACTTCAGTAGCCACATACCTTCCATGTTAAAGTTTACTTCAGGGAAGTAGATACTAAACAGGACAAGACCCGGGACTGGAACCTGTGGTACTGCACTCGTCACTGGTCCAAAGTCATACATGGAGTCTGTTATTTTCACAGTGTTTGTTCTGTCCATAAGCCTGTTGGCAACACATCTTGTGACATAACAATTTATACCTCATGTAGTGGGTTTATCTGTATTTACAGAGTGTGGGGTGGTGTTGTAAGCCATGGCAGGATCTACATAGGCTGTGCGAACCACCTTACCCTTGTCTATGGTTTTGGTGACTGCTTCAATGTCATCCACCAGGTTTAGGAGACATGATCTGCATTTTACAAACCCAACATGGTTGTGGTCCAGAGTTTGGGGATTACACATGTATTTTTTAGAAGTTGTATGATGATACATTCCATGGCCTTGAAGGGCAGGCTCATCAGGCTAATGGGGCGCTAGTTTCTGGGGTCCATGGTGTCTCCACCCTTGTGTAGTGGGATAACCATTGTTGTGCACCATTCATAGGTTCATAGGTTCATAGGTTCATACTAGGCTATCTGCCCTGGGGCAATTATAAGCCTAGCCCGATTCTGTATGGCTTATGCCACCCCTTGATTTGAGTATACTGTGCCCTTTTTAAGGTTTAGTTTACTGTGCCTCTGTCTAATAGTGACACGGGAGTAATCCCTGGGAAAAACCTACAATCCCCCATCCACCTATCGAGATTCTTCTTGAAGAGATTCAGTGAGGTGCTCTGCCTCACATGAACTGGAATTCTATTCCAGAGTGAAGGGAGCCTCTGGGTTATGAACCTGTCTCTCCAGCAAGTTCTATTTATTTCTGTGCTGAGGTTCAAGTCCCTCGAGCGTATGGCTCTAAGGGATTTAGATTTACTGAGGTGGAGCATGTCCATTAATTCTGGATTTGACATAGCTTTGTATGTCAGGCATAGATCACCTCGAAGTAGGCGGTATGCAACTGAGTAGAGCTGGAGTTTTTTTAACCGAGAAGCATATGGCATCTGTTTGAGACCCTTGATCCTCTTGGTGAGATACTTTTGGGGTATTTCTAATTGCTGCAGGTGTCGGGTAAGGTACATCCCAAAAGGGGCATTGTATTCTATGATGGGCCTGATGAGGGATGAATAAAGGGGCACGATTACCTCTCTTGATCTAGATGTGAAACCCTTCGTGATGAGGTGGGCTATGTAGAAGGTCTTTCTAACCACTTTGGCAATGTGGTTTTCAAAGGAGAGATTGCTATCAACTTGGGTCCCCAGGTCCCTAATAACTTTCTCTGTACTTAATGGGTTTCCGCCTATGTGGTAATTTGTGGGCACATTGTTTTTGCCAAAGGGTATGACTATACATTTTTTGGCACTTAGCTTTAAACCATGGTGCTGGCACCAGTTATCTGTCTCTGTGAGACCTTTTTGAAGGATGTTTGTGTCAGCTGGAGAGTCGATCATGGCTCCCAGTTTGCAGTCATCTGCGAACTTGGTGAGCCATAGTCCTCCCACATTTGCCTGTACCTCAGAAAAGTATATACCGAACAAGAGTGGTCCCAGGACAGAACCCTGTGGGATGCCACTTGTGACCGGATTAGAGTCTGAAATGGCTCCAGCAACTCTCACTCTGTGGGTTCTCTCTTTGAGCCAGTTTGTGACCCATCTTGTGACATAGGGGTTTATATTTAAGCTGGATAGCTTATCTATGATGCCTGAGTGGGGTATTGTGTCAAATGCCTTTGCAAGGTCCAGATAGGCTGTGTGGACTACCATCCCTTCATCTATGGCTTTGGTGACTGTTTCAAAGAAGTCAACCAGGTTCAAAAGGCAGGATCTGCCCTTGACAAAGCCAAACTGGGTAGGATCTAGTGTCTGTAGGTCCCCAATGTCTTTGTTTATGAGCTCCATGATGATCCTCTCCATAGCCTTGCAGACTAAGCTAGTCAGGCTTATGGAGCGATAGTTTCCAGGGTCCGTAGAGGCTCCACCTTTGTGGAGTGGGACCACTGTTGCTGTACGCCATTCTGTGGGCACATATCCTGTAGTGAGGCTGAGATTGTATAGCTGTTTTATTTGAGGGATTAGGTCCTCTTGGAGTTCATGTAGGACGCAACCTGGGACGCCATCTGGTCCCATAGAAACAGTGTTTTTTGCTTTGGAGAGGGCAGCCTTCACCTGAGCATCAGAGATGTTTGGGAGGCAGCCCTCTACCGGGATAGATACTTGCTCTTTTGGGGGGGGGGGAGAAGTTTGCACTGAACCTGTCTGCCAGGATATTGGTGATGTCTGTGGGTTCAGTGTATTTTTTGTCATTTAGAATCAACTCAGAACAAGTCTGGGAGTTGCATCCCAGGTTCCTAACATAACTGAAAAAAGCCTTATGATTATCTTTGGTGTCCTGTGCAATTTTTCTTTCAAAGCTGGCCTTGGAGGATTTTATGAGGGATCGTAATTTTTTGCTAGTACTGATCAGAGATGCTTTCCCTATTAGGGATTTTGCTCTATCATGTAGTAGCTTCCTCCTTCTGTTGTACAGTTTATTTATGGCAGGGGTCCACCAGACTGGATGCCTGCCTTTGGATGATTGGGTCTTGGTTTTGTTTGGGATAGCATGATCCATGCATTCCTGGAGATGTCCGTAGAATGCGTTTATATAGGATTCTGCAGTTTGGGCCATAGTTTCCACTGGCCCTGGGGCCTTGAAGGATTCCACTTCTGTTTTGAGAAGTGAGAAGTTCGCTTTTGAGAAGTTTTTCACTGTGGTTTTCTCGGCTGAGGGTGGGGTCGGGATGTAGACATCCAGTGAAATTAATTTATGGTCTGATCTTACCAATGAGGGATATACTTCTGGTGTGGAGCATAGAGTCCCCATGATGGTAATGATCAGGTCTAGTATGTTGTCCCCTCTTGTGGGAGTGGTGACTAGTTGTTCCATAGCATCTGAGTTTATAATTTCCAGGAATTTTTGGGCTAAGGTGCTGGGGCTTGAGTAGTGCTCCCAGTCAATGTTTGGGTAGTTGAAATCATCCATTATAATGGTGTTCGGAGAGATCACCATGTTCTCCAATGTTTTCAGGAAAGCCGAGTGGGATTCCTGACTTTGAGAGGGTGGTCTGTAGGATGCTATAAACTGAAAAGCAGTCTTGCCCACTGTTAGTTGCACATGGATGGTCTCCGATACTTTGTGCAATGCCACTAACCTGGAGATGTGGATATCCTTGATAAATATGGAAACTCCCCCTCCTTTTGTGGTTCAGTCTGGGTTTTGGGGCCGAAATGCATGATATGAGGTATAGCCTGGTAGTGCTGGGGTGCTCTCTGAAGCCTTGAACCAGGTTTCTGTCACTGCACAGATATCGATGTTCTCCATACTGAGGAGAGCTTTGAGTGTGTGCATCTTGAGGTTAAGACTTCTGGCGTTAAGCAGCAATACCCTTAGTTTCTTGTTCCTTGTGCTGTCTATGGGGGTGGGTTTGACTTTTGAGCCTTGCCTAAAAAAGGCACTATGGGGGTGGCAAGAGCCTTTGCCAATATCCGAAAGCCATTCAGCTGGCACAAAGCCTGAAGTGTGGCTATGACTGAACATGGTACGTCGGTGTTGTGCCTGTTCATTCTGTGGTTTGTGTAGAACACAGCCTGGGAAGTTATCTGATCCCATGGCTGCTGTGATACTGGCTTTGGAGAGTGTTTTTTTACCTGTGCAGCTGTGATGACAGCAACTTTGCAGTCTTCCTTTATAGTGATGTGCTCTTTCATGGGTGAGAGGGGGGTAAAGTTAACACTGATCCTATCTGCCAGGATGTTGTCAATATCAGTTGGGTCTGTATATTTAGTGCCATTGAGCTGTAACTCAGAACAGATCTGAGTGTTGCCATGACATGGACCTGTCTGTTGTGCAGAGATCTCCTTAGTAGACAGTATGCAAAACAGTACAGATTGGGCTAAATTCAGTTTTGTTGCATGGGGCAACTGTTTGAGGCCAGTAATTCTCTTGTTGAGATATTTCAGTGGTCTTTCCAGCTGCTGATGGTGCTTAGTCAGATTCATCACAGGTGTGTTGTGGTAGTCTCTGATGGGTCTGATGACAGATGAGTAGAGGGAACCTCCTCTGACCTGCATGCACAGACCTTGGCAGGTTGTGTGAAGACATAGCATGATTTTCTGACCTCTTTGTGAATGTGTTTCTGGAAGTAGAGATGACTAACCACATTTGTCCATAGATCCCTTATTATCATCTCCATATTTAGCCTGTGTGAGCATGCCCAGTATGACCTTTCAGTATGTTGTTGCCTGACATTTGCTTTGTTTATTTAAGTGCGTGAGCATGCCTAGTATGACCTTTCAGTGTGATGCTGAATGAAATCCACTACATTTGTTGAAGTGTGTGAGCATGCCCGCTATAGACATTTATACTATATGTGTGTGTAAAATCAAGTTGTATTTTTACAGCAGGGCTCACCTTTGTGTCATAAATCAACAGGGATCATGCTGTGCCTGCAGGACTTCCATGAGACACTTTGCATAGACTTATCAACATTTCTACATACAGGGTGGACAGCTATTCTTTGCACATTTCTACCCGGGGGCACACCTGATTGTTACTGTGGGTGTACATAGGATGAAGGGTTCACTAGACACTTATACACATTTGCTAGGCCTGCACTGCTATGTAAGGTACTCCATTTCAGTCTGTACTGTTGCCTATCGTACTGGCTTGAGGCATACTACTGTACTACAGATCTTGGCGTCCACTGTCACGTATATTACATTGCGACTTCATAGCCTAACCCAACCCACATCACAACGCCCGGCCTGTTGTTTTCTGTCTTCATAGGCCTCTGGGGGAGGTTACCTATATGCCTCTTTAGGGGCATGCTACATCATTTCTTTGTGTTTGCATTTGTGTACAATTGTCCTGCTGTGTTGGTGCCAGTGAAATGCTGTCATGGCTTAGTGGTTCAGTACTGCTTGTAGAACCAAAGAAACAGATGAGGCTCAACACGGCCGATAAAAACCACTTTATTCAACTGCAGTATAGTTAGCGCTTTCACATTTTAACAGCGCTTCTTCAGACTTCAAAATAGTTCATAACAAAACCAGTAGTTTATAAATGAATTTAAAATCAAGTCAGCCAATAAGGATTGCTAAACAATTAATTTATCAAACATATTAAAGCAACAGATCACAATATAGTCACATATATTCTTAAAAAAAGTTAATACATAAAGTTACTACATAAATAGATAAAAATCATTATGCAGATTGGTAAAATAGCTAAATATATCATATATTTAAAAGACTAAAAAGCTATACAGTACTAATGTATATATAAACTAGTGTTTATAAGGGCATGATATTAAGAAGGGCTTAAGTGTAGCCCTTTCATTTAACTCATGCCCTTTATTTCCCTGTAGCTTAATGATCCATCTATTTTCGCATTCTTCTGTGTAATTCTTTATGTTGCCTAGTCTATTCGTTCTATAAACTAACTGCAGTACATTAAACTTAAAGGAATGCATTGTCCCTCTATTCAAAACCTGTCTGGTCAAAGTATTATGTTCATCTTCCCTATTAATGGCATATATATGTTCCCTCACACGTTCTTTAAGGCTTCTATTTGTTTTACCAACATAGAAGCATGAGCATAGTTGACATACTGTCAAATACACTAGATCCCTGGATTTACAGTCAGCATAAAAGTTGAAAGTGTGTTCAATACCTGTGTCAGGATGTACAAATATATTTTTACCAGACATGTAGTTGCATTGATTACAGCCTCTACAGGGAAAGGTCCCTTTCCTATTAGATAAACTAATAGCATTTGTATTGTTTTCATAGCACAACAACCTTTTTAAAGATTTAGTGTTTCTGTATGTGAAGCTTGGCCTATCACCCACTAGCTCAGAAATTCTTTCATCAATAGTTATAATACCCCGATTCTTACTAATCACTTCCTTGATTTTCGAATTGACATTACTATATGGAATAACAATTCTACTGACACTGGGAGTTGTATTCCTTTCTCTTGTTCCAGATCCCTCTCTATGATGTCTGTATAAATAAGGTTTACCATTACCTCTTCTAACAGTACTATTGACTTGGTATACCTTTTCTGCTTCTTTTTTATCATAGCCTCTTGTTAGAAAATTATCTACTAGCATCTCCTGTTTGGAAAGAAAAGTCTCATCATCTGTTGTAAGACGAGATATCCTTAGTGTCTGATTATCTACAATATTTCCATAGATGTGTCGAAGGTGCATGCTGGTACGATGTAAGATATTGTTTTGCCAACAAGATTTTCTATACACCTCTGAATGTACCATACCATCTTTTTTAGTAATCTGAACATCTAAAAAATCTATCACGTTCAATGAATATTTAAAATCAAACCTTAGAAAATTCGTAGTACCGTTTATATACTCAATAAACTCAGTCAATTTCTCAACTGTATCATTCCATATAAAAAACACATCATCTACAAAACGTTTATAAAATATGATGTTATTGTTATATAGGGTATTGGTTGTCACATAAGTTTGTTCCCAATATGCCAATACTAAGTTGGCATAGGAACTGGCGCAAGGGGTACCCATTGCTACACCTTTCTTTTGTAAATAATATGTATTATTATAAGTAAATACGTTATTGTGTAATACTAAATCAAGTAAGGTTAAGATCTTAAGAACCATATCACTAGACATCCCCTTTTCAATTAAATAAAGCGTTATATATCCCATGCCAATATCATGTGGGATAGTAGTAAATAGAGATACTACATTTAAAGTAACCAATATCTCATCATTAGCTGTTGCATGTGTAGAAAGATGTGCACCATAACTTTCTAAAAATTGTTGAGTATCTTTTAGTATAATAGTAGAATCATTGACTATTGGTTTTAACTGTTTTTCAATAAAATTCGAGGCTGGTTCCATGAGCCATCCTCCACCTGAGACTATGGGTCTCAGAGGTGGATTTTCCAAATCTTTATGTATCTTAGGGAGACCCCTTATTGTTGGAATAAGGGGATGTTCAACTAATAGATATTTATATAAATCACCATCGAATAACCCCCAAAGTAACATGTCATATAATTCATGATGTACATTCTTAATCAGCTTATCAAGCTTCACATTATTTAACACTGAATAGGTATCAACATCATCAAGCATAGTATTCATGGTATTAGAATACATATCATGGTCTAAAATAACAACGGCACCTCCTTTATCATCTTGTCGAATTACTATATTGCTATTATCTTGCAACTTTTTAATTGATAAGAATTCATCAAATGTTAAGTTAAAAAACTCAGGTTTGACTTTAGATCTATATAATTCAAATAAGTCGCGTTCACATGTTTTATCAAAAGCTTCAAGCAAAGGATGATATGGAGGTATGGAGCTAGAAAGTCTTCTAATGTTATTACTAGGTTTGCATGTATTATTACCAAATAAAATCTTTAAATTCACATTTTTAATAAATTTCTTAATATCTAATAAAATGTTAGTAATGTCTACAGTTTTAGCTGGTATGAATGAGAGTCCTCGAGTCAGCAGGGACCTTTCACTATCAGTTAAAATATAATTAGAAATGTTTACTACTAGTTCTGTTGGGTGGGCCTGAGTATTTTCCGTTGAAATTCGTACCTGTTGTCTGATGTTTTTTTCTTCCTCATATTCCCTTGAGGCAGCCAATTCAGTCTGTCCGATTGACGAATCGATAAAGGGAAAGATACTGGTGCTATGGGAACTCACTTGTCTTGAGATAGTCCCAATGGTCTTGTATCACTGTCTATAACCCAAACAGTTTTCTTGCTGCTTGCACCCTTTACATCAACAGTGCTACAGGCATTGAAAATCGTCGAAGAATTTTCACCCATCTCGCGTCGATTTTGACTTCCTATAGTAACAGCATCACTGGACGCTGAGCCTAAAGATGACTCTACATATGATGACGTCAATATAGTGGGCGTGGCAGTTTCCACAGGAGTCACTGTAGTCTCAATTCTATTTGTATTAGCTATAATAGCACGAATATTGATGTTATCATCAGCATTAGTAGGACAATTTGTACCCCTTGTACCATGCGACAACAGTGCACAGTATCCTGGGTTCAAGTCCTGTCACTGACTTTTATTTTCATGCTGGGCAGACCAGACTGCTTAAGGAACAGTAAAGCAGATATGAGCATGTTTACCTGACTTTGCTCAACTTTGCCCAACTTTGCCCGACCTTGCCCAACATTTCTCAACATTCCCGACGTTGCGCTTGTTGCCGTGGGATATTTTGTTTACATATACTAATTAGTGGTAAAAGCTGCCTAGCACTGCTTTATATTGCTTAAAACATGGCAATTATGCCTCAGGTGGTGCTGCAGGGCTGCCTATGTCAGATGCACATAGTACACTTCCTATACATGTGTGTAAACATGTAGTGTCAAGTTAGGCATCCCTTTTATTTTATGTGCAAGTCAGAGGGAGGTATAATTTCCAGGGTTCCTACTGAGCCAGTGTATGTGCTATGCATTGCCTCTTTGCCAAAGCCAAGGCATACTGGGCACGCCTCCTTCTGCCTACTGGGGCAAGCTCAGGTTGTTCCTCCTCCGAGTCACGCTGTGGCTGTGCAGGCCTTGGCAATGGTGGGGGGCTGTTTGTCCCTGCCTCATGCTGTTCCTGCTGCAGCTGTTTTTGCAGGATCATACTGTGTAGCATGGCACATACCATGACAATTTGGGTACATGTAGTTGGTGAGTACTGCAAGGCTCCACCAGATGTGTCCAGGCACCGGAACCGTGACTTGACCATCCCAAACACATGCTCGATTACATTTCGTGTTTGTGCGTGTGCCTCATTATGGAGTTCTTGTTCAGGCATGTGTGCATTTCTGATGGGTGTCATCAGCCACGGCTCCAGTGCATATCCAGCATCCCCCACTAGGTGACTGTCAGGGATGTCCCCATTGGCAAATGTCTGGTACAGCTGCGTCAGATGCCAGATATGGGAATCGTGGTAGCTTCCAGGGCAGCCAGCACACACATTCAGTATTATGCCCTGGGCATCGCACACGACCTGGCAGTTGATGGAGTGGAAGCCCTTGCGGTTGATGTAGGCCCTACCCCGCTCACCGGCTGGTGCTTTGATGTGCATGTGCGTGCAGTCAATTGCACCCACTACCTCAGGGTATTCCGCTATTTGCTGGAAGAGACGCATATTTCTGGCCAATACCTCACAGGAATTGGGGAAATATACATGATCACTGACATGTGCTGACATGGCATTAAGGAACTGGTGCAGTACCCTGGATGCTGATGCCTGTGAAATCCCCATCATATCACCACTTGGTCTCTGGAAGGTACCTGTTGCTAGTATTCTTAGGCCAACACATACCTTGGTTTCCACTGGGATGGGTTCCCCTCTGTTGGTTCTGTGTGTGAGGCATGGCCTGCACAGCTCAACAATTTGCTGCAGAAGGTCTCTGTCCACTCTATAGCGCTCCACTATCTCCAGCTCATGTAGCCCCTGGTAGGGTACCCTGGGTCTGTACACTCTTCTCTGTCTCTTCACTGTGGGTTGCTCAGCAGCATTCACAATGACCCCACCTTCAGCATCTTGCACATGTTGCCTTATAATAGCAATGGCAGCCCCTAACATTTTTTTTGTCTCAGTTAAGCTTTAAGAAAACAATCTGTTAGATGGCAGCATGCTTTCTCACCCTTCTTTGCTGTTCAAACAGGAATACCCCAAGGCTCCATACTTGGACAGCTCCTTTTCAACATTTTTTACAAACAACCTACTTCTCTTTGTATACTGCAGTGTTGCAGTGTTTTTGAGTAAAACATGGGGGAATGTTGTTTGCAGAGTTTTAAGTGCTGGGCTGGGCTGGGCTAGTGTACTGCCTGTGTAATTGGCTGATTCTGATTGTTTTCACCTGGCAGCTCTGTTAGTTCTCTTTGGTTAACTTCCTACTACTTCTTTTCCTTCCTTTTCCCTTTCTGTTTCCACAGGGGGCAGTGACACGCAAACAAGCACAAACACGCGCACACGCATGCACACAGGCTTATACAGGCTTACACAGGCTTACACGGGTGCACACGCATGCACACAGGCTTATACAGGCTTACACAGGCTTACACGGCTGCACACAGGTGCACACAGGCATAGACGGGTTTACAGGCATGCACACACGTGCACACAGTGTAAGCATCTTTGCAAGAAACTTTAGTGATATCCACGGCGTACACCTTCAGTTTCTGGGTTTCAGTTAAGACACCTGTAGACACGCCTCTTCCAGTCCTGAGTAACTCACAGCAAACACATGCCACTCTGCTCCAATAAGCTTACAGTCTTTGATACATACCCCCTCATGATGTCACCTATCTTCTACTCTACTACTCCCCTAATCCTACACTTACACTCTAGGGACATGGTTCACATAGCAGGGAAAACTGGGATTCACTATCCTTATCCTCATTTGCATAGGATTGCCTACTAATGCTTGGTTACATCTCTCAAACTGAGCTTCCCCCCTTAGCAACCACTACTCAGTAGCCATGTTGTCTTCAGCCTGCCATTCACCTGCATGGCAGAGGAATATTTTTAATAAAATGCCTATTTTTGACTTTTTTGTTTTTATTTTCATGTTTTTATAGTGCCGCACGTTTGCACGGTGCTCTGCTACACTTAAACATCGGAGATCAAGGAAAAAAATATATATTTTTAATATTTTGCAACAGATAAAAATGCCAATGGCCTTATGTTTGGCCATTGGTATGCTTCCTCAACTGGATGCATCGTTTATTTGGAGCTGTCATAGCTCCGTTTTGCTATTTGCAGAACGGTACTCCGTTACCAGTGGAGTGCATTTCTACAAATATCTCTGCTCTTACTCGAACAGGTTAGTGTTTCCTGGATCGCAAATTTACCTCATTTGCATAGCTTTCAGCAGCAAATGAGGTAATTTGCATAAGATAACACAGTGTCCGTGCAAGAGTAGTTTTAGGAGCTGTCATGCACCCCCCCCCCTGCCGGCTGTTGCTGGATCGCTCGGCAGACATATTGGATGTCTGGAGTCTTCCTCTACTCTTAGACTCCATGCAAGACTTTGTGAGTCCGGCCCAGTATTTTATTTTTGTGACACAAGTGGATATAAGTGTATTAAATAAAATAAGAGCTTTGTTCAACATACATTTATTATTAAAAACAGATTGTAAAAAATAATTCATAGTATCCCAATAAGCTTTAAGTTTTATACAACAGTAAAACATGCTGCCAGTCAGCTTTACCATTTACTTTACATCTCCAGCATCCTATGCATTTATTAAACATCAATTCAACTTTATGTGGTGTGATAAAGGTTCTATGTAAGAACTTCCAAAGAATATACTCCACCATAGGAATGTAGTTTGTTTTGAAGACTGGAGTTTTAGTTTTATCATCTTCACTTTGGGGAGATTTTATTAACAAGTCTATAATAATCCCAATAGCTTTCTCTGACATACTGTTAAGTACCTTATATATTGTTGATAGAAGTCCCTTTCAATTATATTCTGGTGCATTAGAATAATGAGTAAATCAATACATTTCATAAACCTGAATGGAGTCTCACAAATACTCACTACCCCTACTCACTACAGTAAAAATTCTACTAGTTCTATAATTGATTGGATCTTGACCAACTCTCCAAACAACTATTGTAACCCTTCTACCTTCCCCGACTCTATATTAGTGACCATTATCTCATCTCTATCTTAAGGCACTCTCCTCATCTCTCCAAGCCCCATCTCGAGAAAGATTGTAAGAAACTGACTAACTTTTCCCCTGAAACCTTTAACTATAGACTCTCTGCCATCAACTCATCTTTCCTAAAATCTCTCCCACTCAATGACGCTGTTACTAAATTCAACCACATTTTCCTTGATGTCCTAAACTCTCTTGCCCCGACTCACAAAATCAGAATCAAATCTAATTTTGAACCCTGGCTCTCCAAAGCTACTCATGCTTTGATGCATGAAAGAGATGATCTATGGAAAAAATGGCAATCCACTAAAACTGTCACCTTTCTCCAAGGTTCTAAGCAACTTAGAAATTGTGTAAAAAATTATTATTTTGGATAAATGCCAATATTTCACTAAATTTCAAAGCTCTCACTAAATTGACCCCAAACAATTCTGGAGTACTATCAACTCCCTGCTCTACACTGGTTCTCCTACCATCCCTAACCCTTTCCACTATCACTCTCCCTCTGAAACTGTAGACATACTCAACAAACACTTCATAGACAGCATCTCTAAGCTCCTACCCTCTGGTAACTCTGCTTATCCTAAGTCTTCTGTGTCACCTTTACCTCCCCTTAAACCTCTATGCTCCTCTGTCTCTCGGCCTTTTACCTTGGGACCTGGTTCTACTAAATATATCAAATTCCTGCTTCTTAAACTAAAAACATGCTCTCCATCCACTGATAAACTCCCCCCTCAGTTTCTGAAAATTGCTGATGACTCTGTTGCATATCCTGTATCTATCTTAATCAACTACTCCATTCAGGAATCTACTGTACTGGAAATATGGAAATACTTCTATACCACTCCTCTGCACAAAGGTGGCAACCCTGTTGAACCCTCTAACTATAGACCAGTCACTATTCTCTCACTGCTGTCTAAGATCCTTGAAAAATGTATACATACTCAACAACTTATCTGGTGTTTTGTTAATTGCCCAGCAGAATAATGCAGTTTTGACTGCTGGTTTCAAATAAGGTTTACTCTATTTGCCGTAAGTTACTTTAACTTGCTTCCTGTAATATTTATGTACATAACATTAGTTGATGTGTCTTTTATTAATTTGATCATCTTTTACCTATTTTTAAGTCAATATGAATGGCACAGCAAGTAGGCACCAAGAGCAATGGAAGCGAGTGGTAGTCAACCCGCCCGTGGTTTCCATCACTTTAGAAGTTGTGAATGGAATTAATGGGCAGAGTTATGATGAAATTAACTTTGGGGTTTAGCAATAGAGTATGGGTTACTACATGTCAACGTGGTTAATTTTCATTATATTAACCATAACTTATTTTAGCCACCTTCCAGTACTAAAAGTGTATGTGGGCATCTAGTCGTTGTGCCTTTCATTAATTTTATTAACTTCACTACTTTTTTATGTATTTATTTCAGTTAATATGAATGTCTCATCTAGTCCTTTGCATGAGCAATGGAAGCAAGTGGTAGTCAATCCGTCCATTGTTTCCTTCACTTGTGTTGTAGTGAATGGTTCCAATGGGCGGAGTTATGACAATATGCATGAAGGATTCACTATGTACCCTGTGACAGGGAATGAAATAGCATGTGACCTTGCAAGAGGTTGTTTTAAATAATATGTGTTGGTTCACTTGTTTTTATTGTCTGAAGAAGTTTGTTCAGAGAACTGAGCGAAAAGTGTGCATCGTAATAAAGCATCTTAATGGATTCACTTGTGGTCTTGTTGTGGCATTTCGGGCAGTTTTTATTTATTTTATAGTAGTTCACTGTATTTCTTTCTTGTTGCTTGTTGAATAGTTCTACCATCTTCAGTTTGTTGATTAGTATACAATTCAGCATCTTATGTAGTAATTAGCAGGCCACAATGCTTACCACGTATGCATGGCTCTAGACATCATGTAGAGCCACTTACTGAATACAAATCAGCACGTTATCATGTGCAGATCACACTGTAATGTGCACCCAGTTTTAGTAAACAAAATATGATTTATGGAATCCTCTCCTGTGTTTATTTGATATCTGTATATATATATATATATATATATATATATATATATATATATATATATATATATATATATATAGATATAGATATATATATATATATATGGGTCCCTTACAGAAGACAGACAGCTCACAACACCGACACACACATTGCCGACACCAAAAGCCTGACACACAAAATACCGACAATGGGCGGTAAGTCTCCATAGTGCGGAATGGAAATATTTCCATTCCTGCACTGTTGTGCGATCTCGGAGTTGGTATATTAAAGTTACAAGGGGGTGTGGGGGTAGAGCTTCCCACGGCCGGTTCAGGGGGGCAGAGCTCCACTGCTAGCAGAAAAAAGGAAATGTTATTTTCTTTTTTTCTGCAGTAGCGCTGTTGTCGGTGTTTCATGTGTTGGGCTTTTGATGTCGGCAATGTCGTTGTCAGTGTTGTGAGCTGTCGGTCTTCTGTAGGGGTTCTATATATATATATATATATATATATATATATATATATATATATATATATATATATATATATATATTTATTGTATGCTATCATTTTTTTATCATCACCATTACTAATCTGCTTTGTGTTTGCTGACCACCTTATTGTCTTCATGTTGTTTTACATTTATTTAATGTATTACAGATGTTTTGTTTGTAATATATCAGTCTTGTTCAAGGTTTTTAGTTCAGCTTAGTAGTTTTAGGCTTTCTACACTTTAAGATCTATTAATCTTGCCATATTTCAAGCTATTATCTTGTATATGTCAGTGTTACTTATTTTTATGCCATTCCATGCTTGGAACCTCCTCTTCTGCCTTTTTAATTTTTCTGTGAATTAGTCAAGCAAGTTTTTATTCCACATTAATTTAGGCATTACATGGGATCATCAGACAACAGATGGCGAAAGTCATAGTCTGCGGATTCAATGCACAGAGTGGCTAGACGCCACATTGAATGATTAGATTCCAAACAAAAACAAAAATGCATTTGAGTCAGGGATCTATCTAGTCTCGCTGAGATAACTTCAGTTTTGAGTAATCAGCTTAGCCACTAAACAGGAATTGTCTTCCTAGGTCCTAGAAAACTGTAGCTTTATGCTAGACTATACAAAGCAAACTAGACATTCTTTCAAACCTGGTTTAATATGTTGACCTTCCTTTTATCACGGAGCCCTTGCTAAATAAGAAGATTGACTATCATCTGGCAAGCTGTGATGCGATTCCAAACCCATGACAAGGAATATTGCATGTGAATTTGCTGTCTGTTTTAAAACACAGCATCAATTTACCCACATAGGCTGCGCACACCAAGATCTCAGAATACATCTCTTACAACAGAACTGCCTGGTAGATTACTCATTATATGCAACCCTCTTATTATTTTTGCTTATTTCTGAGACACTCTGCAGGTTTCCTCACTGATGTGATGTGAAATGCAGCCAGAACAGATAACAAAAGATGACTTTAATGCTAAGGTCAATGACAAAGCTGTTGAACTTGATATGGGAACATTAGCTTTACTCAGTTAATTTTTCTGATACTGATACTGGGGAAACTGTCTGTGCTTGATCTTTCAATTTTCAGCTTAATTTGTTTTATCTTTGTACCATTACTTGATAACTTAAAGCTGAAGCTCCTGCTGATTTTATTTCCCAGTACTGAGATACCCTTGACAGGTCAAGACTTTGCAGATTTCAGTGCCAATCTTTACGACTAGCAGAGATTTATAAGAGGAACAACACTGATGTTCTGCTATTAATTTCCATGGCATGTGTACATCATATGCAACTTGTTGCACACTAATCTTAGTTTTAACCTGGTACATTGAGCTTCACAGGTAATGATGGAAGAGTTCTCAAAGTGACCATTCAGCATATGGTTTACCAATTAGAAATTTCATGTAAGAAGGAGTGTTCTTGTCCTGTGAGATTTCCATAGCATCAGATTGATGTGTGTGAAAAGTCTTCCCACCTGAACAAGCTCCCTGAATCATGCAATCACCTATAGCTTACTACAGGACCATTGCACCATTTTCCAGCTGTTAAGGATTTTAAATTATGCATTGTAATCATAGTATTCCTTGGCATATGTAAAATTACTATATCAGTTAAATTTCAATATATATAATGTAATTCTATTCTGTGTAGTTTAAAGTTTTAGTGGTGCAAGGCATGGGTTTTGCTTTATGATTACCTTTTATCTTAACTACCAAACAGCTGTGTATGTAATCTTCACCAGTTATATTGTTTTCCTAAAGTTTTCTTGTTAATTATTCAATGTTATTCCTATTGTTATACTGCACTGGTCATGTTCAATCCATGTATATGACTGAAATGGGTCTTATCAGCCCACTATCCTTTTCAAGAAACTTTAATAAAAACATAATATATGTATGTGTATATATTTATTTCCATAGAATATAGGGGTTGCCGCTAAGATTGATACACAACTCAGAAAGCCTTATCTATCTGAAAACTTGAGGAAACTGTGAGTTTTTTTGCAAACTAAGTTGCTGATATTAGGTGTTAACTCCACATAGATACAACAATAACACATGCTAACATCACTACTAGACTTTTGTTGGTAAAAGGTTTATTAAAGTGACTATAAGAAGAAGTGCAATTGTTGGACCTACTGCATGCCACAGTATGCAGGTCTATAAAACCTTACATGGACTGTTGGTTAAGTGTGATACCAAACTCTGTCTTCATTTATAAGAATGAGAATTTTTCCATATAGTTTTTAATGACACTAAAAGCATTTTGTCTTCAAGATGCTTTACTTATATTTGCTACCTTTAAAAACTGACAAGATGCAATCCTGTACTGGATGGATTTTAATAACTTAAAACTCAACACTTTGAAGACTGTGGCAATATGTTTTTTCATTTCACTACACATTTTTCTCAACGTTAGTGACATTGTCCTATCATGCTTTGTTATTAGAATAAAGTAGAACTTAATACTGTTTGTGAGAATCTTGGGAGTCTCTTTGATCATTCATTGACACTCATGTTCCAGGTGGGGGCTGTTGGTAGTTCATCTTACTATCACCTAAAGCATGTCACTTTGACTCAGTAACTAATATCTGCTTTAGATCATGTTATAGCAATACATGCTGTAGTATTGTCCTAGTGGGAATAATCCTGTGCACTTTTAACTAGTACTTAAATATGTGACCTTACACACAGCACAAGGTATGGAATTGCAAGGACTGCATGTGATCTGGTACTTCTCAGGTAGTCAACTTACTGATACAATGCATGATTTGTGAAACTTTCAAAGACTACTGACTGAAGTCAGGTTACCCTTAAAAATCATACACTTATTCTTCCATGATATACTTGTCCTACAAGTCCGCTTGTCACCCTGTACTCCTGTTAAATAACTTAGATGTTCAGGTGAAGGACTACTTCAAGGACTTAAGTGACAAGCTTTAACAGGCACAGACTTGCATTCCTGGCACCAGTATACATGAGTAAGGAAATGTGGGTGGGCTTTCTCCTGACCTACATTATTCATGTGTGAAAATCTTAACACTGCCACTGCTGCTAAATACAATACTACATATTACTTTATCTAATAACCCTTTCCTAACAGTATCGCTTTACAAAATTCCAACTAAGACCTCATTCCTTTAAATTTTATTGTTTTTTCAAGGAAGTTAATCCTAACTGACAACTTCTGAAAAAAATATTGGGCCGGATTCACGAAGGCTTGCACGGAGTCTAAGAGTAGTGTAAGACTCCATGCAGCCTTCGTGATCCAGGAACAGCCCAAAGTCCGTGTAAGAGACAAGCTAAAACGGCTCTTACACGGAGTGGGCGTGGATAAGCTAATCACCTTACTTGCAGCCGAATAGCATGCAAATGAGGATGATTAGCGATCCAGGAAGCCCAGAACAGCCCGTGTAAGAGCCGTTTTAGCTGCAGAAATGTACTCAGTTGACAACTGAGTATGTTTCTGCAAAAACTGCAATAGAGCCATGTCATCTCCAAATAAAGGGTGCATATGTGTCAGGCAGCATGCCACTGGCCAAATATGTGGCCATTGGCAAAGTAACCTGATGCAAATATATTAAAAATATAATTTTTATTTTTCGGCGATTGCCGATGTTTAAACCCAGTGCAGCCCCACGCAAACGGGCTGCGCTGTATAAAACATAAAAACGAAGGTTTTAAACCTACAAATGTAGGTTTTATGCAATACATGGAATGTCAATGCAGGGACCAGCAGACCAAAACCAACATGGCCACCGTGTAGTGGTTGCTAAGGGGGGAAGCTAAGTCTAAGACATGTAACTAAGCATTAGTAGGCAATCTGATGCAAATGAGTGTAAGGATTCTGAATTCCACTGTCACATAGCAAATGAGCACAGTCTGAGTAGTGTAAGAGTTACAGAAGGGGGAGGAACAGAGTAGGAGATAGGTGACATCACAGGGGGGAATGGTAGAAAGAAATGCAGTTCATTGGAGTTCAGAGTTACATGACAGATGTCAGACAGATATCATGGAAAGAGGTGTGCCACTAACTAAGCATAAGAAAGTCAAGAAATGGAAGGTGTACACTGTTGCCTACACCAAAGCTTCTTGCTGGATGTGTATGCCCATGTGTGTGCGCCATGATGCGCGAGTAAGGCAGTGTGCGTGCGTGTAAGACAGACTGAGCATGTGGGAGCGTGTTGGGAGATGTTTAACACTGTTTGCGCGGGCGTGCATGCATTTTAATCCGAATAAGCAGATTCTGAACTATGTAAGTATGTGTGCGCGCGTGTAAGCCACTGTGAGTGTATTTCTGCTGGTTTACACATGGCTCCACCCTGAAGAAACAGAAAGGAAAAAGGAAGCAACAGATTTAGTAGGAAGCTAGCAGGGAATACTGCTGGAGCTAGCAGGTGAAAACAATTAGATGCAGGCAATTACACAGGCAGAATAGTAACCCAGCCCAGCACTTAAAACTCTGCAAACAGCAGTGCAGGATGTTTCTCTCAAGAGACACTGCAAGACAGGAGTTAAGTTATCAGAAGTGAAAACTGAAAAAGCTGAACTCAGAGCAGAAATGTTAGGGGCTGCCATAGCTGTCATAATGAGACATAGGCGACTTGCTGAGGGTGGTGACAATGCAGATGGTGCCAGACAACCCACAGTGAGGAGACGGAGAAGAGTGCACAGGCCCAGGGTCACCTACCATGGGTTACATGAGCTGGAGATAGTAGAGCGCTATAGAGTGGACAGAGACCTCCTACAGCAAATAGTGGAGCTGTGCAGGCCACGCCTCACACACAGAACCAACAGAGGGGAACCCATCCCAGTGGAAACCAAGGTATGTGTTGTCCTAAGAATACTAGCAACAGGTACCTTCCAGAGACCAACTGGTGATATGATGGGGATATCACAGGCATCGGCCTCCAGGGTACTGCACCAGTTCCTGGATGCCATGTCAGCACATGTTGGTGATCATGTATATTTCCCCAATGCCCGTGAGGTATTGGCCAGCAATATGCGTCTCTTCCAGCAAATAGCGGAATACCCTGCGGTAGTAGGTGCAATAGACTGCACGCACATATGCATCAAAGCACCAGCCGGTGAGCGGGGTAGGGCATACATCAACCGCAAGGGCTTCCCCTCCATCAACTGCCAGGTCATGTTTGATGCCCAGGGCATAATAATGAATGTGTGTGCTGGCTCTCCTGGGAGCTACCATGATTCCCACATCTGGCATTTGACGCAGCTGTACCAGACATTTGCCAATGGGGACATCCCGCATGGACACCTAGTGGGGGATGCAGGTTATGCACTGGAGCCGTGGCTGATGACACCCATCAGAAACGCACACACACCTGAACAGGAATGCCATAATGAGGCACACGCACAAACACGTAATGTAATAGAGCGTGTGTTTGGGCTGCTCAAGTCACGGTTCTGGTGTCTGGACACATCTGGTGGAGCCTTGCAGTACACACCAACTACATGTACCCAAATTGTCATGGTATGTGCTATGCTACATAATATGATCTTGCGAAAACAGCTGCAGCAGGACCAGCATAGGGCCAGGCCAAACAGCCCCCCACCATTGCCAAGGCCATCACAGGCAGAGCGTGACTGAGGAGGAACAACCTGAGCCTGCCCCAGTAGGCAGAAGGAGGCGTGCCCAGTATGCCCTGGCCTTGGCAAAGAGGCAACGCATAGCACATACACTGGCTCAGTAGGAACCCTGGGAATGATACCCCTCTCTGACTCACTCATATAGTAACAGGGATGCCTAACATGACACAACCTGCTCTCAAACATGTACAGGGAAGTGTAATATGCGCATCCGACAGAGGCAGCCCTGCAGCACCACCTGAGGCATGAATGCTATGTGTTAAGTAATGTAACACCATGTACTATATGCACACCTGAGGACCCTGACTAACATCCTACCCTCACCAAGCATCATGCCACAACATGACAATGAGATGATCAAGTGCAATAATTGACGGAAGTATCGCAGTTAGTCAAAGGGGATCCAATGTGTGCCAGTCTGGGATGACATGCTGAGCATGACATGATGCACCACCTGCTAGGACTGGCGTGCACCTATCAGTGCAGGCCGTTTGGATACTGGCAAAAGCTGTTGTTACCCACAGTGTGCCCTGAATAGGTAAGGCTCAAAACACAAACCTATCTCCATAGGTATCAGAAGGGATAAGAATAAGATAAGGGATAAGTCGAAACAGCAAGATGCATGCAGTCTAAACTCACCCAGTATGGAGAATGTTGATATTTGCGCTGTAACAGAAAACTGAGCCAAGGCTCACAACAGCACCCTAACACTACCAGGTTACACCTCATACTGTGCTGTACAGCCTCAAAACATGGAACAAGCTACAAAAGGAGGGTGACTAGCAAGAATTGTCAAGGATAACCACACCCCCATGTTGGTACCACAACAAAAAGCAGCATGGACTAGCCATGGTCAAGTAACAGTGGCTAAAACTGCCCACCCAGTTTATAGCCTGCTACAGACTACTGTCCCAACACCAGGAACTGCACCTGGCCTATGCTGGAATACATGAATATATCAAGTCCTCCAAACCACATTATATTGGGTGACTGAAAATACCCAGATATAGACTGGGAGCATTATACTAGCTCCAACAGTGTAGGACAAAAGTTCATAGAATCCATAAACCAAAAGGCCCAGGAACAACGTACCACTCCTACAAGAGGGGTAAGCATACTGGATGTGATAATCAGCAACATGGGTACTGGATGGCAAGATGAGAAGTGTATTGCTCACTGGTAAAACCAGACCATAGAGTAATCACACTGGATATACAAATCCTGACCACAGTCCCTGGCCAGAAAACCACAGTGGAAAACATGTGTTAAGCAATATTTGCACTCTTCCAAACTGATGTGGAATCCATTAAAGGTCCTGTGCAGGTGCAAAATATGGACCACACCTCAGAACCTGTAATACAGCCATTCCATGAACACTGCCAGGAATTCTTGGATTATGCAATCCTAAATTAAAACAAGACACAATGCAATACACGCAGGAATCTGGCATGGTGGACACCAGCCATAACCAAACCATGCAAGAGAATGAGGAAGCTACTACATGATAGAGCAAACATAAACAATGAAGTAATCACTGATCAGTAGTATGGCAATAAAATCTGTCCACACATACAATCCACTAAGGCCAGTCACAACAAGTTGAATCTGTGAATCCTGAGGCAATGTTACACCTGCCCCAAGTCCACAGACAACCCCCAACTCCACCCAAGAAATACAAATATATGTGAGAGATGCAACCATCTATCCAAACTGCAGGCTGAGCTCCCTCAACTCAGTACTCCCAAAACTAGTCAAGAGGAGAAGATAACCACACACACCACAAACACAGTCCCACATAGACCTATCACAACTGCAAACCAAACACATAAACACAGAAAAACATTCCCGGAGGCACAAATTACAAGCACAGCACATCAACAGAGGCCTCTAAAGCAGACACCCAATCAAACAACCTCCAAACATAGCACATGCAACACATAGTACACAAAGCTGGTGTGCCAAACAGTCACAGGCCAGAAGGAGAAACAACATGCCTGATACAGTTGTAATAGGTGACTTCATAGTCAGACACACTGCTGTCCCGCACACCAGACTGAACAAGGGAAAGGGTACAGTAAGCTGCCTGTAGGCTGCCACAGTACACCACATAACAGAAGTATGCAGGTCACTCCAAAGCAAGTAGAAATATGATGCAGTCATAGTCCATGCTGGTGTGAATGACCTGAGATGTACCTCCCTAGACTACATGAAAAGAGACATAGATGAGCTCTCTGATTATGTAGTCCAGGCCGGTATGACACTCACCGTTTGCAGCATCCTACCCTTACCAAGAATAATGCCACAGTACAAACACGGAATGATCAGTCATAGCAAGTGGCACACTTACTGGTGTCATTCCAAGGGGATCCAATGTCTGTCTGCTTGGGATGTCATGCTTGACAAGCCACGCAGCTGTTCTTGGGATGGCTTGCACCTGTTACCCCTGGGCGTCTGAATATTGGATAAGGGCTTTGCCACCTACATAGAGCCTTTTATAGGCAAGGCTGAAAAGATTGACCCACCACCCTAGAAAACATAAGTGGAAAGAAACATAAGGGTAATGCTGACCAATGCCAGATGTAAACCCCAATATGCATGCTCCCAAGGCCATCCCCAGTATGGAGAACATCGATGTCGTCATAAGAAATGGCAACCTTGCAAAAAGATCCAGGTTTCCTTTGTGTCATCCCCCAAAACCGGGAACCTGGAGGGTGAGTACCTTTTCGAAGAACCCTCCCTAACGCAACCCAAAGGAGGGGCCACCCAGGAACTAAGTGGAAGATTTGGTAAGCTGACATGCAAGAAACCCCAAACAGGCCCCACCCCCCAAAAAAATAAATGCCCCCCAAAAATCCCAAACGGTCCACTTACCAAAAGGGGGAAAACCATTTTTAGGGAAGGGCCCCCCAACCTGGGACAAAACATAAGGTGAACCCAATTCCCAAAGGGCAAAACGTCATTTACCCCCAAAAGGATTACACAGTCAACAGAGGCAGGCCCCATCTTTTCTCTAAAACCCCCAAATTAACAACCCCAAAGGGGTCCTTTAGACCCCTGACAGTTAAAAAGCCCAAAATACCAAAGGAAAATTCCAAAAAATTGTAATTTTGGGGTTGAAAGTAACAGACTAGCCACAAGGGCATTACCTGTTGTGAACCATCCCCAAACCAGGAGAAGGGCATTCCCCCCAGAAAATCAAATCCACGGAGCTGGGGGTAAGTTCAATAAAAAAAATTGAAAAAATTCTGGGGGACAGTAAAACCAAGGTCCCCCACCGGAAAAAACCCCCCCATTTAGGCAAGCCCCTCCTGAACCCAAACGGAATTTTCCCCAAGTAAGAGGGGTTTACACGGGGCTTCACTGTGTAGCCAACAAGGAAGAAAGAAATCTAAACCAAAATTCAATAAAAGGGGTGGAAAAGAAATTGGACTAACAAATGTGGGGTGGTGTGAAAACCCATAACCAAAAGTAAAAATTGAACGGGACACTAAGGAAAACCCAAGGGCTTTCACAACTTTAGGAACCATTTTGGGAATTAAGTATTTTGTCCACTTCACAAACAAAAAACCCAACAAACCCTAAGGGGCATAAACCCCAAGCAAAATTTTCCCACAACTCGGGCCCCCTGCTTCAATGCAGGTAAAGCCAAACTAAAACAAAAACAAAGGAAGGATAGATTTCCGGGCTTTCAACATGGACCCAAAGTGGGAATAAAACCAATATGCTCTGACCCCCACAAATTTTCCCCAAAACAACAAAAATGGCCCTAAACAAAGGGGGCCGGGATCGAAAATTTCCCCCAAAACCCTGGGCTCTTGCAAGCTAGGAAAAGGGACACAGAACAACAAAAGTTTTGGGGCCTCTACATGGCCCCTCCCAGTGTGGTTTCAACAATCCTCCCCCAAACATTTTACCAAGAAAAGTCAAAGGCATTGTACAAGTGGTCCCCAAGGGGCCTTTGAAAGGTTCTAACAATACCCAGGTTTCTTAAGTGCTCCCCAGCTTAAAAAAACCCCATGTAAAGGGGGCAAAAAAAGGACAAACGACATGGAACTCCAGTGCCTAAAACCAGTTTCGGGCCCCAAAGGTTGGGCCCGGGGGACCCCCTTGGTATATACCCCATGGTCAAAAAACTGGGGACTTGCAAAGTTTCAAATACAAACTGTCAAAATAGCCACCAGCTAAAAACCCAAAAAGGGGTGAAACAGACAAGGGAAGCCATGTCAGAAAGTTTTGCAGAAATTTTAATCCCCCCCGGGATATAATGGCCCAAAACCCTGGTGAACCCTTATTTTCATGTAAGGAAACCCTGGGGCCCGGTGAAATTTGCAGGACAAACTGTCTTATTTTTTCAAAACTCCCAAACCCCCACCAACAAAGGGAAATTTAGGGGGGGGCTTGGGGCCTTGCAGTCACCCTATCAAAATTTAAATACCCCGGGGGATGTACCCCCCCCCATAACCCTAAAGAAAATATAACCGGGACAAAGGTTGAAGATCCGGGTTTGCCTGTGTTGTGGTTCAAAAACATCTCCCACAATCTGAAGGGTAGCTAGAAGGAGCCTGCCCCAGCATCTTACATGGACAATGACTCATGCCTAACCAGAAGCCCCCCCCCCCCCAAGGTAACCCCATACGGGTCCCCAAAGGGATTATCAACTTCCCAATGGAATTTGTGGGGGTGGGGTGGTACTTTACCGGGGTTCACCTGTACATGAAAGGGCAAGTATCAACCATGAAACGGGAAACCCAAAAGGGGTTTAAGGAAAAACCAACTCTCCAACACAAGCAACAGGGACCCATTTTTTTCAAAGTCCCCTATTTTTCATAAATTTGGGAAAAGTGGAAGTAGTTTTTCTGAAAAATGCCAGGGTCAAGTAACAAGGCCCCAACCGGGTTTTCCCATACAAATAAAAAGCAATCAAAAAACCCAGGTAGCCACCACATCAAAACTACCATAATTTAACAGCACATGTTGGGTTTTAAAAAATTTTAAAACTGTTGAAATACCCATGAAACAGCGGAAGAAAACCCTTTTGCAAACAAAGCAGTTGTACAAACTCCAACATGTCCCACACAAAAAAAGGGGGTGATATTTTAAGCAACTACCACAAATTTTCTCAAGTAACTATAATCTACATGGGCATGTAAAATTTGAAAATGAGAATTTTCAGAAACATCCCAGGGGGGAACTGGGTGTCACACCCCCAAAACCAGTTTACATTTACACACAACGGGAAACCAAACCCCCAAAATTGAGTCCCCATCACAATTTTGCTCAGAGCAAATATGGGTCCCTCCCATTCAAACACTTAAATGACAATTTTTCAACAAACGGGGAAGTTTGGAATGATGTCAAACACTTAGCCAAATAATTGCTTTTGACAAAAAAATTTGGGGTTAAGGCAACACTAGGCGTTTGCCCAGGGAAACAGTTAAAATGTTTGGCCCTAAGGATCCTTCCCTTTCAAACCAAGATGCAATTAATACACGGGGAAAAGCTTCCCATAAAAATGGCCGCAAATCCCCAAAATGTCATAACAATTATAGGGGTTTAAATTTTTCCAAACAAAACTTTGGGGTAGGGTTTGAACCTGCAAATGCTGTTTTGGGGTTTGGGGGGGTTTTTTTAAGTTGTCAGAAAATTCCCGGAAAGGGAAACCCTAAGGAGCCATTTTTTTCAAACAAATGTAGATTTAAAGTTCAAAGGGAAAACCCTAGTTGGGTAGGTTTGAATCCCGCAAATGTCATTGTTGGTAGGGTTGTTGAAAGTCTTTTGGGGGGGGGGTTTTTGGGGGTTTTGGAAACGGGGGGAAAATTTCCCCTTTTAAACTGGGAAACACCTAAGGATGCAACCCTTTTCAAAAACCAAATTTTAGCACTTTTAAATCAGGGGGAAAGGGAAAAACCCTAAAGGTACCCAATGCTTTTTAAGTTAAATGTTGGTGGGGAACCCCCAAGGGCAATTTTTTTTGGGGGGGGGAGGGGTTGTGGGGAAAACCCCCGGAAAAGAAAACTCGGGGTCCCAATTTTTTTTAAAACCTGTATGTAAACCCCTTAAAAGTGGGGGAAAAATGTTGTGGGTTTGTGATTCTGCAAAAAAGGGGTGGGTTTAATCCTCAATTTTTTTTTTGTCAAAATTTTGGGGAGGGAAACCCTTTGGAAATAAAAGAACGGTGTTTTTTTTTAAAATGTGAGAGCCTTTAAATAAGCAGGAGAAGAAAAACCTCCCAGCAATGCAAATAGTGCACTCTGCTAATGCATCCGTCTCAAGTGTCATAACATAGTTAAGTAGGGGTTTGAATCCTGCAAGTGTGTGTGTTTGGTTGAGGGGGGTTAGTGTGTGTGAAGACAATGTCCCTTTTGGCAACTAGGTGAACAGACTACAGGATGCACATTTCCCTTTCTAAACACTGATGATGTCAGCACCCTATAAGTACAGCAAGAGAAAGGAAACCTCCCAGTAATGTGAATAGCACACTCTGCTAATGTGTCCGTCTCGAGTGTCATAACATAGTCAGATAGGGATTTGAATACTGCAAATGGCAAGTGTGTGTTTTTGGCTGAGGGGGGTTAGTGTGTGTGAGGACAATGTCCCTTTTGGCAACTAGGTGAACAGACTACAGGATGCACATTTCCCTTTCTAAACACTGATGATGTCAGCACCCTATAAGTACAGCAAGAGAAAGGAAACCTCCCAGTGATGCAAATAGCACACTCTGCTAATGAGTCTGTCTTGAGTGTCATAACATAGTCAGATAGGGGTTTGAATCCTGCAATTGGCAAGTGTGTGTTTTTGGCTGAGGGGATTAGTGTGCGTGAGGACAATGTCCCTTTTGGCAACTAGGTGAACAGACTACAGGATGCACATTCCCCTTTCTAAACACTGTTCAGCTGAATGCCATGGCTCTGGCACAAGTTGTCTGTTTCTATGATGCCCCTTTGGAAGATGCTTGTGTCGGCTGGAGAGTCGATTATGGTGGCCAGTTCGCAGTCATCTGCATATTTGGTCAGCCACAGTCCGTCCGTGTTGGCCTGTACCTACAATAAATATATACCAAACAAGAGAGGTCCCAGGACTGAGCCTTGTGCGACACAACTCGTAACTGGTTTGGAGTGTGGCATGGCTCCAGCAATTCTAACCATGTGGGTTCTGTCCTTGAGCCACTGTGCAATCCATCTAGTGACATAGGGGCTTATATTTAAGCTGGTGAGCTTCTCTAGAATGCCCAAGTGGGGTATTGTTGTGAAGGCTTTTGCAAGGTCTAGGTAGGCTGTGTGAACCACCTTCCCCTCGTCAATGGCCTTGGTGACTGTTTCAAAGAAATCAACCAGGTTAAACCTGGTAGTGCTGGTGTGCTCTCAGTAGCCCTGAACCAGGCATCTGTTACTGCACAGATATTGATGTTCTCCATGCCAAGGAGTGTTTTGGGTGCATGCATCTGGAGGTTTAGACTTCTGGCGTTGGGTAGCATTACTCTTAGTTTTTTATCCCTTGTGATACCTATGAAGGTGGGTTTGTCATTTGAGCCTTGCCTAACATAGGCACTATGGGGGTAGCAAGAGCCTTTGCCAATATCTGAAAGCCCAGGGGTGACAGGTGCAGGCCGTCCCTATCAAAGCAGGTAGTTCAACAGAAGATGAATATGTGAAGGTGTAGTGCCTGTGATTAGTTAGCAGTAGCATATATGACTGCTCACGTGGACACATGCCAGGTAAGTCATATGCACTGTGTCACAGGCAATGTACATGTGAACAGGACAAACAGTGACATCCTGTCAAGTGGGACATGGACATACATATAGTAAGCTATGCAGATGGCACTAGGAGTCCACAGAAGCTCTATAACTATGCATTGCAGGTGTGGTCAGTATTCCAGGGTAATTGCAAGCAAACATGCATGCAAACAAAGCTACGGTAAACAAGGCTGCATGTAGTCCATTGTACAACAAACAAGCTGTACCAGTTCCAGTAGGAAACACTCCAAATATGCAGGCACTATGCACATGTACATGGAAATACATGGGTCAGATGGTTAGGGTCCAGTCTCAGTGCACACAAGTGTACAGACCATGTACTGTCAGGATGTACAATAACTGGATGGAAACCCATGTGCTTCATACCTGCAGTAATACACATGTCAAATAACAGACACTGAGCCTTCACTCAGTGGTTCCATACTTAGTAGGATGTATGCTACCTGGCCTGCCACCACAGTATCCCTGACATATATGGGGACTCTCCCTCCAGTGACAGTTAGTTATGTGTGTTGGGGCTGTCTAGCATGGCATGAGATGTGAGCATGCAGTGCTAGGGTGCTCCTGTGTGTTCTGTACCAGCCGTGTAGTACTGCACTCATATCAACATCCTCAAACATCTGCATTGCAGAGTCCAGTGTGGGCAACATGCCACTTGAAATTTACATGCCCATCATTGTGTATTACTACATTCATTACCTTATCCCCTGTGCTACCTATGTATGTAGCCTTCTGTTGACATCATTACCACCAGTATGCCAACATGTGCAGATGATACACTATGGTACTTACCATGGGTGTAGACAACAGGACATGACAATCACACACTTACTGCATCAGGCATGCTGTGATATACCCACAATTAATTCAGTACACAGTACTGTTAACAACATGATACTATAACTACACATCTATGTGGTCACCCTGTGCATCAGCAACATGTTAACCTGTACCTGCACAGTTGTTACAGATTGCAGGAGGTGGCACAGTTTCATCATATGCACAGGGGATGAACTTGGTATGCCTGAGTCAGCCACCGATACCACCAATTGACATGTATGTGTATGTGTGTTGGTGAGGGACAACAGTAGAGGGTGGGGCAATGTTGATGCAGTGTGTGCCTGTATGTGGTAGCCCTAGGTGTTGTCAATTCGCATGTGTGTATGGATGCACACAGTTCCACCTCATGGCTGCCATATACTGGTGTTTGTGGACAGCCACAGACTGTACCTGCCAGGTCATACAGATCAGTGTCTCTGGCCACGGACACGGTACCTGTGCCTTGCAGGGGTGCTACGGACCCTATCCAGTACCAACCCAGACTGGGTACTGTCATCAGAAGCAGGTGTTCATTGACTGGACACAGATCCCTGTCGGGCCTGGCAAGAGCCACGTGCACGTGGTCTCCTGGGGTGGTCTGATGACAGCACAGACCCAGCATTGCTGGGGCTGCTGCTGGCACTATGGGGGCGGCCACGGCTCTGCTGTCACCCGCGACAACTGCCAGCTGCTGCTGTTGCTGGCATACGGCCATGTCGATGCCTCAACCGCCCACCATCACCCTGGCTCATGGACATGTAGTTGTGGAACCGGTCTAATATGTCCCCACAACATCTGTCTATGACATCGGTGAAATCACGGATGGCAGCCGCAATGTCACGCATACTGTCAGTCATGGCTGTGTGACATGCTGTCAGCTCCCTCAGACCCTGTCTGGTGTACCGTTCCATACGTGACTGTGCCTGCATTACAGCCCGAAACATAGTCGAGGTTGTAAGACCTCTGTGGGCACGTCTGACAGGGGCGGTACGCCCACAGATGCTCCCACGAGAACCCCTGGACATCTGTCTGTGTGGTACCATCTCTGGGCCATGCCCATGGCTGCTGTGTGGGGAGGCATGTGCCACAGATACCACATTACCTTGGTCAATGCCCACTGTATGCTGTCCATCACCTATGGACATTGGTGACAAAGGGTGTATTGGCAGGATAACTGTGCGCATTGATGGGGTCAACAGCTGTGTACTGTCAATTGGCTGACCAATGGCAGACCCTGGCATACTTTCCTGTGCCATTACACAGATGTCATCATTATCAGTACCCACGGCACCTGATTCAGGTTCCCTGCTACTTGACACCAGAGCAGCAACAGAACCTGTGGGAGGGAAACAGGAAACACAGTTTACAATGTCTACACATTACCAGTGATGCACACATGCACACATGCACACATGCACACATGCACAGGTGCACACATGCACACATGCACAGGTGCACACATGCACACATGCACAGGTGCACATGTGCACAGGTGCACACGTGCACACATGCACACATGCACAGGTGCACAGGTGCACACATGCACACATGCACACATGCACAGGTGCACACGTGCACACATGCACACATGCACACGTGCACAGGTGCACACATGCACACATGCACAGGTGCACACATGCACACATGCACAGGTGCACACATGCACACATGCACACAGTTTCACACAATTGTACAGTACTCAGTATGCGTGATATCAACACACTGACACACCTACATGCATACAAAGAGCACTACTAAGTGAGCCAAATAGTACTATTACTATCAACACTATTACAGGAATTGTTAATACACACTCACCAGCATGGATAGGCTGCATTGCTGTTATACCAGAGGGTCCTGCAGACATGAAGAAACTAATGTCAGTGGGCATAACTGTGCCATTGTTACTGAGTATGATACAGGTCAGTAGTACAACAGTCGCCTTTCACAGGTCAGCTGCTAATATTGAGGATATCACACTTGCACATTAAATACTATGGTGACAGCTACAAACCAAGGACACACCTCACACATGCATTAACTACCAGTGTACACAACAGTCAAGTATACATATGGCATATTACCTGCACATTCACTGTCTTGCTGCTGCGTGGCTCCAGCCTCCATCATAATGCATGTCTGCTGCTGTTGTTGTTGCTGGCAGACTGGAGCCACTACACTCATGAGTAGTCCCTCCAGTCTGGTGAGTGGGGGATGTGTAGCCACCCCACCACCTGTGGCGACCTGTTGCCTGTGGATATCTGATGCACGCTGATGGACATGTCTGATTAAATCACTGCAGTGATGTCGTACCTGCTCATATGTCCTATTATGCGTGCCTATGTCATTTACCCGACGGACAAGGTCTTGCCACAGTGCAGCCCTCTCCTGCTGATTCTGGCTGGTGCAGGAAAAGAGTATTGCATAATCCCGCACCAGGCTCTGGTGTATCTCCTCATCCTCAGCTGTGGAGTAGGTGGGATTCCGCGGGTGGGCCATGTACCTGAGAAAGAAAATAACCTGGTATCAGCAATATATGTCAGCAGAATTTGGCACACATACTACACATGCTACTCGACTGTTATGAAACAACATATCTCACATATGTAGCATCTGTCTGTCTATTGGTGGATACACATGTAGATGGCCAGGTATCAGTGCTCAGCCAGCAACTGTGCAACAGTACCTGGCACACTCCATACGACATACTACCAAACCCCAGCAGTCAGAACACTGATTCAGGTCAAGAGCACCTCCTCACTCTGGGGGTTTGTATCTAGGTACTGTATGGCTTACATCATCAACTACTGTGAGCTGACCATACACTGATTGCCCTGGATATACATATCCCACCTCCACCACCAGCACAAACGACTATAGTGCATGACATTACAGATACAAACTTTACACTTTGTAACAGTGACATGGTATCCTTTCAGCCCACTGGGCCAGTGGTAGATACAACCCACAATGCTGACCCCTACACAATTGCTTTCTACAGACATCTCCGAGAATGCATGGATCATGCAATCCCATATATGACCAAGACACTCTCCACAAAGGGACAGCATCCTGTCTGGTGGACCCCAGCATAGACAGATTGTATTAGAGAAGATGGAAGCTACTGCAAGACAGAGCATAATTCCATAAAGGGAGGGCATGTCTGAGCAGCACTAGTAAGGATCTATTTTCCATCATACAAAATCCATGGGCAACTTTGAGAGGGAAATCAAGAGGGACACTACAGATAACCAGAAGGCCTTCTTCAGTTATGTTAGCAACCTGGTCAGGATCCATCCTCTATGCCCATAGTTAGTACACAACAACAAATATTTCACTGACACCACAGATATCGACAGCATTGTGGCAGACAGGTTCAGTGCAGGTGACACCCCGCCCTCTCCCCCAAAATAAGACATAGTTATCCCAGCTGACTGTAACCTCCCTGTCATCACAGATGTCCAGGTGAGAGCCACCCTCAGGACAGCAGAATACACAACATGAATGGGACCTGATGGTATCCCCAGTTGCATGCTACATAAACTCTGACAGGAGCTAAACACACATATAGAAGTGCTATGTAACACTAGCCTGACTACAGGATATGTACCTGTACACTGGCGCACAGCAGCAGTGGTTCCACTCCACGAAGGAGGCACCTCAACATACCAATACAATACAACACAATACATTACATTACAATACAATACTATACAATATGCTATTGCCCCTGGGACTACAGCAGTGTACTGTTCTGCTACCCTGACCATTGTGACACATGTGGTGTGATGGTACCTGCTGCTGTCACACAGTTGCACAGGGTGACTCATATGGCATATTACCTATCTGACTAACATTCAGCAGGGGTATGTGTGACATGTACTCATGGGGAGTCTTGCTTCTTAACACTGTGTGGTTTATTGGATGGTATGTCTTATCTGTGGGTAGGAACTCTTACCTCCACATGTGCACTCTATTGCAGTGGCACGGACGACACACAGAAGACATTTAGGTTGTGGATGGTGTGAGGTGTTACTATGGTTGTTGGACATCTGTCATGGGTGTGACTTACATATGTAAATCCGGGAGTGGTAACCTCTATGTGGGTAGCATATGTGTACTCTGTGGTGTTGTCAGTCACTGTGCATTGGTAATGTGTTTGAGTGCATTGTCACAGTGTTGTACATGTCACTGTGTCCTTCTCCATATCTGTAGCTGTCATGTGAGGTCCATACCATGGCATCCATTATGTGGTGTGGAGCGGTACACCGACCTACATGTCCATAGCTGACACACCATGTCCGCTGACACATACCATGTGCAGGTATTCCAGGGATAGTGTGCCACTGTGAATATCATTGGGACCACTATTGTACACATTTATGACTCGGTTCACCCCTGACACATGCAGTGGTGGGCAGCCAGTCACATATCTGGTGGTTACTGGTGTAGGTGATCTGGATGTGATATGGTACTCCGGTTTTGACACTGGTGTTCACTCCATGCCTTTGTCACCAGGCACCTGTTGCAATACATCTGTACACATGTGCCTCACTCAGAATTTATATACATCTCTCTCTCTCTCTATACATATATATATATATATATATATATATATATATATATATATAGATATATATAGATATAGATATATATATATATATATATATATATATATATATATATATATATATCCGTATACATATACACATATATATATTGATGTACATATATTGCTATAGATGTGGAGGGGGTACACAGAGGGGGTGTGAGTGACAGAGGGGGTGGGACAGGCTGTGTTGCAGGTCATCATGTGCAGTCATACCTGTAGATAGTCAGATCAGTCTGTCTATGTATATGTATCTACATATATCTATATCTGTATGTGTGCATTACATAGATATGTTGTACAATATTCTATCTACATCTGTCTATGTATTCCTACATCTCTCTCTCTATGTATGTATACATATATGCATATATATATATATATATATATATATATATATATATATATATATATAGATACACATACATATGTTGACATACATACATATCCATATGTTAGACAGGTATATCAACATATTTGTCTACCATACTGTATACACACACTAACATACTGCTAAACATACATAACTGTGAAACCTACTTTGTACATGGCACTACAACCTACAATCAACCAACATTGATATGTGCACATAGATGCTCTCACATACAAATGTATGTACAGCCTTCAGTGATAGTTGCTGTATGTCCCCTGCCCTTTACACATCTTCATATACATATGGATACAGACCAATGACACATATGGAGGGTTCACAGTATGTAGACCTTTATAGTATTACTTTACATTACCTGTGTTTGTCACAGCTGCTTGTGTTGCCATCTGGTTCTCTGTCCTGCTGCTCCACTTCCCAGTTGCCAGCTTTCTGGTAGCTGTTGCTGAACAATTTGTTTGTGTCTGCTTAATTGCAATTTTCTCTGGCTCTGTCTCTCTTTCTCTCTCTCTCTGTCTGTCTGTCTCTCATGTCCTTCTCAGGGTGCAATGAAAGTATTGCATGTGTGGACTGGGAGTACAGCATACTTTTTTAGGTATCTGCATATGCCCATGTGATGGCCTCTGCACCAATTGTTAGCCAGCATTTGCTAATTGCATGCAGTCAGTTGTGTACTGATTGCAGTTCTCACTATTTCAGAACAGTGCTATAAAAAGGTATGTGAGATAGGCGTAGCCCTTTCAGATTTTAAGGGCAGGGACCATGCTGTTATGCTGTGGACAATGTTCTGTGAGTGTAAAGGTTGGTATCTCTTTCATATTTCCAGGTGTGTTGTAGATTAACATTCCTCCATTCATTTCTCCAGTTTCCTGTACTAACTGTGTATGTACACTGACACCTACAACTACTGCTACTGTTAATGTGTGTGTGTGTGTGTGTGTGTGTGTGTGTGTGTGTGTGTGTGTGTGTGTGTGTGTGTGTGTGTGTGTGTGTGTGCTTTCCTTTCACTTTTGCTTGCACTTTGTTGCTAAGGCTTCAATAGTTGCCCTTTACAGTCACTACTTGTATGCCTGCTAGGTGTCTTGACTGTAGTGTGCTGCTGTAACTTTCCTATTTTCCATGTACATGCACACCTTGGAATGCTTGCTATATCTGCTAGGGTGTTACAGCATGCAGTGTGGTCTGGCCATGGTGTGGGCCTTGACATCTATTAGGGTATTTGAGTATGCTGCTGAGCAGGCCCCAGAGACTTTCAGGTTCATCTGTTATGTGCCTCGTGGAATGGTACATATCAGTGGGGTACACCCATTAAAATGTCTGGTATGCTGCAGTTGTGACTGTGGGTTAGCATGAGCATATGTATTACTACACTTGTTCTGCCATGCAAGTGATGAATACTTTTAGGACTCCATAGTTACCATTGCATGTGTTACACCTTTCTGCCTACTGTTTGTACATTTCACATGGGGTCTGTGGGGCATCCCTGTAAGTCATTCACTGTTGTTATGTCTAGGCTCTTAACTATTCAAATATGGTGGTGTCAGACCCGTCATGTGTACAGATATTTGCAGGTTGTCCACATTTCTGCCTCATATTTTGGTCAATATCTTATGCACACCTTTTTCTGGCAAGTCACTCTGGGCTCAAGTCAGAATATGGTGACAAACATTCAAGTTTCAGACTGCATACCCTTCCAAACATCCCAAAGAGTGCAGACCCTGTTACTCTCTGAACTGTCTGCGTTTGTTGTAACATTATTTGTAATGTGTCCCTGGTTTTGGGCCTTTGCTCCACATATTTTATTACTTGGTCCAGATGTGTTCCTGTAAGAGGTTGTGGGGTATGGGCAGTGCTTATTCTGCTGTGAGTATGCGTGTGGCTTGCAAGGTGCTGTAGTGACATTATTACCTACTAGCTTCCAACTAGCATGGCTGTTTCTGTTCACACGCTACTATTATGGAAATCCACTAGTTTTGATAGTAATTCTAAATGGCATGCTTTGTGTACTACACATCTATATTCCCTTTACATTCATTCCTACTATTACATGATATATTTATTTTAGCACAATGTTCTTGTATAAGAGTCATGGCTTAGTGGTAAGTCATGCAGACTACTGTTTCCCAGGTTCTGGGTTTGGGACTCACAGTGGGGTTTTATTTTGCTTTTGAGCTGAGTACAGGACCTGTCAATCAAAGTGATTAAGGCACTTTTAAGCAGTTGTAACCGGGTTAGCGCTAGTTTGCGCGGAGCTCACGCATGCGCACTGGCGGTTAGCTCCGCGCACACCCGCTTACAACCACTTAACACCCGCGCTATTTTCTTTGAAAGAAAAGAAAATGGGGAGACAGGAAAGTGGTGAAAAAGGGGTCACAAAGAGGGTAAGACAGTAGGGAAACAAGCTTGGCATTTGCAGGAGGGATGTAGGTAAGGCCCATAGCTGCCCATTTCTTCATCAGCAACAGCTGTGCATATGTATGTAATTTGGTGTGACATTTGAAACCTTCCACCCCTGAGAGAGGTGTCAGGACAGCAATAATACTTGTTGTACAGCCAATTGTAATTGATAGGTTCCATGTCCAGTAGACATGTGTGCGGAATGGGCAGCTATGTATGGGACATAATTTTTTTGTGGGTACAGTGTGCCCTTTTTTTTTTTTTTTTTTTTTCAGGCGAGAGTGGTATGTCAGGTGAAGGAAGTCGGTACAGCTGGGGAGGTAGGTTGGGTAGGTAAACAGACAAGACAAACAAGACGCATACAGCGGCGGTGTATGACACGTGTGGGGGGGTTATGCAATTGACGGGGACGGAGGTTTGGATATCCAGAGCCCATGAGCCCACAGATGGCAACAGTGGAACTGATATCCCCACCCATAGGCAGTTGCCACTGTTCCTTCACTGCCCAGGACGGGGCTGTGCTGGGGGCTGTGTAGGCGGGGCAACAGGCATGCCCGTTAGTTGCACCACCCATGCCTCGAGCTGGCGTAGGGGCTTAAGAACAGAGTCCCGAATCTCCCTACGCACCACAGTCCGGATGCTATGGAGGGTGAGTGGTGGTCTTCCTCCGGCCACACTTGCAGAGGGGGGGCAAGCCCCATCCCCTGCAGCGCTTCCACCCGCAGGTGGCACAGGGCCACTGGAGGAGGGTCCGGACTCGGCACTAGTGCCAGGTGCACTCGCCAGCTGAGGTGGCAGAGGTGAGTCCGCTGGAACCCGCCTTCCCTGTCGTACTATGTTTTGCATTATGTCATGACAGTTTGGGTTAGTGACATATAATACCATTCACAATTAGTTGTAACAGCATGCATTAGTATTCCCATTAACCAAACACCCAGATATTCACACCATTGAACAGTGTGCATAACACATGCATAATTTGAACAGAAATACACAGTCCAACAACATGCAGGGTTAATTGATGGCAACAGGCCATCAGGTGTGGATGTATGAACAGGGCAGATGCAGCAACAGACATGCAAATATATATGACCCAACAGGACAAACGTCCAGGGGTGTTAATTGTGATTGCACATACCATTTTCACGTGGAATGGGTTATATGTGGTTATAGGGTGGGGTGAAGAAAGTAATATTAACACCTTCGAATAACAATACATATGCTGTACATTTATAACAGCTACAGTTATATACACACTACTGTTCTAACTACAGTTTCCTATATGATAACTATTTCAACTTGGTGATAGGACTGTTACTGCAACATCAATATACATTTTATGGTTCTTCATACACATTCATATCTAGCTTTGTTCAGCTACATCATCCTGCTACATTTGCTTTATATAGCTGTAGACAAGTGTGGATGTTTGGTATATCAGACAAACATCCTATCTGCATATTGCAGACTGAGAGCAACATATCCAGATTTTGGGATACACATTCCAGATGCAGCAACACTTTGAACAGATTTTGCTGTTTGGTTTTGAATCTCACATACATTTCATTCTGTCTTGACTGCAGTATACTTTATTCAGGGGTTATTACTACTGTATTGCTGGATTCATGACACTTTCTCACACTCTCTCACTTGCTTTCATTTTACTATTCAGGATGGTACTTCTAGGCTTTATTGACATATTTTACCAGTAGTTATTACAATCCTTTCCAGCAGTCTCACTTCTGTCATGTTTCAGTATTTCCACAGGGATATATTTCACACATGTGATTTCATCATCTTCTGCAGCTATACTTTTCAGCCTGCTGCAGGTTGTGTACTATTTTCTTACAGGCAGGGCATTTTTATTTCAGAATATATGTTTGACAGTTTCATGTTTAAGTTAAACTTACAGGCTGAAACACACTTTTGTAATCAAGCAATACTTGCATACGCTTTCACACTGTTACTTGCAGATTTTATTCCTTACTGACTACACTGCACTCTTTTGCTGACTGTCATACTTTTATATTTCTTTACAGTTACTGGTAGTGGATTACTGACCTGCCTGGTGGCGCAACCGCACCAGTCTATTGCCATAGGCTCTGCGGTTCGCAGAACGGACACCTGCAGCTGTAATATAAAGGAAGTAATATTAGAATACACATCTCCATAATATCAGATAGTTTAATTTCTTACATACATAATTAAATGTTACTTACTCAGTAGTGGGGCGTTGGGTGTTTTCCGGGCCTCCTGGATCCAAAGGTTCAGTTGGTCCTGCTTGCGTCTCTTCAGGTCTGCATGGTGGTGATGGACCTGCTCACCAGTCCTTGGAATCCCTGTGGCACTGGTGAGATCATGAGCCAACCGGTCCCACGCCTCAGCCCTGTATGCTCCCCAGAGGACCTGGCCCTGCATGAGTTCGGCCTCATGATTATGGACTAGGAGCCAGACCATGTACCTGGACTCCTCAACACCCCACCTCTGTGCTCGAAAGCGACTACCCTCTCCTACTCCTGTCATTCTGCCTGCAGGTCAGTTCTACAATCGTTTATGCTGTGTATTCCCGCCTATGTGGCTTATATAGTCCGTTTTTCCCACACATATCTGTGATTGGCCATTTTGGAATTGTATCAACTTCAGTAAACCTGCATTGTTATACTCTAGTTTGTATTCATTCCTATATATTAGCTATTATTGCATTTACAGGTACTGCTGTCATTGCTTAGTGGTTCCGTACCTTGACTATGTTGTATAGTATCCTGGGTTCGAACCTGGCCACTGCTTTTAATTTTTCATGACTGTCTAGACATGCTGAGGGGTGTGTCTTTGTAAAGGCAGTTTTGATACGGCTTGCTCAACGTTGCCCGTTGGTTAGCTTGTTTGGTGCGGCTCCGCTCACAAATGGGCACGCTGCTTTAAGCCTCATTTGGCTATCGGCACGCATATTACGCTGAGCTCAGTTAGGGACATATAGATTTAGCATGTTAAACCACTGCTCAGCTACGGGCACTCATTTTACGCCAGTTAAACCACTGCTCATCTACGGGCACATGCACTCACTCTGTTAAACTGTAGCTCAGCTATGTGCACATGTGGCATTTTTTCTTCTTTTGTTACCTCACATGTCTTCAATATAAATGGGCTATTTCATTACATTTTACATATATTGGGGTTTTATGTGTAAATATTTGTCAGGGACTTGTTTCCTACTTATTTTGAAAAAAAAAAAATTGGTGTTGGGGGGGCTCGAACCATGAATGCCTGCTCTTCAGCCAACATCTCTACCACTACGCTATTGCTTCCTGGCTTATTTTGCATATTTAGTTCTTATATGCTTTCCCACTGACTGCTAACTGTAGCTGCGCTACAGGCACGCCCGCGCAAACGAGCGCACTCACGGTTAAACATCTTTACAATTTAAAAAATATATATAACATGTTCATTTATATATATTTTATGTTCATAGTCTGTGGGGGCATGTGTTGTGTTGTGTTGTGTTTATTCACATTTCCGTGGACTCTGTTGTGGGTGTTTACTTTGGGCACTTTTACACTTCTGGTGGCGTGTCCGCTTGCAGGGCTCAGCCTACGGACACGCCCCCTACTGTCTTACACGGACCGTGTTAGACTTAGGTGTGATTCAGCATGCTCTCATGAATATGCAAAGCATGCGGACATCACTCCGTTTAACTGTAGCCTCCGTGTAAGAGTTATAACTCTTACACGGAGGCTTCGTGAATCCTGGGGATTGACCTTTATTGTCAATTTCTTGAGAGCTTTTGCAGTGTCCTGAACTGTTCAATTTGTGGGCTATTGCAAAAAAAAAAATATTTTTTTGTATTGGGATCACCCAAATGTACCTTACACAACTCACAAGCATTATTATTATTGTCTCTCTGGGGGTTTCTGTATCATTGCAGAAAAACGTATCTCTAAAACTCATTGCAACACCTGTCTCACTCTTTCTCTGTGATCCACTGATTTTCACTATCTAACTATCGAGACTTTGCTAACAAGTGAGTGCATAAACCTCATTCAGCAAAGAACAGAACAATAAAACTCCAGAGGAAAGGCAAATGCAAGCCAGTATATCTGAATCAATGCAATTGGAGCTTGAAAAACTGAACAAGTGAAAGTAATCCATTATTTCTATAAACATATTTAAATAATACACATATCTATTTCACACTCTCTTTCTCTCTCTCTCTCTCTCTCTCTGTGTGTGTGTGTGTGTATACATACATTACACACACATATATATATATATATATATATATATATATATATACACACACATATGTATATATGTATATATATATATATATATATATATATATATACACACACACACCCACACAGACACACAGACACACACACACACACACACACACACACACACACACCTATATGTACACAAACAGACACACACATGCATACACATATCTCCTTGTGTCCATCTATTAATGATATACATATATATATATATATATATATATATATATATATATATATCTTTATATATATATATATATATATATATATATATATATATATGAAATTTTATATATATATATGTATATATATGCAAATTAAAGGTCTAGGGAGCATACATGAGTAAGGAAATGTGGGTGGGCTTTCTCCCGACCTAGATTATTCATGTATGATAATCTTAATACTGCCACTGCTGCTAAATACAATACTACATAGTACTTTATCTAATAACCCTTTCCTAACAGTATCACTTTAGAAAACACACACACACACACACACACACACACACACACACACACACACACACACACACACACACACACACACACACACACACACACACACACACACACACACACACACACACACACACACACACACACACACACCTTACCTTCATACTGCTTAACTTCTGCTCAAACCATGTATTCACTCTTATTCCCATCTGGACAGTTACCACCATCAAAATTTTCTTCACCCAAATTAATGTTCACACAAATACCAGTCAACCTCACTTACACAGCTCACAGACACCTATGTACATATAGTATGCACACATTATACAAATTAGTTCCCAGAGAACTATTCAGAATAATGGAGCATAGTCTTCTCCCAAAAGGCAGAAGCAAGTAAGAGGAAAATGCATATAATGTTATAAATGGCAAGAGTGTGATTAGTTTAAATATATTTTGAAAAACTGTGTAATTCTCTGATGTATACCAACATTCCATCTTTCTAACTAGGGTTGTTATTTCAAGGCTCACTTATTTCCAAATGCATTCTGAGGTGTCTAAATAATAATAATGGACAAAGCAATGAAACATTTAATTAAAATATTAAACTAAACATAAAAAGCTTCTCATCCTAAATATTAACTTTCAAATGAAACTGTCATTATTGTCCAGGCGCTAAGCATAAGACACCATAATACAGTAAACAGAAATATGACAGTCTGCTTTACTAATAAAATCTCTCCTATTTCCTGTGCTTTAGAAAATATATCATTTCACATCTAAACACTGCAGAAGAACATTGTAATGCAAATTAGAATTCTGCATGCACAAATGAGGTTATTTTCTTCAAAGGTTTTAAAAAGCAACCATCAGTAAGTAGACTAAGTTATGAGTCAACCACATTTTTTTTAGAAATTATTATGCACTATTTTTTAAACATACTTTACTTGGCACTAAAACAGAAGCAAGAGCATTTGTTTTCAGCTGCAAATTGTAGAGAATTGGTATGAGAGAGAAAAGAAAAATGAAGGCAGAGATTTTGCAGATCATCCCTGATTTTGCTTCATATTTTTGCTCTATCCTCATACAAATTTGTGATTTTCTGGTGACTATTATTTTCAGTTAATAATGTTAGACATATGAAACACATGCTTGTCTATAAGAAATTTACACTTTTAGAGTAAAAATGGTAAAAGTGTTCTTGGATGCCCAGTTGTACGGAGGGTGGTCAGATAAATATCACAAGCTTAACTCATTTGTGGACTAGAAACATCAAACTCCTGACCTTGCTGGAAGGTCCAAGAAAAAAATTGCAACGCATGAATAGCTTGTACTATCAAGAGAATGGACATTAATGCAAAACCTGCTGTTTTATTAGTCTAGTAAGTAAAGTAGAGTAATATTTATAATTGACATTAATTTAAGGTCTCTGTGTCTGCATTATTTTTTACTTTTTCCTTGATTCTTATCCAAAAAAGTTGGGAGCTATGGGGGAACAGAGAAAGAGAGACTGCAGTTGCTATAACCTCTGTACGTATCATACAAATTACATCCATGGCATACTTATACAGCAAGTGTTACAATGAAATAATTTAATACCATCTTCTAAAATTAGATTGTTATATGAAATCACCAACATCTTTATAAACAAGACAGTTTTAATGCATTAACATATATGTTTGAAATCCATTGGTTGCATGGTAATTTCAGATTAGCAAACTAAATGTAGTAGTATAGTAAGTGGGCTGGAATGTGTCTGAATATACCTTAACTATATATTCAGTGTCCATTCCAGTCTTGCTGTGAGGTCTGTTATTATATTTTTTTATATTATTCTTATTTTAAGAAGACAGACATGCTACAGCCAAAGCCTTTTTAAACAGCTATATCCCGATATCCCAAGAGTGCTATATACTTAAGTGACATTGAAAATCATATAGAATATAAATGGCACTGAGGAAAGCACACTCAGTTCTAGAAAATGTACCCTGGGATTCACTGAGATTTGCATAGACTTTGCACTAGGCCTACATGATTATAGCATGTTACTGCAGTGAGCACAATTCCAAGCACCATTTTGTGGCCAGCAGAAGTGTTGGTGGTCATGAAATTGCACTGAAAGCATGAACACACAATGTAAACAAATATACTTGCCTGTAAGCAAACCTATTATGCCAGCAAACACAACAGCTTATATAAAGTAAAGGCAAGCGACCTTTAAGCATGTAGATGCAAGAGATGTGAAATTGGGATAATGTACACAGAATATAATGTGAACAGAATAAGGATAATTAGGAGGGGAGGATAAATGGAAACAAATGTACTCAGTTAATAAATTCAAATGTGATGATGTCACAAAGAAACATTTTTCAATAGGAAGACATCCATTTTGATGCTATTAATAAATAATCATGTTTGCAACTGTTTACCTATGTACATAACTTCAAAATGGATATACTAACAATGGATGTGAGAGAGAGACACAATGTAACATTGTAAGCAAGATGAGTAAATGTAATTTTAATGTTAATAACATGCTGAGTTGACATAACAGCAAAGACAGTAGATATATTACGGACCATTCACATACAGTAGTTATTGAATATGACATTTATATACAGGGAATGTATGTGTGATAACTGTTGACTGTAGTGCTGCATCCTCCACTCCAGCCTGTATAAACACGGCATGAGCCATACAGCAGATCTGTCAAGCATAGAAAAATGGGATATGCTTTAACATTTGCCATTGGACATCCATAGAGATGGGTTTACATTACATTGACATGTTATAGACAAGCATGTGTTTCATATGCATGTGCATCATAAACAGTAATATAATATCAGTAAAAATATACAAGTGTCAAATGACAGCCCAGATCTGATGGCATTGCTTTACTTCAAGGTCTCTGATTGTAAATGGTGTGCATGTAATACAGGATTATACTAGGCACGCTCACAAGACATTAAAATGAACATTGCCATAACAGCATGTAAACAACTCGAACACATATCATTTGCATTAATAACACATCAATACAAATTGTGAATAATAACTTCATGCAGTGTTGCTTGTGTAATTTCAATACAGTTATAGAATGTTATCCTGACTGAGATTGAACAATAAGTTATGCAAGCCTACCGGCTGGAAACGTGTATGAATTACATGCATCATAGGGAAAGTCTTAATCAACCATTTTTAATTTCTGCAAGTCTTTTGGGTTTCTAATACCATGATGGGAATGGACCCCATTCCTATGTCAAAGTATGATTAAAGTTCATGAAATTAGTATAGTTTCAATCTTTGATGTTAGCCAGAAGTGCTCTTCTCAGTACCCGCAATATGCCCAGTAATGACTCCTGCTGCAATCCGTATGATGTTACATGAATTGGTAACATATCTAAATACGATTGTAAATTCTTTTTTATAAGACCAGTTGCCCCTACTACTGTTGGAACTGTCTGGGTATCTTTCTTCCACATGGTTCTCATTTCTGCCTGCAGATCGAGGTATTTTATGACTTTGTGTCTCTCTGTATGCAAGACACTGTAGTCACTAGGTGTGGCGATTTCAATGATCAATGCTACTTTTGTCTTCTTTTCTTGGACCACTATATCTGGTTTACTAGCATCTATCTTTTGGACTGTTGGCATTGGGTGATCCCATGTGATATAAACCTCATCATTTTCTATGATTCTCTGTGGCTAATGTTTCCAATGTTTTTCAGCCACTTCAGTACCATAATGTTTGCACAATCTCCAGTGTAACAATCTCGCCACATTATTATGCCTTTCAGTATACAGTCCCTCTGCCATAGAGAGTCACAACCAGCAATAAGGTGTGTGGCTGTTTCCAATTCGGTTCCACAAAACCTACATATGTCTGTTTCTCCCACATGTTCAATGGACTTAGTAAACCAGCATGTACGTAGCCCACTATCTTGGGCTGCCAATAATAATCAACCTGTGAGACTCCACCTATGTGAAGTCATTATGTCATATAATTGTGTTAAAATTTGTATGAGATAAAAGGGTTGGAGCAGGTTTCCTCCTGTTGTAATTGTACAAATTATAACACTTGTGGATGTCATTCAGGAATTGTGCTTACCGCTTTACAGTCAGCCAAAGTGGGTTTACAGCACTGACTATGGGATGACTGAAGCTATTTCATACTGGTAAGAACTAATGTGCCACTGTGCCACTGATGTTGCAAGTAAGTTTGAGATATTTTGGTCTTTGAGGCCATTACATCATTTTATTGCTGCAGGGGAGATGTTTGCCTTTCTTTTCTTTAAAATGGCTGTTTCTCACATGCTATTGTCTGTTGCCAGGTGCAGCCCAGACACATGAGGTGCGTAATACAGTTGTCACTGCGATTAGAGAATGACAATGAGGTACAATGTGTGGATAATCATGAATTTGAGTGTATCTTACTAAGGCACAAGCATATAGTACGTAGTTTCATGCCCTCATGCTACAAGAAAAAGCCTTAGTGGTTCCTATGGGAAAGACAAATGTCATTCTTTGACATCATCATTATCAAAGAAAACATTTTGGTGTGAAAAAGAAGCAGAATACATTGGAGTAGGAATCCCCAACTATACATGTACACAGCAGATAGCTGGCTGATAGCATTGTTACCTACCTGCACATTCACAGACATGCTGACACAAGTGAGTTTAAGGAGTAATGGCTGGATTTGAACAGACTACCTAAGATGACAAGTTAGATAACACTGCCTGAATCACACGTGCCAGGTAAGATATTGTGACAGTACACATTTGATTGGATGACATCACCATTCTTTCATACATTGGTGTTTCTTTAAAAATATATGAAGGCAGCTGAAGTGCACAATAATATTAGACAGCTACATGCATTACAAACCTTCTTTACACAGCACGACAGACAAATATCTACAGACAGTAGTCTATCATTGCTCGATTCAAATCTCCTCCCTCTGTACTTATGCATTCTAGAGAACTTGGTATCAACAGCCAGCTCTACAAGGTAACTGATATAGCCACTTTGATGGGGTTCTTTTTTGATGGTATAATGTAAGCATTGTGTTTCCAAAAATTTTTATTGGTGGAGAGGGTAATACAAATCTATAGGTTAATCCTCTGTATGGAAAATCTGTCACCAGTATGGAAATTAACATAAGTGGTGCTGTCACAGAAACAATTGTACATGACAGTGCATACAATGACATCATTTACCCAATGTTGGATTTTAGCCCCCAACTATCTAATCATACAATCGATACAAAACAGAATTAGCTGCGAGGGCCACAGGAGAACTGTGAGTTGCAAGGACACAATGTGCAATCTTGACATGCTTACCTCATAAATGGGTTGATGAGAAGCTGTTGGTGGTAAAAGTTATTTTATTTATTCAACATTTGTTCACCCAGAAATCCGACTTGGAACAAGCCAATTTTCAGCAGTGGACCAGGAAGAAACATTCCAAATGCATGTTATTGTAACATGGCAGGAAATTGGAGTACCCACAGGAAACCCACACGAACACAGGGAGGGCATGCAGACTCCAGACAGAAGACACCTCAGCTGAGAATTGAACCACAGAACCTCTTGCTGTGAGGTGACAATGTTAATCACTGCACCACTGCACCATCCAAAGTGGGATAAGGAGATGAGGACATCCTCTTCTAGGTTAAGATCTTCTGCTGAGTGCAAGTTGTTACAGCATGACCATTTATGAAGCTATATGTAACTGCCACTGAAGCCACGCACACAAGTTTCCCAGTGAGAGAGTTGAATTTCTTATCTATCTAGTTATACAATCTAGAGAGCACAGAATTAGTCATCAGTGCTATAGAAGAAAGCAGGCTATCAAAGGGAGAAAGTGCACTTTTGACAGGATGATCAAATCATTGAGTTGCATAGAGAATGTGCTAAAAGTGGAACAAAGTGCAGTAGGAGCTATGTGCAAAGTTAAAGGTATTCTCCTCATTGGAAGTGGCCACAGCACATTTGATATTGAAGCATTATTTGCCTGTCATTATACCCCCCTCTCCCCACACATAAGCTTCTTATGGTGATGATTGAACTTCTTACCTATTTAGTTACATAATATTAAGACCACAGTGTTAGTCACAAGTGCCACAAGAGAAGATTGAATTTACTAGTGTGAAAAAGCACATTTGTAATTTGTGAAAAGATTGCAACAGCTGACTGTGCATCACAAGTTTTAGAGCAAATGAATATGTGTGGTCAGGCTAATGTAACAGCACTGTGATTGTCCCATGTAATGACATACTTCTCTGCTAAGATTTATATACTGTCCTTCATGTACATTGTAGACATGCACCTGTTTCACAGTATGGGATGCTAATGACAATCACAGTTGTAAACCAGTGGATTATCAGTCAAGCATTCCTGCCACTTCATTCTGGGATGATTGTACATTTGTATTGCCTGATACTTGCACAATATGCATTAACAATTCAAACAGATACTTCTTAAATAGAAGAGCACACTGCAGAAAAAAAGTGATGGGGTATGTGGGAATAGAGTACCCAACATTGTAACACAATTGCAAGTGTATCCACTGAAGTGTAGACATACATAGACTGACTTACCTGAGTCAACCCCAATCTGAAATCCAGACAACTTGTAGGCAAAATTCAGTACAGACATACAGATGGTGTACAACCTAAACAAGGAATTATTTGTTGTTTTTTCTTTTAATCTCTACCTGAAGCACAGTGCTGTCAAGCTAGTTTGTGTGGCTGATGGCAAAGTATTAGTGCATGTATAATCATATATTGAGGTGTTGAACTTAGAATGGGAATTATCACTAGTTTATGGTGCTAAGTGTCAACTTTCACCCAAAGAAGCATTGTGCACATAAAACTGTGTTAATCTGATGGAGTACAGAAAAGATATGTGTTATAGTCATGTTTTAGGTGTCATGATTTATGCATTTGTCATGACAGTTGCATCTGTATATGTATGCTAGAGATGCATTATGAAACATATGTGGAACCAAGCATGTTACTGTTGGTGGAAACATGGCTTATGGAAACAATTGTGAATAAAAGCATTTATTGGATGACACAAAAGTGGTGGGAAGAGGTGGACAGTTGACAGGAATACACAATACAGACATGATAGCACATTAGTTCATGTTTCTTTTCTGTTCATACTAGTGTTGTGCTACTGTTTGCTTTATCAGCATGATTATTCATTTACATGTACTAAATGTGTTCATCTCTAAAAGAGAAGCTTCACAGCAGTAAGCAAGCACATCAGTATAGCAGTGGGATAATGTTGTGTTAAGAAAAGGTATAGCCAACATTTATACCAACAGGAGGCATACAAAACATTCAAAAATAGGTTGGCATACATCTAGATTTGAACCTTGGGAGCATTCCATGAAAACCCTACAGACCAGAATATTGACTAAGCACACCATATAGGAATTCCCATTTCACAAGCTTCCAATTTGACAACAGATTTCAGAAAAGAAGAATGTATGCATTGCTCTTCATTTCCCGCATGACATAGAAGGCTTACCTGTAAGCCTAGTTGTCCTTGAGCTGAGCAGTGGGGCGGAGCACTAATCTCTACCTATTCATGGGACCCTCACTGTCAAAGAGAGGCTCTTTGGCAGTGGCTCACAGGATCCATCCCACATGTCCCTGGTTCAATATCCTCATTTCAATGGTGGTGGCATTGCAACTTTCCTCCTTTGTATTTCCCCTGGTTGTATCAGTGGCTTCTCCATGGTAGTCAGATTGGTTTGAGTATTAAGCCTTGGACAAGGCAAGTAGTCTTGGGCTGGGAGGCAAGTCCAAAGCATCTTTATAAGTAGGTCTGAAGCAGCTTGAGTTATACTTAGACCCCAAAGTTTAACTAGAGTGGTCTTGGTTACATCAACTGGGAATAGTTGTAAAGGTTACAGATTATGCTATGATGCATTTTAATGTCACCTTAATGTTATAGTTCTGGTATCAGTAACATTGTCTATTTAACCAAGAAAATGATCACACAGACAGAAATTGTATCTTTGTTGATTCAGCTTAGAGGACAACTGTAAGCTGTATATTCAACTCTTCAGTTTGTTCAAAAGTAGATTAACCTGATTATACACAGCTAAGCACAGCAGTGCAAAGGGACAACAGTAATGTGCCTGAAGGAAATAATTCACAGTATTTTGCCATGTACGTCCATTTAGCCTCAGTTGCAGTTGTTACTCAGTGCCAGACTATGCTTGAAAGCAGTGGAGGAAGGCAAATGACACAGAAGGGAGAAGATACATAGACAGGGGAAGAGGGATGCAGGGAGCAAGTGGCTTATGGCAAAAGCAGGGTAATGTGAGCTCATAACAATATGTTGGCAACAGCTACACATAAAATAACGTACTAAAAAAGAGTCAGCAACACTTAGCTATTACCTGGATTAGAACCATAGAAAGTTTGCAAAAATCTGAACATTATCTTATTACACCGCAAAGAAAGTCTTACTTCATACACTTTAAACCACACATTTGAAGGGACAGTGAAAACATACTGAAGCAGAAGGGGTGAAGAGAGAGAGAGAGGGAGAGAGAGAATGAGAGAGAAATAGCAACAGTTTTTTTCTGGGACATGCAGAACCATCTGTATGCTGTGTTACTCTTACTTCTTTCCTCATTACTAAGCTGTCATGCTCTGTACAATAAAGTGCTTGCTATATGGGGAGTACAACCAGCAGTGACACATAAGAAGACGTGGCTTACTAAGTGTCCATCTTGGGTCTGCAATGTTTTAGCAAATGATGTCTTGTTACACTATTCAAATGGTATGTTAATGAAATGTTGCAAATGGAGAAAAATACAGACTTCTGTAGTGAACTATATGACATGAATGTAAAATGTCATGAAATTATAATTTGACCTGCAGCTATAATTGAACCCATGTCACAATGCAGTCATCAGTATAGAAGACAGGAGAATCATCCCAACATTCCACTTAGGAATTTCTACTTTATTGAATCCAGCAGCCTAAGAAGTGTTACAGTAACTGTTTCACAGTAGAGCCTTTAGTCTGCCTTTACTCCATATTTCCAAAATGTGGCAGATTTAAGCTCATTTGTGCGAAAGTAACTGAGCTAGTGTTACTGAAATTAAAATTTACAGCTTTTGCCACAGGAAGTTAAACAACATTCGCTGTCACTCAGCAGTGGTGCACTATGCCAACCACCTCACAAATGCTGAGGACAAAAAGAAAAGTTTTTTCCATGTGCCAGTTCTGGCCATGCGCGTTGTGTCATTTTATTTTTTGACCAGATCAAATGTGTGAAAAAGTGGTTGATAGAGCAGTGATTAAAATAGGGTGGCAAGCAGAGGATAGGACGCAGGGGAAAGAATACAGGAATTTACAGGAGGATTGTAGGAAAGCACCACAGCTATCTACATCTTCAGAATATAAATGTAGAATCATACAAAGAATATCATAACTTTTGAGAGTCACCACACCAGGAATGCCTGACAACAACAAAATAATGTTGAACAGCCAATTAGACCAAATCAAGTGTGTGAAGAACGCACACTGGTGAAGTGGAGAGCTATTCATGGGTTGCAATTTTTTCTGGGACCTTCCAGCAAGGTCAGGAGTTTGATGTTTCTAGTCCACAAATGAGTTAAGCTTGTGATATGTATCTGACCACCCTCCATACAACTGGGCATCCAAGAACACTTTTCCCATTTTTACTCTAAAAGTGTAAATTTCTTTTGTTAATGCTGCAATGTAATACTCAGTTATATAGCTGTTATCCTCCTTAAATGACCTGTTCACTTGCTTTTCATTTCTTTTACCTTTTTTGAGTGGAGGTAGTATTTATTTGGGTGTACTAATATGGGGCTTTAATTGTTTAATTATTTAGTATGCTGGTGTTGCTTCTGACACAGAGGACAACACCAGAGGGTTTATTGCCAAAATTTCAAGTAATTAATACAATTCAATAATTCATACTCAGTGCGTTGGTATTAGGCTTGTCATGTATCCCAGCTCTTTGCTGTTAGGCTTACCCTCATGTATCCCCCACCCCCAGAAGAACTCTGTACCAATGATGATGACTGTGCCCTGCCCTTTACACATTTTTAATGTACTTACAGTTCCATATGATGTGTGTGAGGAAGAAATTATGCACATCATTTGGCAAAGTTCATAGGTGGATAATGCAGACATTGCAGTCCTACAGTAGTACTGGCATTACTGTACGCAGGGCAGATGTCTCTTTGTAGGGACATATAACTGCTTGCATATGGAACTAAGCTGTTAGATTTTTTTTTTCAAACAGGTTCTACAATTGCTTTGGACTTCAGATGAGGGTTGAGGAGGTTGCATATTTAGTATGCTATTTCCCTGTCTAACTAGCTTTGATGTACAATTTTCTGTGTCATGCAGTCCATAATAAGTCAAAAAGGGTAAGCAAAGCATTCTTCTTCTTGGCCGAGGCCTGGCAACAACAACAGCAGAAATGTCAAAGCTTACTGCACACGCAACTTTCTAATGGCAGCAAGAAGTGCTATTTTTTTCTAAGTGTAATCATGGCTGTAATCCAAAGTGTTTTGGAATTCAGGGCAATTGGCTACACTGAATGTAAACAATTGCTTTACAGCTTCATGAATAGCTCCACCAAATTAGTTTGGTTAATTAGCATGTAATTCATCTCATTATACTTTTATCAGCATATTTTGTCATTTCCCTTTGCTTTGAGGCTCTACACTATGTGTATAGTTGTTTATTGGCTACCAGATAGTGGGTCACTGCCAGCATGATAGCAGCACTTAGTGTAGTAGCTATTAATGAATCTGGCCCATAGTCTAACAGCATCTCATGACCTTTGCACTTTATCTAATATCAGTTGGTTGCATCATTCGTTATTGTAAATATGCACGAATAATCACCAGTACTGCCTATTTATGTTCAGTGGCCTAGTACTTAAGTGCTATTATATACATTTGCAAAAACTAGAAGTGAAGTATCACAGCACTATGAATTTTTAATGCATATGCTGTAAAGTCTTAGTTCCTAGGAATGTGTCTTTTTAGCATATTTGTTAATTAAAATTATGGAACTGTTTTGAAATAAATTTGTGGATTGGATTTATTTGGTTTTTGTTGACCAGGTTTGGGTGCCATTCATATACAAGTGTTGTAGCACCTAGGGAGAAATGTGCTAATAAATTGCAGGAAACACTGAGTGCTACTATTAGAATTTGGACAAAATATGAGCTTCCTTTTGACAAGAACCTTAATCGAGACAAGTAAGTTTTGCTGTTGGGCTTTCAAGTTCCAGACATACATTCCCTGATAAATTTGAGAACTGAACGTTTTTGTTTATTACTTTTGAAAATATTCTGACATACTTATGCATGAAGTTGAAAAAAAGGTCTTAGCCTTATCCTTGGAATGATCCTCTTTTTTTCATGTCTAGTGATAGAAGTCAGAATTAAAAAAAAATGAATTGGCACATTTTCTATGAGGACTTGAGAGAGATTTTCCTTCTCTCTGTGAGAAGGTTGAAGTCATTCAAAATGCATGAGCAATAGATATTTGTGTTCTATGGCTTGGAAGTTATTGGGTTACTTTGAAATATGAAAATAACAAATGTTCACTTAGTGTTAATCTTTTACATGGGAAAAGATAAGCTGTAAATATAAAGAAAAGCTCAGTGTATGTTGTTTTATTGGACTACTGAACCTTTAGCTGCCAACTGTCCTAATGTTCTTAGCCTGGAGTTCAAGGCCACTATACTAAACAGTTCAATTATTCTGTCTGTACTAAAAAAAGGTCTTGTTTTTTGACTGTCATAAGTGTGCTGATAACTGCAACACCAATGCTGATTTTCCTACTGTTATATCAGATTAATATGTGTTTATTTGCTTTCCATCACACAGGATGGATTTAGGCCAAACATATCACAGAAATAGCATTACTAATTTTTATAAACTATATTTATGACAGACAAAATCAATGTGAAATGATTGCATTCCTATTTTTAAATCTACCCAAAGAATTTGACCTAGTGTCACTTTCCTATCCCATACTACTATAAGAAAGTGGTCCTCAGAAACGATACAATCAATTGTCTTAAAATTATTGCTGACAAATAATACATTGTAGAAAATGGGCTGAAAAGCTGTCAACTCAACAAATAACATTTGGTATGCCAAACGGCTTAATATTAGGACCATTACCCTTTAATATATTTACTCTTTAATATATTTATAAATAAAATGCACACTGTCTCTTATGCAGCAGATGTAGTCCAGTATGCAGATAACTCATCACTATACATTACCTCTTCATTCAAACAGCTCCAGAATGACCTGCACATTCCTTTGCAAAACTGGCTATTAGTTACTACTGTGCGCTATGCTTAAATAAAATAAAACTAATTAATGGCATTTTCATTTGCAATCCAACAACCAAACTACTGGAATTAAAAATGTTATCAGTCAATAATACTGGAATGGAACGACTACAAAATGCAAAACTACTGTGTACAATAACAGACCACAGACCATGATTCAATCAGCACATCCAGCATGTATTCCAAAAAACTAACCATGAACTAGAAGTTTTTTTTAAAAATAAAGCTTTTTCTAACTGAATCACTACACAAGTCTATAATGGTAGTCATAGTCATTACTCTTAAGTGTGGGAAGGGTTTTTGCAGGTTGCACACAAGTGTAGCCAATGTGTAATTCAGAGAGGCAACATGTATAAAAGTGGAACAGTTAGAAAATTATTGAGTAATCCTTATTCATGTGTAATTCAGAGAGGCAACATGTATAAAAGTGGAACATTTAGAAATGGATTGAGTAATCCTTATTCCAATGAGGAAATAATGAAATGCAAATGAGAAATGAGTGAAAAAAAACTATTACTTGATTTGTGTTTACTTTTTGATGTGCATGTGAGATGAACAGATGGGTTATACAAAGCAAATCTGTGCCTTTTCTGTCTAACTGACAATGCACTAAGATGCTCACTTTCACTACAAACCTGTTTCTTGATGTGAGTTGTTCATTTTGGTCATGACAAAACCTGGTGTGAGAAGTACCACACACTGTCCCAGTAGAAGAAGATATAGGAACAGAATAACTCACATGAGCTTTGCAGAACAAAAGCTACTGGATAGTGTAGACAGGGATATAATAAAGGCTTTGGTGAGCTTGGACAACCCACAAAGGGAAACTATGGGAATGCATACCCTTTCCATACCTGTAGATACAAACTTAGGTTGAGGTAATCTAGCAGTCAGTACTGTTCCCTAATCTGGAATCCTCTCAACATTAAGTTGAGGAGCAAAGCAAAATAAAATAAAATAGAAATAAAATAAAATAAACATTTCCACTTATACTTGAGACTAAAAAAAAAGTATTTTAAACTGTAGTAAACTGCTAGCACTTTGCTAATCCTTTTGCCACACAGGAAGCATTGAAGTGCTTTAGTCCTAAAGAATATCAACATTCATTTCTCAATTAATTCTCGTACTGTCCAATTAATGATCAATCATCATCTGCCAAATTGTGCCTCCTTACACCTTGTGCCTGGGGCATCTTTCCCCATTGTCATACCTTAGTTACAGCTATGGACACCAAGGTACGTACAGCCTTCACTATACTTGTCATGGAGACTTTTCAGAGACAGACTGGAGACACATTTTTGTGTTTCATTGGTTTCTGCCTTGAGGATACTACATCATTTCCTCAATATATCTCTGGCACATGTGTATGAGCATATCCATTTCCCAGTATCACCAAAGGACCAAGCCAGTACCATGCATGTCTTCCATGGAATAGAACACTTTTCTGAGGTGCTTGGTGCAAAAAATTGCTCCAATGTTGCTATAACGAACCTTTCTGGACCACAGGGACAGCAGAACTGTAAAAGGAAAGGCTACCATTCTATAAATTACCAGGTAGTATGTGATACATGAAGTTAAATCACCAACATCATGGCCCAGCATCCTGGAAGTGGTGATAATTATCACCTTTATCACATATATTCATCATGCTTCCCCTTCCTGCATTGTACGTACACTTCCTGCATGGTAGGACTCTTCATGGTCACCTTGGTGTTAAGTGCAAACTATTATAATGTTGTAACCATAATTATTTCTTTATATGTATAGTGGCATAATACGCAGTATTAAGCAATATTAAGCCCCCCCCCCCACACACACACACACTGTGTTTTGCTATGTGTCGCTTTCCTATTGTATTTCTGAGAGATGCAGGGAACCCACTCAAATACTGACTAATGACCACAATTTGTTACCCAAAGAGAGCTGCTGAAGAGCACTTTCACACTGCCTTGTCCCAGACAGTTAGTTATTAATTAAGTGTTTGGTTTGCTCAAAGCCCATTTCTTTTGTACCTATAATGGAGGGAGGCCCTTCACACTCACCATGAGCTTGTTACTGCCTGCAGTATATTTATGACTTGCTGCAGTCAGCATAACATGAGCATGCATTGATCCTGTGTGCAGCAGCCACAACCAGTGAGCGATAGTGGCAGTACAGCTCCTTCTGTCATTTGTCCCAGGAATGGTGATAGTAGTGGTGGCCAGCCAATAGTACCAGCATGGGCAATCTCTCCAGGAGACTTCTGCATGTACATGCCTGCATTGATGAAGTGGAATCATCTGGACAACAGCTATGGGCCATGACAGTCACTATGTGACTGGGTAATATTGCAGACATAATACGTGATGTGTGTAGTGTCACTTTAAAGCTATTCTGAGTGAAGTATAATGAGTTCACAATTTACATTCAACTCTTCTCCATATCTCATGCAAAAATATTTTGTCAATATGGTCATAGACATCATCATTTGTACAGTATTTTGTGGTCAGTGGTATAAGTGTCAGTTATACTGGCAGTGTTTGCAAAAAATGTAAAGAAGCAGATGTTATTTGCAAAATGTTTATGGCTATAGTCTTCATAATTCCTTGATGATTTACTGAAGTTTTATAAGTTTTATTTACTTATTAAAGGAAATGTGCCAATGTTGCTTTTGTTTTTTATGTTTTCACATTTATTTCTTTCAGATATAAAAAGTACCTTATATCCTGTAAAGCACAAATGATGTGAACTCATGTACTCCATGTTTGCAGTCACTTCCTGGTGAGTAGCTTTTGTTTTACTGATGTTCAAACTTTTACTTACACAATGTCCCATAAAGATATTATTGTTGATGGGCCCAGAGATTTTGAGCAAATGATAGCATGTGAGCCTGATGCTGAGTTTCTCCAATGAAGAGATCTAATGGAGGCAGTTGAAACTCTTGATGTTGACCTAACTGTGCTTTTGGGCCTAGAACTTGACTGAGATATTTTACCACTTGCTGTGGAATTTTGTCAAGGTCTGACTGCCTACTTATTTTGGAAATCTGCATGAATTCCAAATGAAGCACTTTCTTGTCACACAAGTTGTATCTGACCTACTCATCAACCATGCCTATGAATACTCCCTTGTCCATGTCCAGCTGTGTCCCCAGTGTGTACTATGTAGTTGTTCATATGTTTGGATGAATAATGATATGGATGCTCAGTGGAGAACCATACTGAGAATGAGGATCATTATGACATTGCCCTGGCCACCACCAGTACCATACACTGGCAAATGTCCTGACTTATACCATATACCACTCTAAGAATTTCCACTGACTTTAAGTTCCAGTAGTCTAGACCTTCACTATGGTACGGCACTTCTGCCAATGACAGTACAATGCCTTTCATGTTTCTGGTGTAACCTGGGAAAGACATCAATGCCTGACACTCTTAATTACAGGCATAACAGTTGGTACTGCTTCCTCTTAAATGGTTATCTCTTCATCAGTGGTATTAAGCTGTACAGAAGACACAGGTGTTGAGCTATGTAGTGTTTCTCCCTTATTGTAAAGTCATTTCCTTGTTATTCTGAATGATTGAGCCATTGTCACTGCCTAAGGGGTTATCCCCCTGCTGTGTGTGGTAGTGAGCCCTGACAATGCCAACTACATCTTTGTACCACTGTCTTGAGGTTGTGTCATGAGAATAAGAGTAATGGCATCATCATCATCAGCCATTTGGTTGTAAATACTGGTCTGCTGTTCAGCAATAGAATGTGTGATTTTTTTCTGCTGGTGACCCTGTTATTAAATATATAATGATGATGTGATTAATCTGATTTGTGATAGTATAGAACTTTATATTAAAGGTATAAAGTCCACACTTACCATGCATTATTTGCAGAGGTGGTCTCGGGCTCTCTCCATTCACCTACCTTAGCTCCATTCCCACTCACTCCTAGATCAGCTGAATTCATTTTTCACCTAACCTCTCCCACTAAGAATACCAATCCAATCTGCAAGAAATTCCCTTAACTACTATTAACTCCTTTATTTCCTGGTCCTCCCATCTAACCATTACACATTATTCTTCCTGCCCCTCCCATGTAACCAATACCAACATTAACTAAGTGACTTATTAGTACATAGCTACATCTGTCTTATTCACAAATAGCCTATCACCCTATACGTATTCTAGCTATTCATACTTCCAACTTCTCATGAATACTTTGAACATGTATACTAAATATAAGACAATTTCCTTTCACCCTGAACAACTTCATGAAATCAAAACATTAACCCTGTATGGCAACAGCTTCCCATTTCACAGCCTACCACATTCAACAAGTTACATCCAAAGCTAACCATAAAACTACATACATCTATTCCCATCAAAACCAAACCACTCATTTGGAAATATCTCCTACTATATTCAAGACCACTGTCTTTGACCAAGTGAATCATAAAATATTTCCACCTACAAAAAAATCAAAAAAACTCTCACTCATGTACCACAATCAAATATCTAAACTCTATTAAACTGTAATACATATAGCAAACAATCTCATGATAAGCGGTGACATCCACCCAAATCCAGGTCCTTGCCACTCCCTCTCAACCCACACTCATAAATAAAATATATTTAATACACATAGGAAAGGATCTGACCTGCTACTTCTAAATTTAATCTCAATAATATTGTTAATAAGGTTCACGAACTTCATGCTACCCTCTCTCTTTACTTCCCACACATGACCATTTTAACAGAGACTTGGTTGAAACTGCACGTCGCAGAAAATGAAGTCACTCCTCCTGGCCATAACATACTTAGCTCAGATAGAAAAGAGAAAAGGTGGAGGTGTTGCCATAGTATTCAAGGATTTCCTCATACTACATCCAATAAATCTCAATATAACAACTTGTAGCAATCCTGAAATACTATCAGCCAAATTACAAATCAACCTAACAAGTATATAACCATAATAGGCATGTACATCCCACCAGGTATTTCATATGACATTACCCGTGAAACCATCAATAAGGGTGATTTCAATATTGATTGGATAACATGTAACTCAGAAAACACCAGCAATCATATCAGCCTTTTTGGCTTCACACAAATTATCCAAACTACTACCAGAATAGACAAAAAACTAACAGTCTATCCTAGACTGGACTCTGACAAACAAACCCTCCCCCTATAAAATCACAGGCTGTTTACCCAGCATGCTTAGTGATCACATACCTGCCTATCTCCTCAGGCAACAAACCAAACCTACTAAACATATCACTTATTGCCAATCCGTCACAAGAAAAATGTCAGCTCGCAAGATCTGATAAACACTCTGAAAAAATGCAACTGGTCCCCCCTTAAGAATTTGTCCCTAGATGTTGTTGTAGAATAGTTTAATAATACGTTCCTTAACATTCATAATAGACTGGCACCTTCCAGAACAATCCATGTACAGGCAAACTATGGACTAGCAAAACAATAACCCTCCTTAAGCTAATAGACAAGACTTAGGCCTTATGACAAACCAACAAAACTTAACCTAATCACTTAGCATATTAACAAATCAGGAATAAGGCCAAACACCAAATGAAACTAGATAAAAATATTACTACACCAAAATACAACTTAAGTATTAAATAAACCACAAAAATTCTGGACCACTATCAAAAAAAAAAAAAAAAAAAAAACCCCATTCTGGACAAACTACAACCCCCTCCCCTAACATAGCAGTCAGCTCAGGGGCCATTGCAGAACAGTTCAATAAATATTTTACAGAAAGTATTTTATCACTAACCAAAAATCAACCAACAATATCCAACTTTATCACCTAAGGCAACCAATAACAGTGATACTTTCTTGTTCCAACCCATCCCCAGCAAAATCATAGAAACACTACTAAGAAAACTCAAAGCAATCACAATAGCAGCCAATAATTTACCATTTGAATTTCTAAAAATTGCAAATAAAGCCATTTCATACCCTGTATCAATACTGGTTAATCGATCTATTGCCGAACAACATGTCCCATTAATTTGGAAAATCTCACACATAATACCCCTACATAAAGGTAGAAAATCAAATGAACTTACTAACAAAAAAAACATTGCCATTCTATCCCCATTATCTAAACTCCTAGAAAGGTGTATTCATTCTCAACTTCCGCATTATCTCACTAACAATAAGTTACTAACCAAATCCCAACATGGTTTCAGACCCTATCATAGTACCACTACAGCATTCCTCAGCTTTACCAGCACCATAAACCAATATAGAAATGAAGGGAAAATTGTTTCATCAGTTTTCCTTGATATGTCTAAAGCCTTTGTTACAGTTTCTCACCACAAACTCCTGACTGTTCTTACAAACCTAAAACTTAGGCCTTCCACACTCTCCTCATTCCAAAGTTACCTAACAGGCCATGAGCAAGCAGTGAAGTGGCCACAAGACCTCTCCCCCCTACTCCCAATCACATTAGAAGTCCCACAGGGTTCCATTTCTGGTCCTCTTTTTTCAGTATTTTTATTAACGACCTTAATACTGCACCCCACTAGCTTTCATAGTTCAATACACAGACGACTCTACTCTTATATGTGCAGCATCTACCATACAACAGTGTCAAGATATAACTCAAAAGTCATTCACAAAAATTGGATCATGGCTATCTAACTCTCAGCTCATACTTAACCCCAGCAAAACCAAGATGAAACATTTTCAACCCACCTGACCCTCCAATTCCCTACCCACCTTCTATTTCACTGCTACCGAAAATACAAAAATTACCTCTGACCCTTATGCAAAACTACTAGGAGTTATGATTGATAATAAACTGAGATTTGACTTACACATTTCACAAACCACTAAAGAAATACACAAAAAATGGGAACCCTTTATAGAATCAAAACATTTCTAACAGCTAGTTCTAGAGTAGATAATGCCAGAACCTACCTACTGTCAACTCTCCTCTACACCTCACCCATTCTTATCAACCTTAAAAAGACAGACTTAGACAAATTAGAAACATGCTACAACAAAATAGTAAAATATGCCACAGATTCTTCACAGGAAATACACCACTGTCTCACTCTAAAAGACTCTCCTGGCTAGAACTACCACATCTACTTGTTTATAACCAGTTAACTATGGCCTACAAACTACTGTATGAACTTAAGAAAACTCCTGGCATTCTAAATATGTTAGAGCCATATTCTAACACATGCATGCTTTGCTCAATAAAAAAATCACTACTACAAGTCACTAAATCTAAAAATACTGCAGGGGACTGTCTATATTCCTGCCATCACTAAAACCTGGAATTTGCTTCCTCAAACTATTAGAACCATTCCAAATTCAACCCAATTTAAAAAACTACTTAAACATTATTTATCAGACACATGGCTCTGCTCATGTAGTAGCCCAGGCTAACTATGAACAAATATAAGTATTTCTGTCTCATAAAGCTGTGTCACTAACTTTTTATTATGTCACCGGTACACCTTTCTTTTATTCTACGTATCCACTATCACACCAACTGAAACAAAAACATCTTTCTCTAACTCATCTCCATCAAAACGTCTTCTTTACCCACTATCTTCTCATCCTGAACTTCCTCCCTTCCTCGCTCTACCTTTTCTCTCTTCTTCAATATAATTGAATACAAAGTATTACACAGCATGCTGTTTATTTTAACCTCCTTTTGTTGTACTGCTAATTGTAAATTACAACTGCATAATTAAGTTCTCTAAGTTGACATAGTCCACTGGAACCTACATGTTACAATAAGTACCATTGGACCAGTCTCTTCTATATTGCACATCTATACTGTTGTAATTTCCTGAGAACTTCAACCAACTCTACCTAATTTGATCTACTTTATATGTATTTTACACTACAAGATCTCTGACACGTATTTTACCAGTGTATAAAAAGTATCATTATGTTAATGTTATTATTATTTAATGTTACTATGTGGAGCTTTTCTCTCTGGGCCTCCACTGAAAATGGGTTCTCCCAATCAGACTCTCCCAGTAAACAAATGTAAAACAAATAAATAAATGAATAAAATTATATTGATGAAGTGCCTAATGAAGAAACGTTTAAGAGTCATATGTGCAAGATTTACCATGGCATCAATACCTAGCCTCAAATTAGCAATAACAGCCAAACACTAACCTTCTACAGTGCCTGTATGTGGATGTTGGAAGTGTCTAAAAGTACTGCGTCATCACCACCTCAAATGATTCTGGCACCATCCTCCTCTGCATCAAAGTCATCACTCCATATACAGAGTTGGTTCTAAATCAGGTGTTAAAGATTGGACAGTGGCTGTCCCACCACCAGTGTTGCTATGAGGAATTAAGTTCTGCCTAGTCATTGTGTTTGCATGCTCCACCATGTAATTATCTCTTTTCCAGGACTATGCCAAAGTGTGTTTCATTCTCATATATCATTTGGTTCAGCCACAATTCCATTCCATGTCCTAGCTTGCTCTGCCTCCATTGTCCCACATTTCCAAAAAATACATTTGCCATAACTTCTAAATGCATTCATGAGGATGTTTTTCTCATCACTGAAGATATCCCCTTTATGCCTTGCTTACTAATGCTACAGTATTTTCTCTTAAAATACAGGTGTGGAAATCAGAGGATTAGGTAGGGTGGGGCAAAGGGGGCAGCTGCCCTGGTTGTATCATGTTAGGCGGCACACTTGACATTTGCAGATGGGATTTTATTGCAGTCCTGGCATTAATTTCTGAATGTCAAGATTGAACTGGTGTCAGAGCTGAAGTTCTGAAGTACTTAGTGGGTGGTATGATAAACTGTCTGTTCCCTGATTTATTTTTAGCAATGTAACAGGTGAGGAGCAGAGAGATCAGTGAGAACAGACATTCTAGAAGTGCTACTTCAGGAGCAGATACTTTTTATACCTTAACTTAGAAGAGTGAGGAGTTCAGTGGCATTGGGGAATGGCACCAGGCATTACTTGACCAAGCGTTGGCTCCAGGGAAAATATTTACAAATTCTTGTTGTATCTGAGTGCAATCAATATTGTGGTATGCTTTTCACTGAGGAAATGAACAATAACAAAACAAGCTCAAGTATTATTTATGTATATGACAGTTTTATTTATTCCCTCTGTTTTACAGATTTTCCCCTTCCCTTTATACTGTTGTCTGTGTTATATATTTATCACCTGTATTACGTATAAGAATGTGCAAACTGAAACACAGGTCTATGAAGGTTTGAAAAAAGGTAGGAGAAACTGAATGAGAAGTAATTTCTCAGTTATTTGTTCCGTCAATTACAGTTAGATACCCAGAAATTTGGTCCTGAGCAATTTCATCTCTAATGACAACTGCCTGCAGTAACTGACCTTATAAATATTAATGTAATATGATACACTCCACATACCAAATAAATGTAGACAAAAGTACAGCACTATTGCAAATTTTCCTGGCTTAGCAGCAATTCAAAGGCTAACACTGTAGATATAAACTGAAATTCACTGAAGTTGCCTATTTCTAATAATTCTAATGTGTCTGTGCCTTTTTTAACACTTTTCATTAAATTGGTGGGGGGAATTCAATAAAGCCTACATGGTCATTTTTATTGTGTGGGCATTGCAAAGAAAAGTTTTAGATTGAACAAACTTTGTGTAGCAGTGTGCACTCATGGGCAAACATTGCAGTTTCCATGACATGCAAAATATAGCATAAGTAGCTGAATTGTATGCTAATGAAGCAAACCAATATGGTGGAGTGATTCAACAAGCTGTAAAGAAACTGTATTGAAAACGTGCTCATGTTGCCTGTGTATCTGAAATATTTTCAAATAAAGCCACAGAAAGGAGTCTACATGGAAACAAGAACAAGTAAAAGTGATTAGATTTGAACAGAACTGACCTTAACATGTAACAGCAGACAAATGATGACATTATTAGACAGAGTGGATGCTACAAAAGTGTGTTGACAATAGCAATAACCATTTAGTGCCATGACATACACGCAGCTTTGTGGTCCCACTCCCAAATGAGGAATATACATGTAACTAATGTAGACAGCTAAAAGTGAAAATCCTGTGAAACAGACTATTCATACTGTCATGTAAGCATATACAGTATGTGTCTGACAGAATACAGTCAATTTTTCTCAAGACCTATATGGCTTTGAGCAGATATATAGCAAAGTAATACCATCATTTATGTGTACAGCATTGGGCTCCCCTTCAGTTTCCCTGCCCACACAATTAACAACTGTGTAGATTCCGGGCTGCCAGCATGGTGAATATGCAAGTGAGGTGAAAACTCTTTAAAACTGATGAATTCCAAAACATTGAAACTGTATAGTGATGTTCACTTTGTGTAGGTACTTCCGCACTGTTTATTTATAATGGATGGCAACAGTGAATGATGACATCAGGGGTGTGTGTCAGGTTACACTTACAAAGGTGTTCATGTAGGTCTGTGAAGTGTGAAAGTGCATATCAGCAGTGCACAATTCACAAGTTCTGTTTCATCCTCTTTATTGTTTGTTAAAATTTGTCATCTCTGTCCACTTTATTTATTTATTTTTTTATTTTTATCATTTTTCTCACAATGCAGCACTTAGCATAACCACAGGAAATGGACCAATGAATGGCATGTTTCTCTGTGCTTGTCATATAACTATTTCTGTGGCAGCACATGTATGTGTAGAGCTAGAGTGTAGATGGCCTGGGTTCTAGCAGAGGGTCTGCAACCTTTCCTTCACTTTTTGAGCTGCATGTTTGTGTGATATTACAGGAAGGGAGGAAGGTAATAACAAGATTACCTGTGTTTATCTTATTTAAGAGTAGGAGTGTGCTGCTATACATCATGCACCAATGAGCACCAGCAGAGTTAACATACTCAGTTAAACAACAGGTGTGTTTCATAGGTGCTAATTACAGCATAACCTGTTCATTTTCGGCACGGTGGAACTATTCAACAAGCTATAAAGAATCCATGTAGCCTCCATTCTGTTTTTAACTGAATACTTCAATACTATTGGAATAGAGATAAGGAAATTTTTGCCCTGAAATAAAATTGTGCCAACTACTGCATTTATAAGGTAAGTCTTGAACTTAGAATGTATTATTTAATAATATTATGGCATACCCTTATGTTTCTTGATTTGGTGCAATAATCAAGTAAATAGTGCTGGATTTGTACAGAAAGGATCATAACATTTGACAGCAGGCACTTATTTTGCTTCTATGTGTCCATTACTAAGTGTTTTTTCTTATTTATTTTTTCATTTTTAATTGCATTTGTTGTGTGCCACATAGTGCAAGCAGAGGAAGTGGAGAACAAATACATTTCAGGTTTGGCTGTGTTTATCTGATTTGCACAAAGGGAGGCAGACCACTTAGGAAGTAAACAGGCAAAAATAGAAACCAGAAACATTCAATTGATGCCCATGGCCTTCGTTGAACCCCAACTGGGAGTACAGGTGATACAAGATTCTAGTACAGAATGTGCAAACTTTGTTTTACTGCTTTGACATTGCAGTTTACAGCAATGAAGTGCAACACAGAGAACTGTTTCTTCAATGTTCTTGTGGCAACAGGTGTAAGTGTAACACTGCCATGCACATGGTCCTGGGTTCGAATGCAGCATATGCCATACAATATTACTTTTACTGACTGAGCAATCTATGTATTATCACATTTATGATCAAATGTATGACTGCGGGTACACTGTGTACTATAGTCCTATAAATGTATTCCTGTTATCTGGAACAACGTGGCTTTAACTTTTGTGAAAAACACATAAACAACTGCCTGTACATGCAATTGTTTGCCACTGCTGCAGTCTGCTTGTCTGATGTTAGCAATACAGTTCACATTTGTGCACTGCTTACCTAAGTGGAAACAGTTGTATCACACATGTGTGTACTCTTTGTTAACCATTGTGCAAATCCGCTGCTTATTGTGCTATGGAACTGTATATATGATGCTTTCTTATTGATGTTTATTGTTCTTTTCCTTTGTATGACATAAACTACATGTGGAAACATTGCAAACTAAGGGCATGATCTAGCTATATGTCATATATTTACAATACATCTATGCATTGCCTCCTCCCCACCAAACAGTACAGCCCTGGGTTCTCAGTATTTTTTCCACACATGTATCAACCACACTACAAAGTGCAATATATAATGTTGCATGCTCCCTCATGGACAAGGCCAGTTGGTGGTGCTCACATCCTCACTGTGCTAAACTCAAACATCCAACTATACTCAATAAGGATACTTGGGTTTTTACATGGCTAGGTTTCTATACCCTAGTAGTGTTAGGCTACTGACCTCATATGAACCTATGAATCTATGTACCTATGCAGGCCTCCCAACCTGTTAACCCCACATGGCCTGCTGATGTCATCTACTATAAGTTCACCTGCAATCTGGTATAAATCAGACTTGTGCCATAACACCTGTGTAAAGTACTGAGTTCTGCAGTCTGTGTGCTTAGATGTGTAGGGGTTCTCTTCTCACTGTAGTCAACTGTATGTGTGTGTGTGTGTGTGTGTGTGTGTGTGTGTGTGTGTGTGTGTGTGTGTGTGTGTGTGTGTGTGTGTGTGTGTGAAGTCAGTCAACTGTATGTGTGTGTGTGTGTGTGTGTGTGTGTGTGTGTGTGTGTGTGTGTGTGTGTGTGTGTGTGTGTGTGTGTGTGTGTGAAGTCAGAAGAGCAAGTGTATATATTGCAGTTACCACCCCAATCCCATAAATTGACAGTATTTTGATACTTGTACCTGCCTGTAGATCCATTTCAGACAAGCCTCTCAACTTCTCTCAGACATGCACTGCTGATGTCATCCACTATAAATTGACCTGCAGCCATGTAAAAGTCAGACTTGTGGCACGGCACTTGCGTAAAGTACTGTGTTTTCTAGTCTGCGCACTTAGGTAGGGGTGCTGTTTTCACTGCAGTCAACTTGGTGTGTGCACAAGCCTACACAACCATTTCATGCATCCCTCACAAGCTCTTGTGGCCTGCTGATGTCATCTCCTATAAGTTCACCTGCACTCCTGTATAAATCAGACTTTTGTTGTGATGCTTGCATTAAGTACTGTGTTCTCTAGTATGTGTACTTAGATGAATAGTGGTTCTAGTCTCCATGTGGTCAACTGGGTGTGTAATGTGTGAGCTGTTACTTGACATTGCAAAAAACATTTTACACCAGCGTGTGGGACACTGTTATTACCATATGCTCAACAGACAATGCTGATGTAATTGGTTATATCAGATTATTGCATATGCAGTCATCCCACCAGGGCATGATCAGACACTGGGTGGGAGGCCAGGCAGACATCATTTCATCTGATATCAGACAGATTACAGTGGCATGTCTTAATCTATCCACATACATGGTGGCATGGTTTGTAGGTCCTGTGTTATCTTAATGAGAAAGCCCTGTGGTCTGTCCAGCTGCTGCTTGTATCTAGTGATGTGCATGCAAAAGAGAGCATTATACTGTATTACTGTTCTGATATTTGACTATATTGCTGTTATGCAATCCTGAGATCTGAATATGATGCCATCACTTATGATGTGCACCATATGTTTGTACTGGAAAATCATTAAAGAAAAAAGTTAGAAAGTAATGACACTCATTGCAGTTTCTGACTTCACAAACCTTACAAAACAATATATTATAAAGTAGTGAACTGATGATGCTATCCACTGTATAACTTGGCAAGGTAAATAGTTACAGGTACAATTGTCAGTTCAACAATGCCAATGCAGATATACTAAGTACTAATGTATTTATTCAACCTGTGCATCAGACACAAAGCTTTTGTGTCCCCAAATGCAAAAGAGAGAAAACAGGGATATGACACAGTTATCATCACTTGCACAGGGTGTTGTGTGGGAGGGCAGGAGGCCTAGTCTGACATAAAAGATTGGTGAGTGTGTGTGTGTGTGAGTAAGAAAGGGAAGCAGGTAGACTGTACCATGTAATTGTTGTGTGTATGTCTGTAGAGGTACTGCATATGAAAGTGGTATGTGAGAGTCTGAATGAGCACAGCCAAGCTCATTGCTAGCTATATGTCTTGGTATGTCAGACAGGTGTAAACCATGCAAGGTAGAGTTGGCAGTTCATCGTCGTCACCCCTGACCACAAGAAATGGCTCTGCCAGGAGTTGCACTGGCACCTCTAAGCACAAGGTCAGATAGATTGTTGCTACTTGAGCATGACAGATGTCTGCTAGATGTGGTCCCTTCACAGGAATGCCCAGGAAAATGACACTATGGCTTGCCACACGTGGGTGTGGACAGGACACTCACTAACAGAGCAGAAGAAGTACTACCACTATCAGAGCATGATCGAGCATAGACACATTGACTATTAGCAGTTGTTCTGGCTGACTTATGAACATGAGGATGCAGTTCCCCTCCCAGGAAACATTCCACACAGACACTGCTTGTTCCCATGTGTCATTCATCTGATCCATTGCATCGGCAACACAGTGGAGGCAGTCACACAAGACAGATGGTGCCACATCTTTAACCCTGAGCATTTGTCTGGAGTGGCTTTCTGAATGTCCCTGTGCCTCCATGATGGCACTCAACATATGTTGAGTGACACAGGAAGAGACACCTGCACCAGGTGGAGGTGAGACAGCAAGCCTCCTCTGAGCACCCCTATCAATCCTCCTGTGTGACACTTCACCCACACTTTGGCTACAGCTAGAGTCAACAGTCACTGAAGCCAGACAAGCCATACTTCCCTGATCAATGTCCTTGCCCTCCACCTGTCCAATATCTGTGGGCTCAGTGGACTGGATAGGCATAGGCCTATTGGATGTGTCTGGAGAAAATGAAGGGGGTGGCTAAATGTCAACCTCTGTGACAGATTAAATTTCTGCACCCCCTGACTGTGCCTCAGTTTGGCTACCATCATCAATGTCTGCTGAGACACTGACATCAGGTGTCACAGGGCCCACACTCCCACTATTGTGATTACCTGTGATAAAAAGGAAGAAACACAGGAATACATTAATGGCTGCACTACTATGGTGTAATATATGCTAAACAAATAACAGTGCTGCCACTATTACAGACAGTACAGCAATAAACCCTGCAAGCCTAAAATGATATTTCTTTAAATTGATCTGCTAACATAAATTTATTTGCTTACCATCTGCAGGAGGCATAACTTGCTGGATCCTGACAGCAGTTAAGCAAGAGCTAATGGCAACATCATCATATTTAACAGTAAGACAGGGAGTAATACATGTACTCCTGTATATCTGCATTAACTCTACTTCCAACAAGAACTTGGCTGACGACTCCAAGCTAAGCTTACAATTTTAACAATCTTCAATCCCACCCCCAGAAAAAGACATGTGACACAGAAGTAACATTTATTTCAATTGTTTTACTATGTAACAGTATTCAAATAGTCATATAACAAAGAATAACTGGAAGCTCCTCTTGACACTCAGAAGGCGTGGAGCCCATGTCAAGGACCTACTGTGGCCCACTCTGCTGTGAGCTCTCATGATGGAGGATATTCATCAGGAGCTCTTCATTGGGGGTAACAGGTGGTTCTGTAGCAAGCCCTCCCCTGGTTATCCTTTCCTCTCGGGCAGTATAGTAGTAATCATGTCAGTGGCCCTGTGGCACACCTGCTCATAGGTTTGTCTTTGGCCACCCACAGAACTGTTGTTCTCAACAATGTGCTGCCATAATTATAGCCTGTATGCGATATTGGACTGACCCCTTCCCAGCAGAAATGATCCATGTTGGCAGAAAGTGTCAACAATGATGTTTTCTTCATTGCTGAATGTGGGTCTCTGCCTCACTGACATGGTTTGTGTCCTAAAATCAACAGAATGATAATGCACATAAATATCACATAACTACAAAGTAACTGTTTCCAGATAAAACAGTAAAGGTAGCCCATCAGTATTACCCATTGTAAAAACATAAAACAGTCTACAGATGTGAAAAACTAACAACAGGCAGGAAGCAAAACAAGGAGAGAAGCAAGAGCAACATATCCTTGTTTGTTCCATAGCAGTAACTCCACTTTGGTACCCCCCAAAAGAACAGTCCATTCTAGTTTGTGACATAACAGTAACTCTTCTTTGCTCCCCCCACCCAAAAAACAGGAAAATGAACCATTTCACTAATAAAACATCATTGAAGTGTTAAAGTGCTTTCAAAGGACCTGTCCCTGAAACATTTGTACATATGTATCATACACCATTCTATTTTCATGTATTGTCAATCATTTGTGTCTCTGAAATGGCTTGACAAACAAGGCTATTTCATCAGTACATGTCTAACTAATGCAGACAGATACAAGTGTAAAAGCCTTTGCTTCACGTTATTCATAATTTTTTATTTTATTTTATATTTGTTTACCAGGGATGTCCGACTGGACCAGTGGCCCTTTTTTCATAGGTTCATAGGTTCATAGGTTCATACTAGGCTATCTGCCCTAGGGCATTTATAAGCCTAGCCAGAGTGTGTCTGGCTTTCGCCACCCATTTTAAATGAATTTTGCTATGCCCTTTTTTGAGGTTAGTATACTGTGCCTCTAACAGTGACACAGAAGTGATACCCGGGGTAAACCTACGATCTCCCATCCACTCATCAAGATTCCTCTTGAAGAGAGTCAATGAGGGACTCTGCCTAACCTGGACTGGGATTTTATTCCAGAGTGAAGGGAGCCTCTTGGTTATGAATCTGTCCCTCCAGCATGTCCTATTTATTTCAGTGCTGAGGTTCAAGTCTCTCAAGTGGGTAGCCCCAAAAGGGGCATTGTACTCAATTATGGGCCTGATGAGGGATGAGTAAAGTGGCACGATGACCTCCCCTGATCTAGATGTGAATCCCTTCATGATTAGGTGAGGTATATAAAATGTTTTTCTAACCACTTTGGCCACATGGTTGTCAAATGAGAGATTGCTATCAACTTGGGTCCCCAGGTCCCTAATTACTTCTTCTGTACTTAATGGATTACCACCTATGTGGTAATTTGTGGGCACTTTGTTTTTGCCAAAGGGAATAACTATACACTTTTTGGCGTTTAGCTTGAGGCCATGGCTCTGGCACCAGTTGTCTGTTTCTATGAGACCCTTTTGGAGGATGCTTGTGTGGGCTGGAGAGTCGATTATGGTGCCCAGTTTGCAGTCATCTGCGAACTTGGTCAGCCACAGTCCTTCCGTGTTTGCCTGTACCTCTGAGAAATATATACTGAACAAGAGAGGTCCAAGGACTGAGCCTTGTGGGACGCCACTTGTAACTGGTTTGGAGTCTGACATGACTCCAGCAATTCTAACCATGTGGGTCTGTCCTTGAGCCAGTTTGCAACCCATCTAGTGACATAGGGGTTTATATTTAAGCTGGTGAGCTTATCAATAATGCCCGAGTGGGGTATTGTATCGAAGGCTTTTGCGAGTTCCAGGTAGGCTGTGTGGACCACCTTCCCCTCGTTAATGGCCTTGGTGACTGTTTCAAAGAAATCGACCAGGTTTAAGAGGCAGGATCTGCCCTTAACAAAGCCGAACTGGGTAGGATCCAGTGTCTGTAGGTCCCCAATATCTTTATTTATGAGGTCCATGATGATCCTTTCCATAGCTTTGCAGACCAAGCTAGTCAGGCTTATGGGGTGATAGTTTCCAGGATCCGTTGAGGCACCACCTTTGTGGAGAGGGACCACTGTTGCTGTACGCCACTCTTTGGGTACATATCCTGTAGTAAGGCTGAGACTGAACAGTAGTTTTATGTTTGGGTTTAGCTCTTCTTGGAGTTCATGTAGGGCGCAGCCCGGGACACCGTCTGGTCCCATTGATGCTGTGTTTTTTGCTTTGGAGAGGGCGTCTCTTACCTGAGCATCTGAGATGTCAGGGGGGCAGCACTCTGCTGGGATAGATATTCACCCTTTTGGTGGGGAGGGGGGGGAGACGTTTGCGCTGAACCTGTCAGCTAGGATGTTGGCAATGTCTGTGGGTTCGGTGTATTTTTTGTCATTTTGGACTAATTCTGAGCATATCTGGGAATTCCCACCCAGGTTCCTAACATAACTAAAGAAAGCCTTGTGATTATCCTTTGTGTCCTGTGCAATTTTTCTCTTGAAGCTGGCCTTAGACGATTTTATGAGTGCCCGTAATTTTTTGCTAATACTGATCAGAGATGCCTTCCCTTTTTGCGATTTTGCTCTACCATGTAGTAGCTTCCTCCTTCTATTGTATAGTTTGTTTTGGTGGAGGACCAGGGAGAAAAACTCCATTACAAGAACACAACACAAACAATGCAAGAAATCAATAGCACTCAAGAATACACAACTTTAGTAAATATAGGTAGTAAATCATTTATACATAGATATTAAAAATTGAGAGACTAATATGAAATGGAAAAAAGAAAGCTAACATATAAACTACATAGATATTAAAAATTGAGAGAGTAGTATGAAATGGAAAAAAAGAAAGCTAACAAACAAACTAGCATGAAATAGCTTGTACCATCAAAGAGAAATTACACCAGTAGGTCAATATTATGGTTTTGGTGGTAAATATTTATGAGATACATGTATGGTATATGAACAAAAATATGGCTAATTGTTGCTATGCTTCTGCTTTACTTTTCAGACTACAAACCCCTAACATTTTTTGTTACTTTTAGGACTACCCAGTTCATAACAGGTGCACACTAAAGTACAGATTGCAGCAAACATTCCTTGATGTGTGCATATATTGCACATACATGTGTTACAATCCAGACCTACACTTAACACCTGCTGCCACTGGATTACTTGTATAACATTCCCTATCTTAGTATTCATTATATAGTTCTCACTTTTAATTGTGTTTGCATGATGGTCAGTAGTTTTAATTGGAAGCATCTGGTTTATGTCTGTGGTTGTCTGTGTCCTGTCTGCAACCTGGGTAGCCCTTTCATCCAGTTTGTGTACTGACACGCTTTGCGCAAACCAGATAAGCACAGCCAAGCACGTTTGTGTTAAGCAGCACATCACTCAAACACTTGCCCCTCCCTCAAAAAAGAAAAAAAATGGAGAAATAGTCGCAACTGGGAAAAACAATCTATGATAGTGCCCCAAACAAACTTTAATGAAGAAAACTCAAGAAAGGGAAAAGCAATTGCCGTGATGTCATGCAATCCACTTTCACAGCCAGCAACCTTACACGGGAATGTTATCCACATCATACTTCTCACCTGTCTTAACTTTTGCAGAATGTGCAGTTTTTTACATCATATTTTTGGGCTGTTCCTTGTAAAATTTCTGGTTTTATGGAAAATCACTGAAGATTGAAGTTAGTAAATAATGACATACATTTGAGTTTCATACTTCATATCCATCAGAAAATGCACGCTAACACAAATCCTATTATTCTAGCTACTTTCTAAGTTTATAAAAACAAAAATCTATCCCTATTTTTGGGACTTTGTCCCCCCATTATTTTAATCTTTATCCACAATTCTTGAACTAAGAAGTTGAGAGGTATGATGCGCATTCATGTTAGAGGTTTCACAGCCAACAAAACTCATTAGTATACATGGCACAATGCCTCGTGATGAGCAACATTCCATACATGAAAATACTCTGTGAAGGCTCTGTGCGAAACCTACATGGAGTTTATTGAATCCTGGCCTATGTTTTCATTCAATCTTTGTGTAAAGACAGAGCCCAGTGATTGTCAAAATAGCAAACTTTAAAATGACTGGAGAAAGTTTAGTCCAGTTTAAGAAGTTCTTGTGCAAGTTAGGCAACAATGTGCTTGGCTTTATGAAGCACATCAAAGTGTTTACATGTAAGTACTTGCATTGCTATAGCTCAGTTCATTCTGCTGTAAATGACCCGCAAATTGCTCATGCAAGCATATACACATGATGCATAGTTCAGCCTAATGGCATGATGTGGGTAAATTTGGAAATAGTCTGGGAATCCACCCTCATTTCTGTACCAAGCAGGAGACCACAGAAAGTGTAAGGAGTCAAACGCAATGATGTCTGACATACTTACCACTTCATTCCCATTGGAACCTGGCTAGGAGAAGATGCAATCTGTAAGAGCACAGGGTCATGTCCCAAGCTGGAGCAAAAGGAAGGCCAATATTTTTCTTCATATGCTGCAGGCATTATACTTGCAAACATCAGAGGGTGTTGAATCTGGTGGCACTTGGAAGAAAATAAATGACTGTTCAGATTTGGGAGATCACCTGCCTTCATTATGGGTATCCCCTCTTTTGAAAAATACATAAAACATTTAAATAACCCACCAGGTAGGCAGATAGTGGCTGGGATAAATGGATTTTTAGAGCCATTAAGAATAATTTTGAATTATATATTTTATCCTTATGTCTAGAAAATGAATTCTCTCATATTAGGTAGTACAGATTTAATAAAGAAAATTGAGGATGTGGAATGAGTTATAGAGTATTATATATATATATATATATATATATATATATATGTGTGTGTGTGTGTGTGTGTGTGTGTGTGTGTATGGTTACTTCATAACATTGAAATTTCATAACATTGAGACCATAACATTGAAAATTTAAAACACTGAAAACCCAAAAGATTGAAAACTCATAGTCATCTCCCATTTTTTATCCCATTCTAGTTCACTTCTGCCCCTCCCCCCCTTCATATTTAATGTGAGCTTATTTCAGTCCCTGAAATAACAGGTGCCATCGTTAAACTAGGAATCCTCCCCTGCTGGTCTCATGGCAAGTTTATCTGTAAGTACATGTTATACAGCTGATTGTATATTATTTTTTATAAAGTGTGCAGTGTAACCATTACCTGCTGCTTTCACTGGCTTAGCAACTATGTTTTTTGTAGGTTGTCCTAAACCTATTTCTTATACCAGAAGCTAATTTTACTACATGTTTTAGCAACTGGGTCTGTTGCCACTTTAAACATTTGACTGGTTCCAGAGGCTCTTGATGCATTATTTGAACCAATTTAGTGCTGATATAGTACCAGAAGCATTTTTTTGTCTACATTTTTAAGCACTTATGTTTGATTCAACTTTAAACCTATGGCCAGTGCTGGAGGCTAAGCATTTATATTGCAAAACAATCAATTTGTTTTACTTGTATATAAAAACTATTATTTTATGGCTACATGACTGCATTTAGTGTAAACTTAAACTTATGGCTGGAACCAGAGTCTATTTATTACAATGCTAACCATTCTGTTTAGTTGATGCAAAATAGGGCTTTGAGATAGAATATTCAGTTAACTGTTGAGGAACATGCATCTAGTGTGTCCAGTAATATATGTGTGCAGTATTTTCCATAAAACAAAGATCTAACTATTGCTATAATTAGATTATTTACTACTTCTGTACTATTATATCATGATTAATATGCTAAACTTTTTTTGTTTGTTTATTAGTGTTGTGGTATTTCACAATTGTCTACTGTTCTCTAAACTCTATTTTTAATTTTTTTGGGTGTGTTAAAGCTGTAGAACATTACAACTACTCACTGTTCTCTACCATTTTTTACTTTCTTTTTTTCTCAGCCCCAAGCCAGCCGTGTCTTATAGAATTTCAGGCACTATCTTGTGGCAAATCACACCACTAACATAAGTAAAGTAAGTGGGACTTCCAACTGTATTGAAGAACCTTACAGAATTTAAGTGTGTGTCTCATTATAATACAAAATGCATTAGTAGATTGTGTTTTTACTGTAATTTTTAATGTACTGAACATAAATATATGAGCCAGCAGCAGGTATTTCAGTCCCCCCATGTAGAAACATTCTGATTTCTACCCTTCACATCTGTAAAAATACTCCACTCTAAAGTGTAATTCTAGCCCTTCCAGTCTCTAAAGAAACATTTATCCATCTTTGTTTGGTATGTGATATATCCCCACTACCCTCTCAGTCTGTCTCTGAGTCAGCATTAGCTGACTCAATCACTTTCAGCCCTCAGACATTTGAGTTGCCCCCCAGGTACACACATTCTGGTTTCTACACTTAAAGTCTGTAAAACACTCCACACTAAAGTGTAATTCTAGTCTTTTCAGTCTCTAAAGAAACATTTACCTGTTTTTTTTCTATTTCTATGTGATATATCCCCACTACCCTTCTAGTCTGTCTCTGACTCAACAATAGTTGAGTCACTGTCTTTCAGCCCTCAGACAAAGTAATTTCTTAGGGCATCCAACTAGGAAAACTAAAAAAGGCTTTCATTCCTTTAAAAAAAAATAAAAATAAAGCATTGGTAACAAAAGAAGGACTAAGATTGTAGATGTGACTTCTGAGCAACTATTTATTTTTGAATTGTACATACCTTGATTGGCTCATCCCACTCCGTTCACCCTACAGGCTCACTCTGCCCCCCTACCCTGCCCCCAATTCCCACACACCCCTGCATACTTGGAATTTATAGGTAACCTCCTTCGCTAAGACCCTCCCTTCATTCTGCCGTTATACAATAATTACATCCATCAGCACCATCTATACAAGCCCTTCACTTCCCACCACTCCAGCCCACCTACCAGTTCAATATCCACACCCTTATCTCCTACTTGCCCAACTCACATCATCATCAGATATAAATACCTCCTCTAACTCCACAACCTCACTCCCACTATGTCTCATTACCCCAAGTCTCATCTCCAGTATACTCTTCTGGGAGTAACCTCCCTATTCACCTGTCTCTACATAGCCATCATCAGCACCTCTTATCTCTGCACAATCACTCACTGTAGCCACCCCAAATCCCCCACCCTAATCCACAACATTAGTATCACCCCCATTCACACAAGCATATACCCCACCATATACATCCACCCCCCTCATATATCATGCCCCACCCATGTAGCACTTCTATCCATCTAGAAAACAACCAAGTCTAAAATTTCACTACCTAATCATCCAATACCTAAAAACTATCACCTGTTTAACTACACAGCTTCTACTAGGAGGAGACATTCACCCCAACCCTGGGCCAGCAACCCCTGCTAATAAGCCATGCACCCATCACTATCCAGCTAAGCACAAAACCACCATCTTACTGATACTAAATATGAATACCCGCAGTATCATGAATAAAATAAAAGACCTTCATGCTGCCATCACCTTATATAACCCTGATATTATTCTCATCACAGAGACATGGCTTAAACCAATATTAAAGATAAATCCATCACCTCACCTGGGTATAACATTCTCAGGGTAGACCATCTACATAATAGAGGCAGAGGCTTAGCTCTACTACACAGAACCAACCTACAACTCCAACTCCTCCAAAAGGATTCCCCAAACTTCAACAATGCAGAGACTCTATTTGCAAAACTCTCCCTTAATCAACATAAGCACCTAACCCTACTGGGTATCTACATACCCCCGGGTGGCAACCTAACCACCCTAGAATCCATACTTCAGTGAGCCTCATACTCCCTCCTTCAAGAAACTATTGTGTTAGGTGATGTAATCATTGACTAGAACTCCATCCATTCTCCCAATCCCACCCACCACATTTACCTATATTACTTCACCCAACTTATAGATAGTCCCACATATATTGATAAGGCCACCAAAAGAGAATCTATACTTGATTGGATCCTCACAAATCAACCAAATGCTGCCCATCAATGTGACACCCTACCAAACTCTCTGAGCGACCACAGCCCCAATTTTATCCTCAGGCATAAACTTAAACTAATTAACTCTCCCTCCCTTCTACAAACCCGTTCTAACAAAATTTTTCCTAGAGACCACTTCATAGGAGCCTTGCAACATTGCATCTGGTATCCCATCAAAACCCTTTCATTAGACAAAGCAGTTGATTACTTCAACTCCACATTCCTAAATATCCTCAACCAACTAGCCCCCTTAAAAACTATCAGGATACATAGCAATCCCACCCCTTGGGTCCAGAAAATCACAAAAGCCCTACTTAGAGCCAGGGATAAAGCCTGGAAAACCTGGCACCACATCAAATCTCTCACAGCTAGGAAAACCTTTCAGAACAAAGTGAAAAAAGCAGGTTAACCTCGATAAACAAAATTACTGTATCACTCAACAAAACAAATACAGTACCAAACCACATAAATTCTGAGCAACAATAAATAACATCCTGCATCCAGGAAGAACCACTACTGCTGCCCCCAATATAACAGGTACAGACCTGGACATAACCTCCAGCTTTAATAACTATTTCACCTCCTCAATACTCCAACTCTTAAACAACATCACTTCATACAACACCTCACAACCACCTCAGGCCCAAATCAATACCATACCTTTCACACTTATGCCTTTTCCTACCTCTACTATCCAAAAATTCCTAGCCATACTCAAACCAACCACCCTTGCAGCCAATAACCTTCCTGAATACCTCCAAATTGCATTCACAGCTATAGCTGATTCCATTTCACTTCTAATAAATAAATCCATTTCTGAACACACCGTTCCATCCCTGTGGAAAACCTTGTATATCATACTACTCCACAAAGGCGACCCCTCCCTAGACCTTTCCAACTATTGACCAATTGCAATTCTCTCACCCCTCTCTAAGATACTAGAAAGATGTATTCATCACCAATTCCTCTCCTATCTACTCATCAACAACCTTCTCTCCTCAACCCAACATGGATTTTGCCCACCCCACAGCATCACCACTGCCCTACTCAAATTCACCAATACTATAAACTCCCACAGGAATCTAGGTAAATTTGTCTCAGCTACCTTCCTAGATTTATCCAAGGCATTTGACGCAGTCTCACATAATAAACTGCTGAACTGCTGTCTTTTCTCTCTGACCTCAGCCTTAACAACCCCAATCTCCTCTGGTTTAAAAGCTATTTAGATAACCGCCAACAATCTGTCAAATGGCACAACTGTCTATCCCCCCACTCCCAACCTCCTTAGGGGTGCTGCAAGGATCAATCCTAGGACCCCTTCTTTTTAATATCTTCACAAACCAACTCCACTCAGCTATCTCTAAAGCCGACATTGTCCAATACACTGAAGACACAACTCTCATATGCTCTGCACCCAATATCCAACTTCTCCAACAAAAAGCCCAAGAAACCTTCTCTGAAATAGAGAACTGGCTTAACAACTCAAAACTCATACTAAATCCCAAGAAAACACAACTAATGCTATTCCACGCTACAAAAATGAGCAACCTTAATTTCTCTATATTCTCCACCAGCAAAACCCAAATCAGCCCTGCCACTGAGGCTAAACTCCTAGGAGTTACCATTGACCAGCAACTCAAATTCACAAAGCACATTTCATCAACCATCACTAAAGTCCATAAAAAGCTAGGTTCTCTCTATCACTGTAAAAGTTATCTAACCACCGAATCTCGAATTGCAATAGCCAGGACCCATCTCTTATCTACTCTATTTTATGCATCCCCATTTCAAACTAATCTTTACAAAACTGACCTTAACAAACTTTCCATCTGTTACAACAAAATCGCTAGATTCACTACCAATACCAAATCATGATCCCACCACTGCCTTTCCCTACAGACCTTGCACTAGCTTGAATTTCCAAACCTATTGAGGTACCATCAACTCTGCCTAGCTCATCTAATTATGCACTATCCCGAGAAAAGCCCTGACCTGACTGGCATGTTTAACTTCTACAATTCAAATAGACAACTTTGGTCCTCCAACAAAGCCTTAATTGAAACCATCACATGCAAAAAGAACTCCGGGGAA
>NC_056733.1:1929729413-1929846770 GCF_019279795.1 Protopterus annectens
CATATAACTGACGTTCATTTACACGAGATGAAAATAGTGAAAGAAGAAATACCTGAACATCGAAATTTTCCCAGGGTAAGTAAACACTTGCCTAACATGCCCTTTTCTCCACTATAGTGTGATTCTGGTGTTGGTATATATAGTTAGGGGGGATATGGGGGGCATAGCCCCCCATGTAGGTAGGTTTTACTGACCTCGCTGTGTGTTTCATTTACGTTTGGGCAAGTGTTTACTTACCCTGGGAAAATTTCACCATTCGAGTATTTCATTTTACACTGTTTTTGTCCCACGTAAATGAATGTCAGTTATATGGGCATCAGTTTTTCAAAGTAGATCCAAATAACTGATAGCAAATCAAATTCATGAAGCAAATTATAATGTAGAGAATGTCTTCTTTTTTTTTAATTGCTACAACATCCTGACAATACTAGATTTAGTATAAAATCATTCTTATTAAAGAGAAGAAGTTATTTTATACTAAAACTTAGAACATATAAGCCACATGGCTTGAATTATGAAAATAACTGGAGGTGTTTTATATGATGTACTGTGACTTTAAGACAATTAGATTAATTACCTTAATTTTAATTATATAGGTTTATAGGTTCATAGGTAGGTACTAGGCTACTGGCCCTAGGGCCTATATAAGCCTAGCCAAAAGGTACCCTGGCTTTCACCACCCAAGAAAAGTATTTTCCTGTGCCCCTGTCGACCAGAACCACAGAAGTGATTCCCGGAGTGAATTTCATATTTACCATCCAGTCATCAAGATTTTTCTTGAAGAGTGCTAATGAGGAGCTTTGTTTGATATAGATAGGTATATATATTGGTTATGGGAATACTGAATGTTATCTCTCTGAAAGCTGGCAAGCTGAGAGACCAGAAAAGAATAAAAGTTATATTTTGACACCAACATGAAAAGTGTTTTGTATTGTGTAATTAAATACACTGGTAACTAATAGTAATGCACCCAATGGCCATCAAAAAGAACTACACTTTATTAAAACCAAACACAATCAAAATTGCTTTAGATGAGCACTTTCATCATAGGTAATGACTTCATCAGAACTGAATAACACATTGCCATTAAAAAAAAATGCCTATATATACTTTGGTATAACTCATGATTGGCTGATGAATTAATACAGTGGAGTTCATTTTGATGGCCATTGGGTGCATTGCTTTTGGTTACCAGTGAACATCTGCATCCTGGAACTATTTTTGATGTAATTAAATAGTCCTGAGCTCAAGAGTTTAAGAATAATAATATATGTGTATATATATATATATAAAGGTCGAATTTCAGTATCTCTAGACCATAACGTTGAATTTTCAAAATAGCGAAAATGCATAATTGCGAATCTGGCAAAGTCAAATTTGCAGTTATGGCTTTACGTTACGTGACGTGTAGTGTATTGTGTGGATGGTGTCCGGTGTAGTGTGTGGACTGAGGTGGAATTTAAGGTAAGTGAAATTTTTGTAAGGGATTTGGGTAGGTCTTTGAATGTATGTGAGTGTGTTTGTAAGTTGTATGTGTGGGTTAGGGTAAGTAGGTAAATGTATGAGCACTTCAGTGTTGGATGTAGTGGTCTTTTTATGTGTGTGTGTGTGTGTGTGTGTGTGTGTTTGTGTGTGTGTGTGTGTGTGTGTGTGTGTGTGTGTGTGTGTGTGTGTGTGTGTGTGTGTGTGTGTGTGTGGGACTGTAGAATGTCTGGGTGTGAGTTCACTGTCTTTTTCTGTTTGTGCGATCTTGGAGTTAGTATATATAAGTGGGGGGGGTGCAGTCCCCCACATGGGGGTGTGCAAGGGGGACTTGCCCCCCTGCTTATATATAGTGCAGGTTTGTAGATGTGTGGAGTTATGTTTGTGTGTGTGTGTTTTTTTTTTTTGTAGTGTGAGTATTGCGGTGTATGTGTGGTGTGGTGTATGGTGTGTGTTCGCAAGTTAAAGTTTCGTGGTTTTGGGCTGTCAGTGTTTTGTGGATTCGATTTTATGGTCTCGAGATACTGAAATGCGACCTTTCAGTATTTCAAGATTATAAAGTGAATCCATATATGTATGTGTATATATATATATATATATATATATATATATATATATATATATATACACACACACACACACATACACACACACACACACACACATGCATGCCCGCATGCATGCACGCACAGACACACACACACACATGCACACACACACGCACACACACACACACACACACACACACACACACACACACACACATAAAGCTAAAATTAAAATTAAATTCAGTCATCACCAGAGAGGCATATTGGATGGGTATTTTTATATACTGATAGATTGAGTCAGATGAGGACAATAGGGAAAACCAGCTTTCAATTAAAACAGCCCCTTTATTACATATAGATGGAGATACAGCAGAAAGCATTGGCATAGGCTAAGTCATTTCTATAGTAATGCTTCAGCATTTTGGCAAAATGTTGAAATAAATAAACTTGTGATTAATGCTTCTGGACATGATCTAGCCAATACTGATAAGAGTGTCTTGAATAAGGAGCTGAATGTTGTGCCTTCCTAATTTATCTTAGAAGGTTAGGCTGTTTTTGATTTAAAATATCATCAGAGAAGGCTGCATTTTGCTTGTATTTAATGTCAATAAAAAGAATGTGATCAATGTAAAAGATTTGATGTTGAGCCCTTTAGTTTTAAAAATAACATTTTCAACCTATTTGTCTACCTAGGGTGATTATATTTGGGGAAAGAATCATGAAAAATTTGCAAAACAATGCAGATGATATTTTTGGACTTTGTGTACATAATTTAGCAAAAGAAGAAAATAATACATTCAAGAAGTTTAACTCATTACTTCCAACTGATGCCTTCTTGTGCATCTGCAGTTAACTCCTACTGACGCTTTTAGACATCAGATAATACTTGTTCATATTTGCATCAGTAATTCCAAACCATACTATGTACAAGGTTTTAAAAGATTTAATCTTAAAGCTTTCACAATGGCAGACTTGCCTGGATTTATATTTGAACTCTCTAGTGCAGGTAAAGAGATATTAACTGTTGATTTTATGATATTAATTTTTATAGACATAACTTTCACATTTTTCTAAATATCTCAAAAACCAAGTAACACAGACAGAACTTCTTAGCCTCGTATGAAAGCTCTCAGCTAGATGAATAAAATGCTGCTGACAGTATGTGAGTAACTTGAGTGGATGCTGAGATATTGTAAGTTGTTTACAAAATATTATAAATGTAATAGTTACTGGGCCGGATTTACGAAAGCTTGCACGGAGTGCAAGAAGAGTGTAGGAGGTCACGCCAGTAATATGTCTGCCGTGCGATCCAGGTACAGTCAGCAGGGGCGTGCACGAGAGCTGTTAAAGCTATTCTTGCATGGACAGGGTCATGGTATGCAAATTACCTCATTTGCTGATGAAAGCCATGCAAATGAGGTAAATTTGCGATCCAGGAAACACTAACCTGTCCGTGGAAGATTAGTATTAGCTGCAGAAATGTACTTCGTTGGTAACAGAGTACAGTTCTGCAAATAGCTAAACGGAGCTATGACAGCTCCAAATAAAGGAGGCATACAGTTGATGAAGCATGCCAATGGCCAAATATAAGGCCACTGGCATTTTAAAATGTTTAAAAATATAAAAATGTAACTTTTTTTCCCCAATCTCCAATGTTTAAGTATAGCGCAGCACCGCACAAATGTGCGGTGCTTATAAAAACAAGAAAATATTTAAAAAAAGCCAAAAATAGGCATTTTCACTTAAAAGCTTATTCTGCCATGCAGGCGAATGGCAGGCTGAAGACAACATGGCCACTGAGTAGTGGTTGCTAAGGGGGGAAGCTCAGTGTGAGAGATGTAACCATGCATTAGTAGGCAATCCTATGCAAATGAAGATAAGGATAGTGAATCCCAATTTTCCCCAGCATGTGAGGCATGTCCCAAGAGTGTAAGAGTAAGAGTAGGTGAGTAGTAGAGTAGAATATAGATGACAGCATGAGGGGGTGTGTCAGACAGGTTGTAAGCTAATTGGAGCACAGTGGCTTGTGTTTGCCCTGAGTTGCACAGGATTGCAAGAGGCATGCCTACCTCAAACCAAAGGTGCACACTGTTAAAAGATAGGAAACTCCTTGCAAACATGCACACAGAAAGGCAAAAGGAAGGAAAAGAAGTAGTAGGAAGTTAACCAAGGAGAACTAGCAGAGCTGCCAGGTGAAATATATCAGAATCAGCCAATTACACAGGCAGCAGACTAGCCCAGCTCAGCCCAGCACTTTAAACTCTGCAAACACCATCCCCCCTGTTTTTTTCTCAAGAACTCTGCAACACTGCAGTATACAAAGAGGGAAAGCTTAAAAAGCTTAAGTCAGACAAAATGTTAGGGGTTGCTCTTGCTATCATAAACCAACATGTGCAAGGTGCTGAGGGTGGTGATGTTGTGAATGCTGCTAAGCAGCCCACAGTGAGGAGACGGAGAAGAGTGTACAGACCCAGGATAACCTACCAGGGGCTACATGATCTGGAGATATTGGAGTGCTATAGGGTGGACAGAGACCTCCTACAGCAAATTGTTGAGCTTTGCCGGCCATGCCTCACACACAGAACTAACAGAGGGGAACCCATCCCAGTGGATACCAAGGTATGTGTAGGCCTAAGAATACTAGCTACAGGTACCTTCCAAAGACCAACTGGTGATATTATGGGGATTTCACAGGCATCAGCATCCAGGGTACTCCACCAGTTCCTGGATGCCATGTCAGCACATGTCGGTGACCACATATTTTTCCCCAATTCCCATGAGGCATTGGGCAGCAATATGCGTCTTTTCCACCAAATAGTAGAATACCCTGAGGTATTGGGTGCAATAGACTGCATGCGCATACGCATCAAAGCACCACCCAGTGAGCGAGGTAGGGTCTATATCAACCACAAGGGCTTCCCCTCTATCAACTGCCAGGTCGTGTGTGATGCCCAGGGCATAATAATGAATGTGTGTGCTGGATGCCCTGGAAGATATCACGATTCCCACATTTGGCATCTGACCCAGCTGTACCAGAGATTTACCAATGGGGACATCCCTGAGGGTCACCTAGTGGGGGATGCTGGATATGCACTGGAGCCGTGGCTGATGACACCCATCAGAAATGCACACACACCTGAACAAGAACTCCATAATGAGGCACACGCACAAACAAGAAAAGTAATTGAGCGTGTGTTTGGGATGCTCAAGTCACAGTTCCGGTGCCTGGACACATCTGGTGGAGCCTTGCAGTACTCACCAACTACATGTACCCAAATTGTTATGGTATGTAGCATGCTACACAATATGATCCTGTGGAAACAGCTGCCGCAGGAACAGCATGGGGCAGGGCCAAACATCCCCCCACCATTGCCAAGGCCTGCACAGGCACAGCGTGACTCAGAGGAAGAACAACCTGAGCCAGCCCCAGTAGGCAGAAGGAGGCATGCCCAGTATGCCCTGGCCTTGGCAAAGAGGCAACGCATGGCACATACACTGACTCAGTAGCAATCCTGGAAATGACACCTCTCTCTGATATGCACATACAGTAAAAGGGATGCCTAACTTGACACTACACGTTTTCAAACATGCATAGGGAGTTTACTATGTGCATCTGACATAGGCAGCCCTGCAGCACCACCTGAGGCATGAGTGCCCTATTTTAAGCAATATAAAGCACTGCTAAGCACATTTTATCAGTATTGAGAATATTTAAATACAATAGCTGAGCACCGCGCTGACCAGAGCAATGTCAGGCAATGTCGGGCAAAGTTGGGCAAAGTCGAGCAAAGTCGGGTAAACACGCTCACACCTGCTTTACTGTTCTTTAACCAGTCAGGTCTGCCGAGGAGGAAAATAAAAAGCAGTGACAGGGCTCAAACTCAGGATACTGTGCACTATAGTCACAGTACTGAACCACTAAGCCATGACAGCATTTCACTGGCACAGACACAACTTAAGTCACTCACACATACCAGTTGGAGGGGGTCACATACCTAACAGTCACAGCCAGCAGGACAATTGTAGACAAACGCAAACACAAACAAATGCTGTATCATGTCCTCTGAAGAGGCATATGAGTAACCTCCCCCCAGGCCTATGCAGATAGATAACAGTAGGCCAGGCAGTGTGATGTGGGTTGGGTAGGCTATGAAGTCACAAACTAATATGCGTGCAATTGGAAGCTAAGGTCTGTAGTACAGTGGTATGCCTCAAGCCAGTACAATAGGCAACAGTACAGACTGAAATGGAGTACCTGACATTGCAGTGCAGGCCTAGCAAATGTGTATAAGTGTCAGGTGTACCCCTCATCCTATGTACACCCACAGTAACAATCAGGTGTGCCCCCAGGGTAGAAATGTACAAATAATATCTGCCACCCCCGTATGTAGAAATTTTGATAAGTCTATGCAAATTGACTCATGGAAGCACTTCAGGCACAGCGTGCTTCCTGTCTATGTACAACACAAAGGTGAGCCCTGAATTAAAAACCAACTGGAATTGTCATGCACATATATAGTATATATATGACCATAGTGGGCATGCTCACACACTTAAACAAATTTATCAAATTTCAGTCAACAACATACTGAAAGGTCATACTGAGCATGTTCACACACTTAGGCCATGTCTTAGTACAGCAGTGGGCCACACATATCTGGCAGGTGCAGTTCTTACTCCAGACGCATGTCACTATTCACTAATCCTGCCTTGCGCACACAGTGATATGAAAACAGACCCATATAATATATTGGACCCCTGTCATAATCAAACTATGTAATACAAGTACTTAAGTTGTTCAAAGAAAGTGAAAATCCAAAGAAGATCAATAAATCTCCAATCAGTATCATCAAGAAACAATGAGCACTCCTAACATTATCCAAGCCATGTTCTGGCAAAAATATTGCCAAAGAGTCCATAGAGAACCATAAAGCTTTCTTTAGCTATGTCATAAATATCAATGTAAACTCATATATGTTCTGAGTCAGTGCAAATTGTAAATGAATACATGTACATGACTGACATTGCCAACATCTTGTCAGACAGGTTCATACATATTTACCCCCCTCTCACTGACAAAAGGGCCCATTATCATACCTGAAGATTGTAAAAACCCAGAAATCACATATACAATGGTTAAACAGCTCTATCCAAACCTAAAAACATGGTGTCTATGGGATGACATGGTGTCCCTGGCTGTGTCATATGTGAACTCCAAAACAAACAGACCCTGCACCTGAACAGTCTGTTGAGACTCACCCTCTGTACAGGATATGAAACTGTTGAATGGGTTACAGCAACATTTGGCACACTCCACAAGAGCTGGTGCACAACAGACCATGGGATCTATTGTCGTATAAGCCTAATAAGCCTGATCTGCAAGGCCATGGAGTCCATCATTATGGAACTCATAAACAGAGCTATTGGGAGCCTACAAACACCCAACCCTACCCATTTTGGTTTGGTCAGGGTCAGATCATGGTCCCTAAACCTGCTAGACAGTTTTCAAGGCAGTTACCCAGGACATACATCAATGAAATGAGCTCCATGTGGCCTACATAGACCTTGAAAAGCCCTTTAACAACATTCCACACACATGTCGTATCCACAAAATCAACAACCTGTGCATAAACATGTATGTCATCTGATGGATTGCCAACTGGGGCACAGATAGATCCCACAAGGTAAGAATTGTGGTCTCCCTGTTGGACTGTAAGCTGGTAACAACTGTTGTCCCCCATGGCTCAGTCCTGGGACCCCTCCTGTCTGGTGTATACTTTTCAGAAATACAGTCAAACACATGAGGGCTATGGTTAGCAAAGTTTGTGGATGACTGCAATAAGGTTGTCATAATCGATGTTTGTGACAACAGAGACATCCTTTAAAAGTGTCTCAGTCAGACAGATGTGGTGTCAAAATTATGGCCTTGAGCTACAGTCATACAAATACCACATAGGTGCCAACACGCTAAATATGGAGGTAATAATAAGGGATCTATGGACACATGTGGATAGTCATCTCTACTTTCAGAAACACATTCACAAAGTGGTTACAAAATCATGCTATGTGTTCCCACAAATTGCCAAAGTCTTTGCATGCAGGTCAAAGGAGGTTCCCTCTACTCATCAGTCATCAGACCCATCAGAGAGTACCACGGCACACTTGCGATGAATCTGACTAGGCACCTTCAGCAGTTGGAAAGACCACTGAAGTACCTCAACAAGAGGATTACTGGCCTCAAACAGTTGCCCCATGCAACAAGGCTGAAGTAACTAAATCTGTACTTTGTTGCGTACTGTCTACTCAGGTGATCTCTGCCCAACAGACAGGTCCGTGTCCAATGCAGAACTGATGTACATGCGCTATCTGAAGTAAACCCAAGCTCACTGTGCCACATGCTCTAGGGATATAATCATCACAACAATAAATAGAACATGTTGGAGGGATACATTACTAACTCACAGACTTCCCTTTCTTTGGAACAGGCTCCCAATCCACATTAAGCCGAGTCCCTCACTGACACTCTTCCAGAGGAGCCTTGATGAGTGTATGTGAAACTGAACTGTCACACCATGGATCACTTCATCAGCTCTACTACACAGAGGCATAGGGAACTAACCTATGTGTGGTGATAGCTGCACACTCTGGCCATACTAATATATGCCTTCAGGCAGATAGCCTATTACCTACCTATGTACCTATATATATGTAGGGGGGAACACAGTATAATAAGCCAAAGATGGATGGGCAGAGATGTGTGTAAGAGGGTGATCATGACAGGGAGCCATCCAGGACTGTCCCACCCAGCACACATCCCAATGGCTCAAAAGACATGAGGTGCACATCTCACCCACTGTACATAATAGCCACCAGTATCTGTAAGCATTACAGCGTATGTGGTGCATGTGCCTGCTGTATAACATGACTGTACAATGAAGTACACATCTACTATCTGTAGACATGTACCTGTCACAAAGGTTCATAGGTATGTAGTAGACTATCTTCACGAAGGCATATATTAGCTTAGGCAAGTTGTGCAGCTTTCACCACCCCATTGGTTAGTCTCCTAAGCCCTAGTTTAAATAGTTAGTACTCTAAGCCCCTTTCTAGTGGGGCTGCTGATGTGATGTCTGGCGTGAATTGTCTGTTTTCCATTCACTCATCAAGGTTCCTATTGAAGAGTGTCAGCGAGGGGCTCTGTCTGATGCACATTGGGACTCTGTTCCACAGTAAGGCAAGTTTCTGGGATGGTACTCTATCCCACCAGCATGTTGTATTCATTGTTGTGATGAGGTTCAGATCCCTGGAGTGTGTAGTGTGAATCAATTTTGTTATCCTTAGATGGAGCATGTTCAACAGTTATGTGTTGGACATGGCTCTGTATGTTAGGCAGAGTGTGCCTCTGAGTAGGCAGTACGCAACGGAGAATAGATTTAGTTTTACCAGTTGTGTTGCATAACACGACTGTTTGAGGCCAGTAATCCTCTTGGTGAGGTACCTCTGTAGTCTCTCCATCTGCTGGATATGCTTAGTTGAGTATATCCAAAATGGTGCATTGTACTCAATGATGGGTCTGATGACTTAAGAGTAGAGGGCCACCACTACCTCTTTTGATCCTGATGCAAACCATTTGTTGATTAGGTGGGCCACATAGGATTTCTTAATCAATTTGGCAACATGGTTGTCAAAGGAAAGATGACTATCTACTTGTGTCCACAGATCCCTTATTACCTTGTCAGTTTTTCGGGGATAACACCTATGTGGTAGTTTGTGGGTACTTTGTTTTCCCCAAAGGGGATTACTATGCATTCTTTCACATTGAGCTTGAGGCCATGATTCTGACAACACACATCTGTCTCATAGAGTCCCTTCTGGAGAATATCTGTGTCATCTGGGGAATCTATTATGGCAAACACTTTACAGTTCCCAGCAAACTTAGTCAACCACAACCCTCCTGTGTTGGCATGTACTTCTGAGAAGTCTATACCAAACAGGACGGGCCCCAGGACTGAAACCTGGGGGACACCAGTTGTTACTGGTTTAGAGTCTGACATGTAGCTAGCAACTCTTAATTTGTTGGATCTATCTGTGAGCCAGTTTGCAATCCATCTTTTGATGTATGGATTTATGCCCAGGTTGGTGAGTTCATCTATGATACCTGACTGGGGAATGGTGTCAAAGGCCTTAGCAAGATATATGTAGGCTGTGTGGAGCTCCTTTCAATCATCTGTAGCCTGGGTAACAGTCTCAAAGAAATCCGCCCAGTTCAGGAGGCATGATCTACATTTGACGAAGCCAAACTGGGTGTGCTCAACTGTGTGAAGGTTCCCAATGTCTTTATCGTTGACTTCCATTATGATTGGCTCCATTGCCTTGCAGATAAGACTCATCAGGCTCATAGAGTAGGAATGCCAGGGGTCTTTTGTGGCCCCACTCCTGTGGAGTGAGAAGAACGTTGCTGTGCAACATTCTATGGGGACATATCCTGTAGTGAGGATGTAGAGAGAGGTGTAAGTATCCTTGATGAATATGGATACATCCCCACCCTATGTGCTATGATCCAGGTTCTGATGCTGGAAGGTATGGAATGAGTAGTATCCTGGTAGTGCTGGTGTGGTCTCTGGAGCCTTGAACTAGGTTTATGTTACTGCACAGATATCAATATTCTCCATACTGAGAAGTGCCTTGAGTGTGTGCATTTGGAGGCTGAGACTTCTGGCAATGAGTAGTGTTTAGCTCACTTTGTGGTTATTTGTGTTGGTTATGGGGTTTGATTTGTCCTGAGTGACCGGTGTTCCACACCTGAAGTCAACGCCTCATTGGTCCGATCCAACCATTAGCTAATTACCCTGCAAATCCACATTCTGCCCCCACCCCCCATTAAGGAAACCATGTTAAAAAAATTTCTCCAAAGCAAACTTCATGCTTCTTAAGACAGAAGTGGTGAACTTCATGACACCCATGCAGATGGACAATACAGTTACTCGTACTGAATCCTACACAATTGCACTTTATAAGCACTTACATGAGTGCATGGATCATGCTATCCCAAACAGAACCAAGACTCTAGCCTCCAAAAAAAATGAAGCCAATCTGGTGGTCCCCTGCCATAAACAAACTGTACAACAGAAGGAAGAAACTGTTGCAAAAGAGAGTAAAATCCCATGAGTGGAGGAGCTCCCTGGTCAGCCTCAGAAAGAAGCTGCGATCCCTGATAAAATCCTCCAAAGCTAATTACGAAAACAAAATCACCACTGATTCGAAAGTCAACCACAAAGCATTATATAGCTATGTCAGTAATCTCAATGGCAACACTCAGATCTGCTCTGAGTTACAGCAGAATGGCACTAAATATACAGGCCCAACTGATATTGCCAACATCGTGGTAGATAGATTCAGTGCTAACTTTACCCCCCCCCACACCCATTAAAGAGCCCATCTCTATACTGGAAGAATGCAAAGTTCCTGTAATCACGGCTGTACAGGTAAAAACCACACTCTCCAAAGTCAGGATCACAGCATCCATGGGACCAGACAACATCCCAGGCTGTGTTCTACACTAACTACAGAATGAACTGGCACCACACCTAAGTACCATGTTCAATCATAGCCTCACCTCAGGCTTTGTGCCTGGTGAATGGCACACAGCTATGGTTATCCCACTGCACAAGGGGGGAGCCACCTCGGACCCTGGGAACAAGTACCCCATTAGCCTGATGAGCCTGGTCTGCAAGGCCATGGATCATATCATCATGGAACTTATAAACAAAGACATTGGTAATCTCCAATCTCTGGACCCCAACCAGTTTGTGTTTGTAAAAGGCAGATCATGTCTCCTAAACCTGATAGACTTCTTTGAAGCAGTCACCAAAGCTGTAGACAAGGGTAAGGTGGTTCACACAGCCTATCTATATCTTGCCAAGGCTTTTGACACCATCCCTCACTCTGGAATTATAGATAAACTCACTAAACTAGGTATAAATCCCTATGTCACAAGATGGGTTGCCAACTGGCTCACTAACAGAACCCACACTGTGAAAGTAGCAGACTCAAAATCCGACTTCAGACCAGTGACAAGTGGAGTACCACGGGGTTCAGTCCTGGGTCCTGTCCTGTTTGGTATCTACTTCTCTGAAGTACAGGCTAACACAGAAGGTCTTTGGCTAATGAAGTTTGCAGATGACTGCAAACTAGGAGCCATAATCAAAATGACTAACGATGTGGACATCCTACAAAAGGGCCTCACTGAGACAGATGCCTGGTGTCAAAGCCATGGCCTCAAGCTCAATGCCAAAAAGTGCATTGTCATCCCCTTTGGTAAAAACTCTGTACTCATGAACTACAACATAGGCGGTAGTATACTTAACACTGAAAGTGTGATAAGAGACCTTGGGACACAGGTGGACAGTAGTCTCTCCTTTGACAGTCACATCACCACAGTAGTCAGGAAATCCTTCTACATGGCACACCTCATCACAAAAGGTTTCTCATGCAGAAAAAAAGAGGTCATTGTTCCCCTCTAATCATCACTCATTAGATCCATTATAGAGTACAACGCCCCTTCTGGTATGTACCTCACAAGACATCTACAACAACTGGAAAGGCTACAGAAATACCTCACAAAGAGGATTACCAGCCTCAAACACATGCCCTACACAGACCGTCTCAAAAAGCTCCAGCTTTACTCTGTCACATATAGCTTACTCAGAGGTGATCTCTGCCTAACATACAAAGCTATGTCAAACCCAGAGCTGTTGGACATGCTCCACTTAAAGAAATCCCAATCCCTCTGAGCTACACACTCTAGGGATCTAAACCTTGTCACCACAATAAACAGAACATGCCGGAGGGATAGATTCCTGTCCTAGAGACTTCCCATACTTCGGAATAAACTACCTATCTATATCAAACAAAGCTCCTCATTAGCACTCTTCAAGAAAAATCTTGATGATTGGATGGGAAATAGGAAATTCACCCCGGGGATCACTTCTATGTCTCTGTTCAACAGTGGCAGAGGAAAATAAATTTCTTGGGTGGCAAAGCCAGGGTACCTTTTTGGCTGGGCTTGTATAGGCCCCAGGGCCAATAGCCTAGTACCTACCTATGAACTTATGAACCTTTGAGCCTTGCCTAAAAAAGGTAATATGTGGACAGCAAGAGCCCTGGCCAGTATACAGAAGCATAGGGGTGACATGTGCAAACCATCTCTAGTGAAGCAACGAGGCTTGTCTATCATGTCATCACAGGCAGACAGAGACTCGATCCCCTTTGAATGACACCAGAAGCTCAGCCAATTTTTGAAGTTTATCATCTTTCTGTTATATTGCAGTATCATGTAGGTGAAGGTAAGATGCTACTCAAGGTCAGGGTCATACCAGCCTGGGCTACATGATCATAGAGCTACTATATATCTCTTGTCATGTTGTCCTGGGAGGTATGTCTCAGACCATTCACACTGACATGTACAAAGAACACATCATATATGTACCTGTTCTGGAGTAATGTAAGTGCTTGTGTTATGTGGCGGATCATAGCACCTGACAGACAACTGACAGTAACCTTCCCCTTGTCCAGCCGAGTGAGTGGAACATCTGTGTGCCTGACTATGGAGTCACCTATTACTAGTGTGTTGGGTATTTTTTTTGCCTTAGGGCCTGTTTTGAGGCACACTGCTTTGGTGTATTATGTGTATTCTGGTGTGTGCTTGGAGGTGCATGTTGCTTGCTTGTCTGCTTAGGAGGACACTCTCTCTTTTTCAGATTAATATTTGTATTCTCCGAGTATGGCGATATGTATTTATGTGTGTGTTTTGCTGGTGCTTATATTGTAGGTCTATGTGAGACTGTTGGTGTTGTGGTTGTATGACCCTACTCCTCTTGACTGTATTGTCCAGTACTGAGTTGACAGAGCTTAGCCACCGGTTTGACCGTGTGTGTGCCAGCATGTGGGGCATCAGCCCATATATGATATGGTCATGGCCTATGCATACAATACACTCGCAATACACCTAGTATGATAAGCCTGCTGAGGTTAGCAAATGTGAAAAAAAACCTTAGGGCAAACTGTCAGCAAGTAATGTCTGTATTGCACCCTGTAACTTCATATTGCTTGCTGAAGAGTAAAGACGTACTTCATTTGGATTAAGAACCCCGCACTTGCCAGCTGTGTGTGTGTGTGTGTGTGTGTGTGTGTGTGTGTGTGTGTGTGTGTGTGCCTCTCCCTGGGGAGAGAGAGCAACCTTTTTGGAGACTACTCACACCCCTTAAAAGTGGTATACTCATCTTTGTCAAGTCTGATGATGTCACCATCCTACAAATGTACCTGTGGAAAAGTGATACCCCAGTAATGTGTATAGCGTGTCATATAAATGCATACTGCTGTAGTATCATAATGTAGTTAGGAAGGAGTTTAAATCTTGCACTTGCTGACTGTGTGTGTGTGTTCCAGGTATGTGAGAGTGTGTGACACCGTTGTTATTCTAGTGTATGACATATCACAATGACAACTGTATGTGCATTACACATGTAAGGTAGATGTGGGGCAAAGCCATATACATACATGTGACCTCAATTATTTCATAGTTGGGTACTCTGCTTTCTCCATGAAAGCATCTGTTATCTTTGCCAGAGCATGCTGGCACTTTCCAGACCTTAGGTCACTTCTGTATGCTTGTGACAAGCTTAGCCGCTGCAGTGATCCCTGGGCTACATCTTCTGTTTCACATCCACTCATCACGGTTTCTATTGAAGAGTGTGAGTGAGGGGTTGTGCTTGAGGTACATTTGAATCCTGTTCCAAAGCAATCAAAGTCTGGCAAAGATGACTAATCATTATAGGTGTGCAACAACCTCTGTGGATCTGCAAGCTAACCCTTTATTGCTTATGTGCTCCACAGAGGGATTTCCAAAACCCTTTGGTAATGTGATTATCAAAGGAGAGATGACTAAACACATGGCTCTATGTATACATTAGTACCTGTTCCACATTTTGGGGCTACTACCTATGTGGTACTCTGGGGATACTTTGTTTTCTAAATGTGGATAACTGTGCTATCTTTGGCTTATAGCTTTACAGCATGAGTTTGACACCAGGTATCTGTCTCCTTTTGGAGGATGTGTGTTTCATCTGGAGAATAAAGTATAGCCCACAGTATGCATTTTCATCAAACGTTGGCAGACATATCCCTATTGTGTTTGCTTTTACCTAAGAAAGTTATATGCCAAACAGGAGTGGTCCCAGGACTGAGTGCAGGTGAATACCACTTGTTACTGGCATAGAATTGTACATGGAGGCTGCAAATGTTACTGTGTGTCTTACATCTGTGCGTCAGTTGTCAATCTCTCTTCTAACAATTATTTATGGTCAGTCTGTTGAGGTTATGTATAATACCAGAATGTGGGATGGGTATGAATTGCTGGTGAGCTATAGCTTGGCTGTGTGGACCTCCCCTCCCTCAACTATAGCCTTGTTAACTGGCTTGAAGTCTACTAGGTGTAGGAGCCATGATCTGGCCTTTAGAGAACCAAATTGGGTATGGTGCAGTGTTTGCAGGTTCATAATGTCTCTGTTAATGAGTTCCATAATGCTGTGTTCCATAGCCTTCCAGATAAAATTTGTCTGGCTTAAAGGGTGAGAGTTTCCAGGATCTGTTGTAGTTCTACCCTTAATCAATTTATGTTAACATTTGCACTGGATGTGATGAGGGAGGACAGGATTAGGAATAATCATATTAGAGGGTCATCCCAGGTTTGAAAGTTAGTAGACCAAGCCAGATAGGCAGGATTAAGTTGGTTTGTACATGTGCTGAGGAGGGATGCAGAGTATATTGTTAAATAGATGCTAAGGATGAAGCCGCCAGGTAACAGAAAAAGAAGAATCCCTAAGATGAGGTTTATGGCTGTGGTGAGAGAGGATATGCAGGTGGATGGTGTGACAGAACAAGATGTAGAGGGCAGAAAGAAATTGAAACAGATGATCTACTGTGGTGTCCCCTAATGGGAGCATCTGAAAGGAAAAGAAGAAGATGTTGTAGCTCAACCCTTGTGGACTGTGAACACCATTACCGTGTGTCATTCCACAAGTATGTAACCTGTATATAGGCTGCATCTGGACAGAGTGTTTAGGTGAATGGTGACTTCATATGTCAGCTTGTGTATGACACAGCCAGGGACACTGTCCAGTACCATTGCCACTGTGGTTTGGACTTTGGTAAAGAGATGATTTAACTAGAGTGTTTGTGAATCATCAGGTTTTATATTCTTCAGGTCTGGAAATGTGGCCCTTATGTAACAACAGGGTGGTGAAATCCACATTCAAACTGTCTGACAAGAAATTGGTAATGTCAGTCAGATAAGTGTACTTTGTGACCATTTACATTAACTGTGACCCGATCTGCGATTTCCCCTGTAGATTATAAACAACACTAAAGAAAGCTTTAGTGTTGTCTTTGGAATCCATCCCATTTTGTATTTTGAAGCTTGCCTTGTATGTTTAATGAGGGCTTGTATTTTTCCCAATGATACTGACTAGAGATGTTATCCCTTCTTGGTATGTAACTCTTTTTTGGTACAACTTCACACCTTCTATTATATATTTAGTTTATGGCAGGGGTCCATGAGACTAATGCACTTTTACTGTATAAGTGAGAATTTCTTGTGTTGGTGATAGGCACGGTCAATGCAACCCTGTAGGTGATCAGTGTGCATTAATAAAGGATTATGCAGCTGGGACAGTGTTAACCTTAGTAATGCAAACCAATTACAGATAGCAACAACAGCATCACCCACAGCACAGTGTCAACCCATGTCATACACACACATGCATACTCAAGTTCCAAAATGTGTGTAGTACAATGCATACTGGCCACCAACAGAAACTATGGAGTGTTAACATTGGCCAATACAGGGCATGCCACCCTGCCCATGTGTCCAATATGCATGTACATGCAGACAGTGCACCTCCACTATATTCACAAATGGACACTTGCAAACATGTGTTGCACACACCTCACACTTACTGTCCACTGTATAACGCATGCTGACACAACTACACACATCAGCCAAGTGGCACATGGGCAAACAAATCACAATTGGAATAAACACTGGTGAAAACAATACAACATTGCTAATTACAGCTTTAATGCATCATGCCTGCTCAGCTACACCTACAAGGATATCATTACACTTTACTGCTGACAACGTGCTACACATCCAACCATTGCTATACTTTATTAAAGTGACCCTGTGCATCAGCACCATGTTAGCCTGTTCCTGCATCAATGTTGCAGATGACAGGAGGTGGCACAGGTTTCATCATATGCACAGGGTGTGTTGTTGGTTTGCCAGAGGCCTACACTGAGCCATACAATTGACATGTGTGTGTGAGTATGTGTGTGAGGGCCATGAGTACTGTTATGGGCCAATGTTGATTTCATGTGTGCAGGTATGTGTTTGCCCTAGGTTTCTGTTTTTATGTGTGTGTGTCTGCATGCACACAGTTCCACCATGTGGCTGCCATATATGGGGATTTGTGAGACAGCTACAGACTGTACCTGCCAGGCATTACAGATCACCGTCTCTGGCCATGGATACGGAACCTGTGCCTGGCAGGGGTGCTACAGACAGTATCAGGTACTAATCCAGATTGGGTACTATCTAAAGAGGTAGACAAATGTCCACTGAATCCAGGTCCCTGCTGGGACTGGCCAGAGCCATGTGCACGTGGTCTGCTTGGACGGTCTATGGACAGCCCCCCTCCCAACATTGCTGGGGCTGGTACTGGCACTATGGGAGCGGCTGTGACTTGCTGGACATCCAGTGTGACCTCCAGCTGGTGATGATGCTGGCATACATCCACATCAATTTCTCAACCATCCCTTGCTGTCCTGACACATGGACATGACATTGTGGAGGACATCCAATGTCTCACCCCAATGTCTATCAATGGCCTCAGTGTAGTTACGTATGGCACCTGCTAGGTCACAGATACTGTCATTTACAGAGGTGTAATGAGCCCTCTGTGCCCTTAGCCCCTGTCTGGTGTACCGCTCCATTCATGTCTGTGCCTCCTTGACAGCCTGGAATATGTGTGTGGTAGAAAGAGGTGTGGCACATCTGCCAGGGGTATGATGACCAGCAGTGCTCTGACGAGAACCCCTGGGCATCTGCCTATGTGGTACCATTCTAGACATCTGGCTATGGCTGCTGTGTCCTGATACATGTGCCAGTGCCAACCGTACACTGTCCCTCAGCTAAGGGCAATGGTGATGATGGATGTACAGGCAGTATGATTGTGTGCATGGATGGGGTGGAGACTTGTGTACTGTCAATTGGTGGCCCAACAACAGACCCTGACAAACCTGCTTGTGCCTTAACACACCTATCCTCATGATCACTGTCTCAGTGACATTACGTTCCCTGCTGTACTGAACTAGCTCCACCTAGCCACCTGTGAGAGGAAAACAGGAAACACACTTTAAGACCTGAACATGACTTCAGACAACATGCACACATGCACACATGAGCACATACACACATGCACACATGCGCACATGCACATATGCGAACATGCACACATGCACACATGCACACACACACAACTACACTCCTCCTGAAAGCAGACACACACAACAACAGCAATCACAGAACATACACAATAGCAGGTGATGGTGGGGTACAGTATCACAAGCAAAACAGTCATATCACACATGTCAGCATGCAGGACATGTGTTGCTCAACAGCATGGAGTGCAAGTGTAGTCAGTCCTTATTACTAAGTATACATGGCTCTGATGCATGTGTTTTGTTATGAGGTGATGGCCCTCCCCCTGGAACACAATGCATACATGGACACAACATTGCTGTGCAGGTATTCATAACCCTGTGATGTACTGTGCACCATAACTCACAGGTGTACATACCATTGCTGGATGTGTATCTGTGTGTCAGATAGGTATCCAATGCTGATTACAGCCTCTGTGTCTTTGGAAAATAATTGTGGACACATTTTTAGCACATGCATGATGAGTATTCACACAACATCATCAGTGGTGCATGGATAATTGATGGAATACCATTTGGCCACATACCCAATGTACGGTACTTATGGTGAGTGTAGATCATATTATGGACATGCCAGTCTCATCAATGACATGGCATGCTAAAACATGTCTGCATATTTAAACACTACACATACCCAATATGCGTCATATGACCTAGCCACTCAATAGCATCACAAGACATATATGTGTCAGTTGTGCAAATGGTGATTGGTATGCATACTGTTTAGTGGTGCATATGTGTGTGCACACACATCATTATGGTGTGTAGCAATGACAGCTGTGTGTAGTACAGTGGTTACAATAACTGGATGGGGTATAGTATCATAAGCCATCATCATGAAGCATCAGGTAGTCACTCAATGCTACAAATGTTTCACAAATCAGCACTAATCATGCTGTGCCAGAACTGTACTACCTTGGCTAAATTCACCATTTCACAACCAGTTGTTACGTGAGTTTGTAAGGAGGCCAATAAGGACCATTCCCTGACATGAATGTGTAGTGTGTTGCAGAGTGTTTAAATGCTTCAGGATAGGCCTCTACCCTTCAGGTATATTATGTGTAATGTGTGGATGAGATTTTGGATACTGGAGTGTGTCTTTACATGGGGTTTGGGAATCCTTTATGTGTAGCATGTTAAAATGCTCTGTGTATGACATAGATGTGTATGTTAGGTGCATGTTGAGTATCAACTGTGCCTATCCAGTGGTCACTACAGTCTAGCTGCATTTGTTTGAGATGGTCTGGATATTGCATGTGTTTGAGGCAGCTAATCACATTAATGAGATGTGCGTGCTCTTACACCAAACATGCACAGCATGCATTATGGGTAGGTGTGTTGCATGTGTACATGGTCTACACCTTAACTATGACATGCACTTTTTATTTACAATAATAAATGTAGAACACACTCACCAGCATCTGTCCGCTGCCTTGATGTCACCTCAGAGGTACCTACATAGAGATGAGACAGTTTGTCAGTGGCCACAACTGTGGCATTGCTACTGTGTGTTTACAATCTTACAGTACAACAAGTTTACATTCACAGGGCTACAGATTATGTTCCAAATTATCACTATTGCACAACAACAGGCTCCACATCTTTGAACGACACACTCCACATCTCACATATGCATGATCTACCAATACAGATAACAGTAGTCTACAGATATGCCATGTTACCTGCATGCTCCATGTGTGTTTGCTGGGTGACTCCAACCTCCATCATGGTGTATGTCTGCTGCTGTTGTTGCTGGGCAGGTGCCACCAGGCTCATGAGCAGCTCCTCCACTCTGGTGAGGGGGGGTGGATATTAACACCACCCCCTTTTGTAAGCTGTTGTCTACGCACATCAGCGGCATGCTGACGGACATGTCTGAGAAGATCACTGCAGTGGTGGCATACCTGCTCTTATGTCCAGTTATGCAGGCCTACCTCATTGACCCTGCAGACAACATCTTGCCACATTGCAGTACGCTCCTGCTAGTCCTGGCTGGTTCGTAAGAGCATGAGACGGTAGTGCTGAATCATACTGCTAGTAATGATATCATCTTCAGCACTACTGTAACTCAAGTTCCTGTGGTTGGCCATGATCCCTGGAAGACATAAATACAAAAATATGTCTGATCAAGTCATACGGCACATTTAACATTATACAGTACAGATATCACTGAACTGCCATATATAGCAACCTATAAGCTAACCGAGAGTGAAACACTGTAACTGCCACTTATCACTGCTCACCCCACAACTGCTTGAAAGTGCCTTTCTCACTGTCTATTTAATGAACCATGTTCTGCACAGCAACAAAATAAAATCACTATATAAGACTATACAAGAGTACCTGGCACACTGTATGCAACATGATGCACCAGCTAGCCACAGCAGATATACATCAAGCTGATGTGTAAAGAAATATATCATCCATTACAATCAGTGTAAGGTCCAGTAAATGTATTACTATTATACCAAAAAACTTGTTAATGCCAAACCCGCCGAAAAAAAAAAATGTGCACAATTGGGAATATAGGTCACATACTGCTGTAGTACACTATGAATGTTGCTAGATATGCAGTTATATGTATTACCACACATATGTCAAAGGACATGTTACAGACATACCCCCACACGCACACACATCAGACATAATTACAGGACACAAAGGTATGACAACGCAGATAAGCCTTCAGTGCGTACTATACAGTACTGTGTGTCAGTACTTACACTACCTTAATCTTGAGAAATGTAATCTGTGATGAATACAGGGACCACACAAAACAGTGGATGCAAGCAATGTGGACATACACCATACTTTGCTGTACAGGCCCAGAGCTTCAATTAGTACTACAGTACACACAGGATTAGCATTCAACATTGGTACCAATCAATAATCATAGATGTAGTTCTTTAGCCTCCAATGACACACCCTAGTTAAAACCAAGGGACTTAATCACACTGTATGCAATAGCACTTGTTTGGCCTTGCAACAGAATACACATATTTTGCTAGGATCAAAGCAAGGACCCATAATATCATAACATAAACAGTTTCCCACTAAGCTATCCCACAGATTCATATCTTTGATGTATTCACAAACATATTGACCATCACAGTCAGTCAACAATACAGAGAATCTATTGCAACAAGTAGATGTAGGTGTGTATGAGTATATATAAATATATATATATATATATAGATAGATAGATAGATAGATAGATATATGTATATATATATATATATATATATATATATATATATATATATATATACATATACATATACACGTCCATTTGTCTATCTATACACATATATGTAGGCACATATACATTTCACCTTTCATAGTGAGAATATCAATTATACAAAGGCTGTAAGGTGTACAGTAATGTAATAAAATCGCACAGTCTTGGGATAAATGCATTGAAGGTATTCACAGCCCAGGTAGCTTTAGCAGGCCTTACTGGCTTCAACATTGCAAACTGAACAAACCACCCACAGTGTTTAACCAACACGTGTCATATACCAGCACTGTATGCTGTCTTGTTTGTCACACACTAAAACCTACATACAAATATGCGCATAATAACCTTCACCAACATATATAGATCCCCCTTCTCAAACAGTTGCAGTATGTCCCCTGCTCTATGCACATATACAGATGTGAATATATATGACACATATATATTTCTCCGTATGTGTGTGGCATACACACACATGGTCCGCACTGTTGTAAGTCCCTGGACCTCACAGCTGAACTGTTGGGCCTTGCTGCAACACAAACAGGTGTCACATATGAACACAGACTAACATTAGGGGGGGTATATATGGCAACAGATGCTAGATAAGCATACTAGACTGCTACAGCAGTTGCCAATGCTAAGCCACACTTTAATATGACTATCATGCATGTGTTGTTCTGTCACACCCATGTTTATATAATGTCAGCGCTAATCCCCGCAACAGCAATTGGCCACACTACTGTACAGAACACAGATAACATGGATCAGATCTTTGACATTTAATGCTGAGCTACACATTTCACAGGTATGTCCCACTGCCCACAGATACACACAGTATTGTCCATAGCAGTAGTTAAGCAGAACATCTGTGCATAAATAAGTACTGCTGCCACATATGAATGTTTCACATTATGTAGACTATTCTTCAATAACATCTACTACATGCCAGTAAATACATATGAGTCACATACCTTTTCTTTGTATAATTTGGTAATATTTCTTTTTTCCTTTTCTTCTCTCTCACTCTCTCTATCTCGCTCTCTGTCTCTCTCTGTCAGTCTCTGCAATAGAGTGATTGAGTTTGTTGGCAGAGATTGCAGCCTGCTTTTCTAGGAATTTGCACATGAGCATGTGATGGCCTCTGCACCAGTTAGTGACAACCATTTGCTAACTGCATGCAGCCTGCTGTGTAGCAATTGCAGTAATCACTGTCATAGCAACCCAGTGCTATAAATTGCTGACTCATGTAGGTGTGGCCCTTTCAGCTTTCCAAGATGGAGATCATCCTTGTTTGGTGTGGCCATCATTGTTTAAGACAGAAGGTTGGTATAGTTCTTATATCAGAAGCCAGGGGTGTAGCTAGAGATTTACATTTTGTACTCAGACCTAATGTTGCTGCTTCCAGTACCCACTTGTCAGTGTAGAAATGTACTCACCCCTCAAAATGCTACCCCAAGATACATGGAAAGATGTACTTTCTTTTGAACTGTTACAATTAACTGCTATATACACAGCTAGTTATAGAGATGTATTCCTTTGGCACAAGAATTGTTTGTGAACTGCTATACTGTGAATATTCATTTACTAATTTCTAAACAGTTTGCGCTTTTTTAGTGTTGACATTAGCACGAGCTGCTCAGAAAAAAAGGACACATTTCAGTACTGTGAGTATGCTTACCTACATCCTTGCTAGACCCTGCACACACAGGTATAATCTACATTTGGGTAGGGTTGCAGAAGTACAGAGAGCATAAGTAGTATTGTGTGGATTTTATCTTGTTGGACTTACAGGGTTGTTGTGTACATATTAGTTTATCAAGGCAAGTAGTCTGTCTGCGTAACTCCCAACTGTGAACCTATCCACATGACAGGCAGAGAATAGCCTGTTATTTTTTTGTCTGTGCACCACACAGGTCTTTTCAGCAATAGAACAATGGCATTCTTACAGTTGTTTGCTACCAGTACATGGCTACATCCATTTGTATTTCAGTGTTGTATTCCTACATAAGGGTATGCTTCTGAAACTCCTTCCAAAGCTATTTGCACAGTGTGTAACAGCAGAAAGGCTAATATGCCTCTGTGTTTCTGCCTCTGCCAGACCTCTCAACCAATCAGGTACATATTTGAACAGACTCAGGGAAAAGTCAAGAAAAAGTCAGGGACAATCAGGGACACCTTTAAAATATTAGTGCCATTAAGTTGAAACTTTAAGAGAATCAGAGAATATGAATTAATACACCTTTTCTGAAGTAAAAGAAGTGTCTAACTCTTAATTATTGTCATTATTCATTAAGTGTCCTTTCTGGCCAAAGTCAGTAGTTTTCGGAGGGATTCAGAGGGACAGAGCTAAAACTTTTGTCAAAATCAGGGACATCCCTGAAAATTAGGGACAGTTGAGAGGTATGGCCTCTGCCCTAAACAGAAATGACAGTGTTTGTCCTGCTGTGATACTGCGTGGGGTTGTAAAGTGATGGTGTAACATTATTTCCTGCTAGAATGGCTGCTTCTCTTATCACAGTCATGTAATGTAATCCCACAACAACTGTTGGTCAACATCCACAGAACAAGTTGTGTGGTATGGTATTCCTAATTTTCCTTTACATTGACTCATTCTGATGCATGATATAATTATTTAAGCACCAACTTGATGTATATCTACTGTGGCTTAGTGGTACTTCATGTTGGGTAGTGTGTGCAAGGTCCGGGGTTCCAGACTTACAGAGGTGTTTCATTTTTTTCCTGAGCAGAACAAGGGCCCTCACATACAGAGTGACTAAGGCACTTTTAAGCAGTTGTAAGTGGGATTGCGTGGGTTTGCACAGTGCTGTGCATTGCTTAGCTAAGCGCAAACAAGTGCAAACCCACTCAAACCCACTCAATACTGCTTAATAGTGCTTACTCCCGCTCACACCCGCGCTAATTACTTTGAAAGAAAAGAAAAATGGGGAGATAGGAAAGTGGTGAAAAAGGGGCACAAAGAGGGAAAGACAGTATGAAAAATAGCTCAGGATGTGCAGGACGGGTGTAGGGAAGGTCCATAGCTGCCCATTTCTTCAACAGCAACAGCTGTGCATATGCAATAAATTTGGAGGTAGATATGAGCCCTTCAACCCCTGAGAGAAGGGTGAGGACAACAAAGTATGTTGTAATGCCAATTAAATAACATTTCATGTGTCCAGTGAACATGTGTGCAAAATGGGCAGCTATATATGGGGCGTTTTTTTTTTTTGGGAGCAGATTGCCTTTTTTTTTTTTTCAGGTGAGAGTGGAATGTGGGGTAGGGGAACTAGGTATATTTGGGGAGATAGTTGGGAAGGTAAACAGACAAGACAAACAAGATGCATACAGGGGCGGTATATGACACATGTGGTGGGTGAACACCTTTGACAGGGAAGGATGTTTGGAAATTGCAAGCCCATGAACCCACAGATGGAAACAGTGGGACTGAGGTCCCCACCCTTGGGCAGTCACCACTGCACCTTCACGGCCCAGAGGGTGGCTGTGCTGGTGGCTGTGTAGGAGGGGCAGGCTGACCTGGGAGTTTTGCCACTCGGGCCTCAAGCTGGTGTAGAGGTTCTGCAACAGAACGTTCAATCTCTCTATGCACCACAGCCCGGACCGTTCGAAGGGTGATAGGTGCCCCTCTGCCCACGCTTGCACAGGGGGGGGCAAGCCCCATCCCCTGCAACTCTTCCACCCAAAGGTGGCACAGGGCCAATGGAGGAGGAGGTCCCAGGCTGGGCACCAGTTCTGCTGGTGCCAGGTGCCATGGCCAGCTGAAGTGGGACAGATGGGTCCGCTGGGACTGACGAACTATGTTTTGGAGAGTTTAATAAAGATATGGGTTAGTAACAGTCAACAGCATTCCCAATTAGTTATAACAGCATGAAGAAGTATTCCCATTAAACCAATACACCAGATTTTTAACAGTTGAAAAGCAAGCATAACACATGCATATATAGAACAATAGTGAATATTACAACAGCATGCAGGTTGAATTGATGGCAGCAGGCCACCAATATTGTGGTATTTTAACAGGGCACATGCATAGAAATAAATGCAAATATTTATAAACAAATAGGACATATGTCCCAACAAATGTTTTGAGATTAGACATACCGATTGAGGTGTGGAACTGCAGTTTTTATGCACATACAGTAGGGTGGGAAAAGATAGCGCAATTAACAACTTATATATCCTTCTAGTTTTCACTACATTCCTATCAACTGCAGTTATATGCCCCTTACATGTATTATTACACTACCCAATGTCCTTATATTGTGCAATTGGATTTTGCTAGATCATTATATACATGAGCTGTATCTTGCATACAAACTGTCCAAGATGCAGATGTTACTGCAACATATTTTGAGAGTTGCTCACACACACTACTGCTAAGATGGTACACTGACAGATCTACTTTCATATAATTATCTAGATATTTTCTGGTGAAAGTATCAGTTATATGTTAACAGCTCCCTACATTTCTGGCAGCACACTGACATTTCTGGGGAACACAATACCAAGCTACTCATGTGCCAGATTAAACTGTACATGCTGGCCATGAACCAACAGTTGAGGGCTGTACATATGCATACAAGCTACTGGCACTCACTTCATCCACGTTATATGGGCCTACCTAAGTATGGGTTGACACTGCTTAATACAACACTACTATTTGTAGAATTCAACGGTACAACACCATATCAAAGAAAATGACACAGGCGCACTCCATGAATCATACATTTATTAAAGGAATATTACACCTTTATGTATTGAGTTAAAAGACATTTTGAAGGCTCTCTCATTTATTTTATATAACAGTACATGCAGAATAATTACTAACCTGCCTCATGATGCAGCCTTTGCAGCCTATCTTCATGGGCTTGCTGGTTCATAGCCCAGACACTTGCAGCTGTGAAGTAAATGCAGTGATATTGAGACATACCTATCCATAGTATAGACAAGCATAGCAATACTTAACTACTTAATAAAATGGCTACTTAGTACTGGGGCATTAGGCATCATATGGGATTCCTGGATCCACTGGTCCAGTTGATCCTCCCTATATCGCTTCAGGTCAGAATCATGGTGCCTGACCTGATCACCAGTCCGAGGAACACCAGTGGCACTGGTGAGATCATGGGCAAGACTGTTCCAGGCCTCTGTTTTATATTGGGTATCCTGGTACTGGCCCCGCAGGAGTCTTTCCTCATGATTGTGGACAAGGAGACAAACCATTACTTTGGACTCCTGCATGCCCCAGCGTTGCGCTCTAAATCAAGTGCCTTCACCAACACCAGTCATGCTGACTCCAGAAGAAAGCTACAACCAGTTATAGCAAGTATTCCCACCTGTGGAGCTTAAATATGCCTCATTTCCCACACTTATTTGTGATTGGCCAGTTTTGGAAAAACTCAGTTGTAAGCACGCCTGCTTAGCTGATGTTGGCAATGTTTAAAATACCTTTTATAGATATGTGTCTGTTGAAAGTGCATGTTTGTGAAATGCTGTCATGGCTTAGTGGTTAAGTACTGTGACTATAGTGCACAGTATCCTGAGTTCGAGGTCTGTCACTGCTTTTTATTTTCATGCTCGGCAGACCTGACTGGTTAAGGAACAGTAAAGCAGGTGTGAGCATGTTTACCTGACTTTGCTCAACTTTGCCCAACTTTGCCCAACGTTGCTGAACATTGCTCAACATTGCTCAATGTTGCTCGACATTGTTCGATGTTGCCAGACATTGCGCTGGTTAGCGCAGTGCGCAGCTATGCGCAATTGTATTTAAATATGCTCAATAATGGTAAAATGTGCTTAGCAGTGCTTTGTATTGCTTAAAATAGGGTACTTGTGCCTCAGAATGCATAACCATTTCACCTTGATATATATATATATATATATATATATATATATATATATATATATATATATATATATGGTTCTACCTCACTTCAACGACACGCCGGAACATCGACAGGGAAATCGCGAGCCCCAGAAGATCGACAGCGCAGAAGACCGACGGGACCTAGAAGATCGACAAGCAGAAGACCGACCGACGGATGAAATCACCGCCGAGGATGCGAAATGGGAAAAGGCTGTGTAAGTATGCGTAGTGACGGACATTAGGGTGCGAGTAAGGTAAGTGGGGATAGGGGTGGGTTAAGTGAGTTAGGGTTAGGAGCGGGTCAGGTAAGTGTGCGGTAGTGATTGTGTTTGGGTTAGGGGGATAAGTGAGTTAGGGTTAGGAGCGGTCAGGTAAGTGTGCGGTAGTGATTGTGTTTGGGTTAGGGGCGGATAAGTGAGTTAGGGTTAGGGAGCGGTCAGGTAACTGTGCGGTAGTGACGCCTCTTACGGTTAGGCTTTGGGTCACGGTTGTAGGTAGTTCTGTATGTATCGTTTAGTGTGCGTTTGTAGGATTTTGGTGTGCTTGTGTTGTGTATGTGGTTTTGGATGGGAATGTGTTTTGGTTGTTGATTGTGGTGTGTGAAGTGTATGAGGTTTCGTGTTTGTGTACCGTCGGTTATTTCGTTGTCGGGCATGTGGGATTTCGTGTTTTTGTACTGTTGGTTATGTGGTGTCGGTGATTGCGTTGTCGGTGTTGTGGTGTTTCGTTTATGTGAGGTAGAACCATATATATATATATATATATATATATATATATACATATATATATATATATATATATATATATATATATATATATATATATATATATAAAACTCGTTCACTACTACATTTAACATTTCAATGCTTTTTACAAAACTTATACATAAAGAATGTCAGGAAATATTTTTGTATACAGATTTCCCACAGAAAATGGAACATGTAGTAGTGGGACTCGAACCGGGAATGCCTCCTCTTTATGCGAAGGCTCTACCTACTACACTATCGCTTTTTTGTTTAATTTGCATATATTTTTCTTATTATCCTGTTCTGGTGTCTAAGCTGCTAACTGAAGCTAAGCAATGGGCAAACCCACGCAAACCCGAACAAATACTGGCAGCTATATCAGAAGAAAAAAAAAATTCTTTTTATTTTTAATTTTGTAAGTTGTTTAACATATGGGGGAGTGTAGTGTTCCATTGTACATGTGAGCGGACTCACTCATGTAACTCGAAATTGCAGTGTTTCTTCATTGCTGGGGTGTGGATTTTTGGACTGCTCGGCAGTCCGACACACCCCCTATACTTGTCCACGCCCTGGGTAAGCTTTAGAGTTGAGGCAGTGCGCCCTCATTAATATGCATGGCATGCTGCCATCATACTCTTACACTGGCGCTTCCGTGTAAGACTAATCTCGTCTTACACAGAAGATTAGTAAATCCGGGGGACTGTGTTTACTCTGACCTATAAAATTCAGTTTACCACCTAAAACCTGAGTAATACTACCACTACAAAAATAGTTTATGCTGAAGGGTTTGCCATTTATACTTCTTTCATAACCTTTATGGTTCCAGATATATGAACATTTGCTTGAAATGTGAGAATATAATTTGAATCTCTCAAAAGGCTTAGACTTCACCCAATGGAAATTACAGTGCAAACTTCCTGAGCTCCACTGGAGTGAATGAGTTAAGCAGTCTTAAGTCATTTTTACTCTAAAAGATTATAAAGAGATGTGGCTTGATGGTTTGGCATCAAAGTTCTTATCATAATGAAGTTTTCAGTCAATTAAATAAGAGTAGGTATTACTTTAATTTGTTATTTTTTACCCTGCTTCCAAGTTTAAAAGTGAAATTAATTCTTTTTTGGAATATCGGGCTACTCAGTTATTAATTTCTTCAAAACCTAAATCATAATTAAATGCAGAGGATCCTTCTCTCCCAATATTTGTGTATATTTCCACAGTGCATAGAAATGTGAATACCCTTCCAGAAAGGTCCATTATCCCTGGGATAAGGTGCCTAAAAGAAGTTATTACTTATTTATCATCTCTGAGAGAGGGGTCCCTAAAAGAACCTATTAGTTATTTTGAGAAATATGGTTAGCTTCTACACTTCCTTTGCTATCAGTCTGTTTAAAAGATACCACATATATATTTTAAATAAACTTCATGAATGCAATACTGGGGAAATCTTTAATCAGAAATATATTTGCTAAAAGTATTACTTATATGTTGTTCTTCCAAGGGCCATTGCATCACATTACTGTAAGACATGTAAATGATATTGACAATGTATTGGAGAGTTCTAGAACTTTTCACATCTTCTACAAATGTTACATTCAGCAGTTCCATATACTCTTAGGGATGACAAAGAAGTTATTGATCTAGTTATTGTTATTTAGGTCTGCATTTATGCAAGCTGCAATGCTTTAGGCTCTGATCAATGATATTATTTTTTCAGGTTTGCCTAATGATGGAGACATCATTGTAATACAGTATTAACAGCAGCAAAACAAAATGCACATATGAGAAAGGTAATATTAATAGCAATAAATTATTTTGCCTTAGTCTGAACCTTTGCATGTTCTCTGCAGGCACAGCAACACCTGCAAGACTCTGACCTTTCTGGAATTGACTATCTGCTAAAGTTTCCATAGCAGCAAACTTTTCACCAATATATATATATATATATATATATACACACACACATATATATATATATATATATATATATATATATATATATAGCAATGCATCAGTTAACATCCCATAACAATGGCATTAGGTGTCTCTGAATGAATTAACTACAGAAGTTCAGTATTGATTGTTACATTTTTTAAGTAACATATCCTGTGCAGACTTCTTCAAGGCCCTATCCCTGTATTTTGTTTTCTGTAGTCTGTTGAGCTGAGATCTATGCCTGGGATACTCAGCATTGTCAGAGCCCACTTTGATGGAATTCCTGCATATCCATAAAGCAAACAGTACCAGAATTACTGATTCTAATGACTTTAAACTTGCGTGTGATATACATAGGACATGCTGGAGAGATAGGTATATATCCCAGAGACTACTCCATGTCTGGAACAAGCTCCCCATCCATGTGAAGCAGAGTTCTTACCTAGCCCAATTTGAGTGTACCTTGAACAATTGGATGGGGAAGAAGACATTCATCCCTGGTTTGGCACCTATGTGTCTAATGGACACAGACAGCCTGTAAATGGTTCATCTCACATACACCTGCTTATAAATGTTTCACTTCCCAAGCCCCTGTTTACACCTATCAAGGGTACCAGAACTTGTCAGAGATTTGATATGAATGGCTAGGCTTAAAAAGGACTATGTGGTTGTTAGCCTAGGAAACACCTATGAACCTAATACCTTCCATACTTTATTATTTATTTTTATTTTACATTTGTTGACCGGGAAAAGTCTGACTGAGCTGAGATAGCCCTTTTTCAGTGGAGGCACATGGAGAAGAGCTCCAAAACACTTAATACAATGCAATAGACAAAAAAAAATACAGTAGCAAGTATTCTAAAAGGATGACAGAGTGAATTAATTGACGTTATTAGTAACATTAATATCTAGTATAGCCAGAAATTAAACAAAACAATTTTCTTATGGTAACTTCTATAGAATACTACATGAATTTACAGTTACATGTTTCACAAGCTAATATACAAATTAGTGAGGACAGGATACTGAGTAGGATGGAGGGGCTTGCATACTAGAAAGACTACAGATATTTTGCCTATCGTAAACTTGTGTGAGAAATCCTTGTACATGCATTAAATATTGCAGTCCTGTAAAGCACACTGTACACAAATTCCGGTTTACTCACCCATTCGTTTTCCTCTTATTTTCCTCATTGTAACAGCAGCTGTAGATGTAGACTACAACAGTGAGATGAACCAGCAGAGGCAGGAGCTGTTGGTCTGACCATCCTGCAAGTTTATTTTAACATCAAGAAGGAAATGAAAACTTAGAAATAAAATAAAGATCAAATAAAACTGAACGATTATTTAATAATAGATTGCAACCTGTCAGGCTGTCAAACACAGCTATAGTAAGTGGTTAGTAAATACAGATTGAGAGTTGTGGAATTTCATTACATAAATTCATATAGTTATTCAATCATGGTAAAGGAAATGCAATATTACAAAGATGATACTTTTAACATGCTAAAACACCCAAACCTGATGCAATACTTGCCACTATTCACTGTTAAAGTAATTAATTAAAACATGTTTCAGAATTTCATTACAGACATTCATATGGATATTTAGACACAGTAAAGTAAATGCAATGTTACAAAAATGAACTTATTAAAAGCTAAATAACCTGAACCTAATGTAGTACTTGTCAAAATTACTGTTAAAGTAATCAATTGTAAAACATATTTATTGACAGTTTAATACTCCTGATAATAATGATAGTGATGTTTGTCTCATTTAAATAAAGGTTTCTATTTAACTTTATTAGTAATTTTATTCTCTCTCTCTCTCTCACAGACATATTTTTTCACTCTTTCCTCTATTATTGTTGTTTTGTTCTGATTTCTGAATTGCTACTTTTGCTGGAACACCTCAAATGCAGTCAACCTTGCTGCAGGAAAGAAATCAGCCTCCCCAGCCCTTTCATTGACTGCTTCATAGAGTGTTAATGGTGGATCCAACTGCTGCGGCATCCCAACATATATCAAACTGGCAAATCAGTGTCCTGGGCTTCAGGACTTGGTGGAAACTGTGGTGGATATAGCACTGGAGCTGCTGGGGCCAGTATGAAAGCCTCCTCCACTAGGTGCAAGACTCACTGTATAGGTCAGCTTCATCCACTGAGCCACTGTGGTCATGGCACCCTTACCATCAGGGTTACCTTTAAAATGCCCATCTGATTAGGGGATTATCTGAGGCTGTCAGGATCAGAGTAGAGTCATTTGTGAGGCCCTCTTCACCCTTTTTTCTATTCATCATCTGCATGTCAAGTCTCTGCCTTCAATTCTCTGCTCAACCTACTGTTTCTGTCTTGTATTTTATAAATAAAATCTCTTTGCTAACCTTCTCTCCAACACAGAGTGCCCATTTTCCTTTCCCAAGTTCCCTTACAAAACTGTGGAAAAATGGTGATCTCACTCTACCAAAAAACCTTCTTAATCTATTCCCTTTATGTTTTCCCTGCCTTCTCACTCCCATTTTTATAACTGCACTATCTGCCCCTTTTCCAGCCTTATAAAAGTCACAATGTCCATATGGAGACACCTTCAGAGGGAATGAAGCCTTGAAAAAAGTTTTGCTATACCACAGGCCAGTGTCTCTGAGTCACAAGTAGCACAAATTCTGATGGAAAGTCTTAAGAGGGCCACACAGCTCTACACACTGCCTCTTCCTGTAAATAGGCAGCAGCATTTTTGAATTTAAATGCATGTGAAGCACATTCACAGCAGCAGGAACTTTTCTGCACACAGCTGCACTCTTTTCACTTCAGTTTACAATGATTCAGATCTAAAAGTATTTACTGAGCATTTCCTCTGGAAGATGAGAACGTGTGGCACCAGTATGGCTTGTTTGCACTTTGCTCATTTAAAACTCAGCATAGTGGTGTTATTCACTTATTTCCTTTGTGAAGCATGCAACTAGACACACCACACTATACTTCTGAACTATCTACTACCTAGTCTCTTATATGCCTTATTAATTTTCAAAAAACAATAGTCCTCTCAGCTATGCAAACTGAAACACTTGTAATAAAATTACAAAGTTTACATATAGCCACAGTCATTGAAGGCATCACTGTCTGACACTGCACCCCCTTAACTATATGGAGCCATGTAATTTACTAGACTATTCTCATATTAAGACTGCCCACAACTTCCTCTACACCTCAGACTGATGTCCTGTCACCTGCCAGTAAATAAACTGGTATATACCCCCAGAGAACTGCACTCACTAAATCAATGACTAGTACCTACTCAAAAATATAAAAAAGATTTGGTGACTGTCTAAATTCTGTATATATTGCTAAACTGTGGAAATTGTTCCCAGTATATGTCAGAAATGTTTAATTTTATCTGCAGTTTAAAATATCTTTCAAGACATAGGTTAATAGGTTCATAGGTTAGTACTAGGCTATCGGCCCTAGGGCCTATACAAGCCTAGCCATAGCAATTCCCTGGCTATTTCTTCCCACACTATTTACTTCCCTGGACTCCTGTCTAGCAGGGCGACTTACATGATCCCCGGGGTGGATTTCCTTTCTCCCATCCCATCATCAAGGTTCCTTTTGAAGAGGGCCAAAGAGACGATCTGCTTGACATGTATGGGCAGTCTATTCCAGACTCTGTGGAGTCTCTGGGTCAGGAACCTATCTCTCCAGCATGTTTTGTTTATTGTGATGACAAGGTTTAGATCCCTGGAGTGTGTGGCTCTGTGGGATTGGGATTTCTTCAAAGTGGAGCATGTACAACGGCTCTGGGTTTGACATGGCCTTGTATGTTAAGCAGAGATCGCCTCTGAGTAGATAATATGTGACAGAGTATAGCTGGAATTTTTTAAGGAGGTCAGCATAGGGCATCTTCTTTAGGCCTGTGATTCTTTTAGTGACGTATTTCTGTGGCCTTTTCAGTTGTTGCAGATGTCTTGAGAGGTACATACCAAATGGGGCATTGTATTCTATAATGGGTCTAATGAGGAATGAGTACAGTGGGACAATGACCTCCTTTTTTCTGGATGAAAAGCCTTTAGTGATGAGGTGTGCCACATAGAAGGATTTCCTGACTGTTGTGGTGATGTGTTTATCGAAGGTGAGACCACTGTCCACCTGTGTCCCTAAGCCTCTTATCAGACTTTCGGTGTTTAGTGTACTGCCACCTATGTGGTAATTCACGGGTACATGTTTTTTCCCCAAAGGGGATAACTATACATTTCTTGGCACTGAGCTTGAGCCCATGGCTCTGGCACCAAACACACCTCTCAAGAGAATGGTCCTGCATGTGTAACAATACTATTATTAGTAATAGATATATTATTATATCTGTTCTTTTTTTTCCTAAACCTTATCTAATCTATAGCTTAAAATAAAGTGAGATAAAAGTTATCAGTAACAGTCTTGTCCAATACATCTCAATGGTTCAAATTTTTACAGAATTTCCTGGTTTATGCCTCATATTTCAAGTCTGTTCCTCATACAAAATGTGGTTTTCAGTCATATCATTAGGACTGAAGTCAATACATAATTACAGACATTTGATTTTCAGACTTTATGTCCTTCAAAAATGCATGCTAATGCAAAACTTGTTATATGAGCAACCGTTGCAGTCTGCTTCTGGCCTTTGTACTCTCATTATCATTGACTTTATCCAGATATTGGACCAAGAGGTTCATAGGAATTACCTACCCTTGACCCAACCCCATTACTAAGTACCCTCTTCAAGCAGTGAGATCAAACAGATACCACAAAACATTAACACTTTTCCCATAGTAGTCCAGAATGTTCCCCTGCAAGTTCAGCAGTGCACGGCTTAAAGAGACAGTAATGCAAAAACAAAATAGCCAGCACCAAGGTGTAAAAAAGTATATAAATTTTAATATAAAGTTATCACAAACAGACCGGTTTCGGCATTAATTTCAAGCCTTCCTCAGTGTGAGCAAACCCCCCTGCTAGCAGCATTAAGGTAAGTTTGTTTGTGTTTTATGTTTTACTTGTATGGTCGAGATTTCAAATGTCGATTATATGGTCTCGGCCATATGAAAATCGACATTTTGAAATTTCGGCCAAATCAAGTAGACCCATATATATATATATATATATATATATATATATATATATATATATGTGTGTGTGTGTGTGTGTGTGTGTGTGTGTGTGCGTGTGCATGTATATGCATATATATATATATATATATATATATATATATATATATATATATATATATTGATAGTAAATAGTCAATAGTGAGAGTAGAGAGGAAAGAGGAATGTAAAGTAAGTAGAGGAGTTAATTCATTTTTGGAGGGTAAAAGCATAGTGAGGATGGTTGGTGAGAGTACTTTAGGGTGGAAGGTAAGAGCGGGAGATTATGGCAACTAAGTGGGGAGAGGTAGAGAGAGAAGAATGCGGTTAAGGGAGATGGAGTGGGCTTATCATAGTTTGGTGGAATGTCTTGATTTATTAGAGTGGTAGTCTTTGATGGTTTTGAAGTTACAATGCAATGTGTAGAGAAATATTTTTTTCTTTGATTTTGAAATTAGCATGATACACTGACTGTCTAATGTCATTGGGTAGGGAGTATTGGTAAGACCATTAGCTGTTTTTCAATAGCTCTTTTATTTTCCCTATTTAATTTATATTGTGCAGAATTTTGCCTAGCTGAGTAGGTCTGCAACATACTTGATTTTCAAACGATGGTCTACATCTCTTGTTCAAAGGCTTATGCAGATGCAGTAGTGCCTAACTTAACCCAGCTCATCCAAATCAAGTAATTAGACTCATAGGTTCATAAGTTCATAGGTGTGTACTAGGCTAATGGCCCTGGAGACTTTACAATCTTAGCCCATAGGATTGCCCTGGCATCATGCCACCCGACCTTAGTTCCCAGTGCCTTTGTCGAGTAGACCCACTGGAGTGATCTCTAGGGTGACTTTTCTATTTCCCTTCCACTCATAAAGATTTCTCTTGAAGAGGGCCAGTGAGGTGCTCTGTTTGACATGTATGGGAAGTCTATTCCATAGCACTGGCAGTTTCTGGGTTATGACCCTGTCCCTCCAGCATGTTCTGTTGATTGTGGTAATGAGGTTGAGGTCTCTGGAGCATGTGGTGTAGAGCTATTGGGATTTCTTTAGATGTAACATTTCTAACAGAGCTGGGTCAGACACGGCTTTGTAAGTCAAGCAGAGATCGCCTCTAAGTAGGCGATATGAGACAGAGAATAGTTGGAGTTTTTTGTGTCTATATAGGACAAGTGTTTAAGGCCTAGGATCCTCTTTGTGAGGTACTTTTACAGCCTCTCCAGTTGTTGCAGGTGTCTAGTAAGGTACATGCCAAATGGGGCATTGTACTCAATGATTGGCCTAATGAGGAAAGAGCAAAGGGAGACAATGACCTCTTTCTTCCCGGATGCAAAACCCTTAGTAATGAGATGTGCCAGTTAGAAGGACTTTCTGACCACAGTGGCAATGTGGTGGTCAAAAGAAAGGTTGCTGTCAACCTGTGTTCTCAGATCTCTTATAATGCCTTCTGTGTTCAGTGGACTACCATCAATGTGGTAATTAATGGGAACTGGGTTTTTCCCAAAGGGGATGACGACACATTTTTCGTCATTGAGCTTAAGGCTATGGTTCTGACACCAGTCGTTGGTCTCAGTGATGCCTTTCTGTCAGATGTCAACATCACTTGGGGAGTTAATAATAGCTCCCCACTTGCAACCATCTGCAAACTTTGTCAGCCAGAGTCCCTTTGTGTTGGCCTGGACTTCAGAGAAGTAGATACCAAACAGGAGAGGACTCGGGACAGAACCCTGTGGGACTCCACTTGTGACTGGTCAGCAGTCTGACTTGGAGTCAGCTACTTTCACACTGTGGGTTCTATCTGTGAGACAGTTTGCAACCCACCTAGTGATATAGGGGTTGATGCCTAGCTTAGTGAGTTTTTCCTATAATTCCTGAGTGGGAATGGTATCAAAGGCCTTGGCCAGATCAAGGTAGGCTGCATGAACCACCTTGCCTTCTTCCACAGCTCTGGTGATTGATTCAAAGAAGTCAAACAGGCTGAGCAGGCATGACCTACCCTTCACAAAACCATACTCTGTGGGATCCAGAGTTTGGAGATTCCTTATATCCTTGTTTATTAGGTCGATGATGATGCATTCCATAGCTTTGCATATCAGACTCATCAGACCAATGGGTCGATAGTTCCAAGGATCTGTATTCGCACCTCCTTTGTGAAGAGGGATGACTGTAGCAGTGCACCATTTGGTAGGGACAAAGCCTCAGGTGAGGCTGTGATTGAACAGGGCACAGGGGTGAGGTGTCAGTTCACTCTGTTGTTCATGAAGAACACAGCCAGGGATACTGTCAGGTCCCATAGAAGCTGTATTCTTGGCCTTGGACAGTGCTGTTTTAACCTGTGCAGCAGTAATACTGGGTGCCTGGCAATCTACTGGTATTGTGATTGGTCCTTTGCGGGGGGAGAGAGGGTTAAAGTTAACATTGAATCTGTCGGCCAGCATATTGGCAATATCTGTTAGTGTGGTATAGGAGGTACCACTGTGCAGTAGCTCAGAGCAAATATGGGTATTCCCATGGAGATTCTTTACATAACTATAGAAGGCCTTGTGGTTGTCTCTAGTATCTGCTGCAATTCTGTTTTCATAGCTAGCTTTAGATGATTTGATGAGGGATCTCAACTTTTTGTTGAGGCTGATAAGGGAGTTTTTCCAGTCTTCAGACTTCCACTTATTCGCATCAGTTTCCTCCTTCTGTTGTAGAGTTTGTTTATGGCAGTGGACCACCAGATTGACTTCCTTTCTTTTGGAGGAGACCATCTTGGTTCTATTGGGTATGGCGAGATCCATGCATTTGTGTATGTGTTTGTACAGTGCATTGGTGTATGATTCGTTGGTCATGCAATTATTCTCCCTTTGCATGGGTGCTGTGAAATTAGCCACCTCTGGAGGGGGGGGGGTGGGAGGGATGTGGATTTGCAAGGTGATTAGTTTGTGGTTGGATCTAACCAGGGAGGAGTTGACTATTGGTGTAGAGCAATGATCGCCCATGTTAGTAATGACCAGGTCAAGGATGTTGCTACCTCTAGTGGGGTTAAGAATGAGCTGGTCCAGGGCATTGGAATTAATGAATTCCATGAAATGTGGGGCAAGTGCATTGGTACGTGAGTAGCTTTCCCAGTTAATGGAGGGGTAGTTGAAGTTGCCCAGTATGAGAGTGTTAGGTTGGACCCTAATATTCTCCTGGGTGCTTAGGAATGTGGATTGTGAGTCTTAGGACATGGTTGGGGACCTATAGCAGGCTATGAGCTGAATCGCTGTCTTACCCAATGTTAGCTGCACCTGAAGTATCTCTGATGTGTTATGTTGGGCTACCAGTCTGGAGGTGTGCACATCCTTTATCAATATGAAAACACCACTGCCTTTGGAGCTTTGGTCCAAGTTCTAGGGCCAAAAGGTGTGGAATGAGTTATACCTGGTAGTGCAGGGGTGCTGTTTGCTGCCTTGAACCAGGTCTCTGTTACAGCACAAATGTCGACATTTTCCATTTTAAGGAATGCTTCGTGCGAGTGCATTTTGAGATTTAGACTTCTAGCATGACCCTCAGATTGCATTTGTTTGTAGCTGTTATGGTGGTAATTTGGTCTTTGGAACACCACCTAAAAAGGCACTATGGGGTGGCAAGAGCCTTGCCAGTATCCAGAAGCCCAGGGGTGACAGATTCAGGCCATCTCTGGCAAACCATCAAGGTCTGTCAGTCATGTCATCCCAGGCAGTCAGATACTGGATTCCCATAGAATGACACCAAAAACTTATCCAGTTGTTGAAATCAATAATTTTCTGCTTGTACATACAGATGTGACAAGCTGCACACAGCAGCATAAAGCACATAGTTGTGTATTAAGCACATTAAAATTAGTTATTTGCTGCTTCTAGTGGTGCAATGACATGCAACTTTGTTGTCAGATGCTAAAATGTCTCAACACTGCTGTGAAGCAACTTAGCCCACAACCACTACAAATAGCTTCTCACTACTAATAAATAAGACTCCTGAGCAGTGCCATCACATACATATATTAACCCAAGTTAATAATTTAATTAAATGGGTAAACATATATAACAGCACAATCTACCCCTTAACAGTTAACTATCTCAATTGATTGTAAAATCATTCTTATTTACATTTTGCAGCTGTCTTTAAATCAATCATGTTTTACTTCACACCCAACAATATGAAAGTCAGCTTACTTGTCTTTCCTCTGTTACCAGCCTTAGAGCATTAGGTGTCCTAAAGCAGTATAGCAACTGCCTAATAATTACAGATAATGAACTCAGTGCACAGAAGTAACTCTGCTTGTGAGTCATCTAGATATTTAAGAGAGAAGAAAGCCTCATTCTGACAAAAATGCAAAGACTGTGAACATTGATCTAACACTCCACACACTATACATGCAACCTTGACAAATAATGTAATGTCATATGCTGATGCTGTAAGAAAGTCCTTATTTAACCTTCTACATCTGTTAGGATTAAGTCTCAGCAAACATTACAATCAAACATCAAGGCACCTAACATATCACCTTTAACAAAGATTCACAAAGATTTACAGTGAGACATAGGGTCTCAATTCCAGTATAATAGACCACTTCTCAAACAAAAATGTTTTTGTGATTGGTGACTCCAAAGTGAGACACATATTCCCCTCTCACTAGACCAGCAAAGATGGAGTGATAGTGAGTTTTTTTTCAAGTACCAGGATTTCAGATGTCTCAAGGGACCTTGGGACCTTTGTATCAGACAAATATATCTATGACATGGCAGTTTTTCGTGAAGAGGTGAATGACTTGGGGCAAAAACCCCTTAGAGAGGTGCAGAGACATGTCAGAAATCCCTGTGTCTATCACAAATACAAACAGGACACTGATGTTGAAAGGAATCTTTCCTTCTACACAAATGAAGGTTAGTTACAGAGAAAAGATGATTGGTTTCATCAAATGGATAGAGAGTTGATCCCATTCTCTGGGGATGCAGTATGGGTCATCTTGAATGAGATGCTTGACAGTCCTATTTGATTTGGAAAGGATGGTGTACATCTCTTGTTCAAAGGCTTCTGCATACTGGCTAAAGGCTTTGCTGCCCCCATACTGCCTTTTTAGGCAAAGTTCAATTAATGAACATTGTGGCACTGCAAAAATCTCAATATGAGAACAAGATCTCAATGCCAGAAGTCTAAACAACAAGCTACACAACCCTGAGGCAGTCCTGCATTCAGAAGCTATCCATATATGTGTGGGAGGATGGCAGAATGTTTAAGGTCTTTACCTTGCAGACACAAGGTGCAGGGTTTGATTCTCACATGGGTAATTGACTAGGCTTAAAATGGCCCACAAGGACAATTAGCCTAGTACTAATCTATGAACCTATGAATCTATGAATTATTGCAATCTGGTTTAAATGCCCAGAAAGTACACCCTCGATACTTAGGTTTAGTGCCATTCACACCTTCAGTCCAGGTGATAATCGTGGTGTCATACCTATATTTGTCAGAGATCCAATTTCCTCTTCATATTCCCAGAGACCCACAAATTGAATTTATAAAACTTCAAGTCACATTAAACCAAATCAGCTATTACTTTATCACCTGTTAAAAGACTCTTTCAATGACACCATAAGTCCATGTTATCTCCTAAATGTCATGGATTAACTCCCCATAATTAAGAAGACTTTAGGATATGTTCAGAAGATTTTAGTCTTAATAAATAAATAAATAAATGGTCCAGATTGTTACTAACCCAAATGGAGGACAAATATTCTTGACCTTGTTCTAACAAATGTAGCATCAGTATACATAAGCCTCCTACTAACTCCCTGTCTGATTAAGTTGGACTATAAGCTAGTAAGCTTTTCACTCAAAGTATGAAACCAGTATATCAGAATTCAAAGACTTCAAGTGCAAAAACCTCCTCAAATTTTGTGAAGTCTAGAAATTCACTTATACATAACTGCAGATATTGCCTCAGCAGATAGGTTTGCCAATGAGTTTTATACCCACATACTTACATACATACATACATACATACATAAATAAATAAATAAATAAATAAAAACTCATTAGAGCTGATTTAGGGACACCCATTTTGAGGAAAAAATTACAAATCTGACTAGCAATTTAAAAAAAAAAGTCTATCAGGTCTACTAAGGCAGCCCATGAACTTTGATTTATATCTTAAACCATGGGCAGTTACTAACAATGTCCATTCATACATCCATCCATCCATATTAAATGACTAGACCTACTTAGACCTGGTCAATATTACCAATATCGAATAATGAACCTAGTAAATTTCTTCAAAAAGGTAACACAAACCTTTGACAGTGGCTACACCGTACACATCACAGCTTACCTTGGTTTGGCCTAGGTATTTGAGATCATTCCTTTGGCAGCATAATCAAAAAGTTAAATTTATTAGAACTAGGTATCTATCTGGCAAGATGGATAGCAAATTGTTTAAAAGGCAAAGCCCACAAAGTGCAGGTGGCAGGGGCAGCATCAGAGAACATGAAGGTGACCTATAGACTATAAAAAAAAAAGATCTATGGCTGACAATGTTTGTGGGTAATTGTATATTGGATGTCATTGTCTAACCCCCTCTGATTCATAAGCCCTCCAGCAGAAATCTATGCTTGTAAATGTCTGATGAATTGAACATGGGATTAAGTTAAATGCCAAAAAATGCAGCTGCATTTGGAATGAAAACCAATCCCACTGGATATAGCATCGGCAATGCCGCACTTTAAAATAAAAATGTAGTTAAAGACCCAGGAAACAAGGTTGATATTTCCCTCTCCTTATCAGAAATCCTTCTACCTGGCACAGATGATCAAAGGATTATCATCCAGATCAGAAGTGGCTATTTACCCCTGTATTTAGCACTGATGAGAACAGTTATAAAAGACAATGACCTCCTTGGAATGTACATCACTAGACATATCAAATAGTTGGAAAGACCACAGAAGTTGCTAAAAAGAGGATCATGTACTTAAACTTCCCAAGCTACTTTTTTCTGTATCTTACAGACTCCTTAAAACAAGCCTGTGCTTTGCTTTGATTTATGAGCAAACAGGAACCCAGTAGTCCAGGATCTCCTCTACCTTCATAAATCAAATAGTCCTAAAAATGCAAGAACAAGAGATCTAAACCTGCTTCAGTAGATCAATAAAACAAGGCAAAGAGACCAATGTATTCCTCAGTGTCTCCCTCATATCTGAAATAGACTCCCCCTGCAGATGATGCAGTATAATACAGTATCTTCCTTCAAATGGGATGTGGATAACTGGATGGGAATTTATACATTCTCTCCTAGCATGACTGACATAAACCTCCTCAAGAAGACAGGTACAGTTAGTTTTTGAATTGGAAAGGTATAATAGTCACAAGTCTCGGTAATCATAAATGTGCTATGATTTCTATGACAACCATAAAGAAGATGAGAGGTGTGTCACTGTCTGTTTGACAGCATTAAGTGCTTTACTAGATTTCAAAGCTGGAAAAATACTTCACCCTTCTGCATTCCTTTTTGTAACTGACAGTTCTTGGAACAGATTAAGCACCATGCTCTACAAAGAATTATGATCAGGTCAACAATCATAGGCCGTTATTATGTGTACTCAACATGGGTGCCTAGATTCTGCTCTTGAACGTTGATCTCAGGGCGAATTTCTTGGCATGCATGTCTTAAAAATGAATCTACTTTATATAGTTGAACAACTAAAACATCAAACCTTAGAACATTGAGACAAATATATCACAAGTTTACATAAGTGAAACTTCATATTATCAAAAGTTACAAAGTCAAAGCACCTATTGCGCATGTCAGAAATCACTCTTATGAATGCAGATCTCTCTGCATTCATAAGAACAGATTCTACAATTAAACTGAAAAATAAAACAAAAATGTAGCGTTATCAATGGTTTGAACAAAGAAAACAAATGGAATGGAGATCTCAGTACAGTGAGGATCTGGAAATCTACTCTTTTCCCCACTGTAGTGTGATCTCGGAGTTGGTATATTTAATTAGCAGGGGGTGCAGGGGGGATTGGCCCCTTCATAACTGTTGATAATCAACATCATCATCATCAGCCCCCTTTTTCACACTTTTTTTCTACATGGGGTCGGGGTATCGTGTTAACTGTTGCCAACTCTCAGTTCAGTGCCACACTATTGCCTTCTTCAACACTCATGCTTGACTGTCGCAGATCTTCTTTCACATAATCCATCCATCTCTTTGCTGGACATTCTTGCTTCCTCTTACCTTCTTCCTGTCTGTCCCAAATCTTCCTCACCAGATTGTCTCCTGCTTTTCTGCACATGTGTCCAAACCACCGTAATCTATTCTCTTTGATGTTTTCTGCAACTGGAGCTACTTTGGCTTCTGCTCTTATGTCCTCATTTCTTCATCTGCCCCACAGTGTGCATCCTATCACCTTTCTCAGACACTTCATTTCCATCACCTCTAGCTTCTTTAACTGTTCTGCCTTTACTGCTCAGGTTTCTGTACCATACAGTAGCACTGGTCACACCACTGTCTTGTACACCTAACTTTTCAGCTTCTTTGGCATTCTTCTGTTGTAGACTACACCTGATACTCTATGCCATTTGGCTGCAGCCCCTCTGATTCTGGCTTTGACCTCTTCATTCAGACTACCCTTCTCCTCAACTACTCCTCCCAAATACTTGAAGCTGTTTACCTGTTCCACTATCTTCCCTTCTATCTCTATTCTCAGCTTCTTCTGATATCCCCAATTTGCTGCCATTACTGCCTTATCTGTGCTTAGTTTCACCCCATGTGCCTTTAGATTTGTATTCCATTCTCCTATCCTTTGCTGACGTTCTAGCTCAGAGTCAGCTTGTGCTACCACATCGTCTACATACAGCAGCTTTGTTGATATGTCCCCTCCAGCCTGTTTGCTAATGTAGTCCATCACCAGTATAAACAGCAATGGGCTCAGAGCTGAACCCTGATGTACACCCACACCCACTGAGAACCCCTCTGTGAGGGCGAACACTGTTCGTACTTGAGTCATTGGGTCCTTGTTCATAGCCTGCACTAATTCTACTAATGTTTCTGGGATTTCAAACCACCGCAGTACCTCCCAGATCAGCTTTCTTGGGACCTTGTGATATGCTTTCTTCAAGTATAGGAATGCCCAGTTGGACTCTTTCTCATCTTTAGCTTCTTCTCAACTATCTGTCTCATTGCAAACATCAGGACAATTTTGCTGCATCCTGATCTGAATCCAAACTGCTCATCTCCCATCTTACATTCTACTACTCTGCATATCCATTTATCAATCACCCGCTCAAGAACTTTCATGCAATGTGATGAGTTTGATGCCTTTGTGCTGCCCACAGTTGTGGATGTCCCCTTTGTTCTTGTACACTGGCATAGGTATGCTTATTCTCCAGTCATCTGGGATACGCCTTTCTCTCCACACTGCTATTAGTACCCTCAGGAGCCATTTCTCCCCTATCTCACCCAGCATCTTTATCATATCTGCTGTGATCTCATCTGAGCCTGCTGCTTTCCCTGACTTCATCTTCCTTAGTGCTGTTCTTACTTCTTCTAGGGTGGGCTCTTCTTCTTCTGCCATTGTAGGCTGTTTCTGGGGCAGTACAGCTTCTGTGGGTTTTTTTTTTCATTCAGAAACTACTGGAAATACTCCTTCCATCTGCCTTGGATATCCTCTGGGCTGGTGAGCAGGTTGATGCTGCCATTCCTTATGAAGTGTGTCTGACTATCTTCTTTATCTTTCTGTCTTTGCCTTGGAACCTGATATAGTTTCTTTGTGCCCCTTACTGAGTCACTTTTCAGAGGTTGGTACAGAGCCTCTGATGCCCTATTTTTTGCTTTTGCAACTTTTTTCTTAGCCTCTTTGTTAGCCAACCAGTAGTCCTTCCTAGCCTGGTCATTCTTTTCTGTCTCCCACTTCTTCCTGCACTCTTTCTTTTGATGACTTCCTGGACTTCTGCATTCCACCATCAGCTTTCCTTATGTACCTTATTTCCATACCTGGCTCGGCCACATATCTTTTCTGCAGTCATAACACATGCTGTTTCTAGGTGCTGACATTCTTTCAAATCCCCTGTTTCCTCCTCTTCTTGAGGTGCTAGAACCCTGAGTAATTCCTTGAACTGTTGTACTTTCTCTCCAGTCAACTTCCAGGTCTTCAGCCTGGTCTCTGTTGACATTAGAGCCTTCTCTGACTTCTGCTTGCAGCTGATTGTGGCAACTAGTGGTTTATGCTGTGAGCCAACTGTTTCACTAGGGATGACTTTGCAATCATGGATTCTGCCTCAGTGCCTTTTCCTTACTAGGAGGAAGTCTACCTGAGTTGCATGTTGACTACTCTTGTATGTGATCTTCTGACTGTCTCTCTTTCTGAACCATGTGTTAGCTACTATCAAGCCATTTGCCAGACAGAAGTCTAGAATAGCTTCCCCTTCTTTATTCCTGTTGCCCCACCTGTGTGGACCCAGGCAGTCCTCATATCCTGTTCTGTCTGTCCCAATAAGTGCATTCAAGTCACCCATTATCAACACCAATTCATGTAGTCCTGCTTTATCTAGTAGGTCCTGCAACTGTTGTCTGAATGCACTCTTTTCCTCACTATCACAACCCTGTTGTGGGGCATAGGCTGAGATTTATGAATACTGCCCTATCATTACACTGGAGTCTGACTCCCATGAGTCTGTTATTAATTCTGATGATATCCCTTACTGCCTTCTGAAGCCTCTCTCTCACCACAATTCCTACACTAATTCTAGCCTGGCCTCCACCTGAGTAGTAGACTCTGGATCCCAAGCCAAGTGACTTTGCTGCACTGCCCTTCCATCTCATCTCCTGGATACATAGGATGTCTAACCTCCTCCATGTCATCATGTTGTCCACTTCCAAGCGGCATACTGTCAGTGAACCTATATTAAGCGTAGCAATTCCCAGTTCATGTTTGGCAGGTTGGTTGATTTTATGTTCAGCTTTCGCTCAAAAGAGCTATTCCAAAACTGTTGATAAACTGTTGATAAGGCTACATTTTTTTTTCAGTTTAATTGTATAATCTGTTCTTAAGAATTCAGCCCAATCTGCATTCATAAGAGTAATTTCTGACATGTACAATAGGTGCTTTGACTTTAAAACTTTCAGTAATATGAAGTTTCTCTTATGCAAACTTCAATGTATTCATCTAGATGTTCTAAGTTTCAATGTTTTTGTTGTTTGACTATATAAAGTAGATCCCTTGAATACATAGTAAGCTGGATACTATTGAAGACCTGATCATGTCTCTCTATGCAGTATATTTTTAGTGTTAGCACCACGGGCCTCACTGTAAAGGAGCATTACCCACATGGAATTTCCTGATAATCATAAGTAAATAAATAAACAAATAAATAAGTACATAAGTAGTTAAATGAATAAATGTATAATACTATTAGTTCTATATTTGATAATGTATTACATGAAGGGGTATGCCAAGTAGATGGCAATGGCTGTTCAGTAACTTAATATAATTTTGTCTTCAAAAACATCAAATAAATACTAGGCATTCCATTTGGGAAACATAATATTGTTTCCCAACAAGTGGTAATATCAAAAAATGTTAAGGATATTGAGAATGCTTAGAAACACTTCAGTTGTCTTTTGCAAAAAAGTTTATTTCATTCTGTTATTTTAGGTAAACAGACTTATTTTGGGGTTTATATGCTATCTGGTACCTGGATAAAGTCATTTTAGATTTTTCTTTTTCTAAAAGAACTTGCTTTGTCTATAACAAGGATAAATGCAAGAGTTTCAGGTGAAGGGCATCAATGAAGGAATCATATATAGTAAGTTGGGCATCACTTTTGGTACCAAAGAGTAACGGACTGCAGTAAAAAGGATAGTTGCAGCAGGTTTGGTCACTAATTATTTTCTAGAGGTCTATTTTTATTTTATTTCATTTATTCTGAAAGAACTTTTATTCATACTATTCTTTTTAATATCTTTACTTACTAAATCAATCTAATTGGCTTACTATTTTCTTTAAAGAAAGATATCCAAACTTTACTTTTTTACATTTATTTGCATGGTTCCCATCTTACACCTATTAAGTGTGAGATTGTCTAGAACTCTTATGATAAAGGAAGACTCCATTTCTTAAACCCAATTTATTTTACATCTCTGTGTCTTGTTCTTTTAATCAGTCATGACCTTGATTTCTTACTATTGCATCTTCTGTACATCAGTTATGGTACTTTGTGAGAAGGGAATTTCACAGGAAAAAAATCCCAAGCCTATGATTATCAGGACAGGATTATGGAATGGAATCTCCATGTCCTTTGTGGAACATGTTCCTTATAAAAGTGATAAGATTACCTCACAAAAACACTTGCTTTCATTCTCCCATGGGACTCTCAGTCCTTTGGAGTGTACATGCAGGATTGGGGAATTTGAGTGGAGTCCTGGACTGGTCAGATTTCATTTTGCATATGTCTTCCCTTAAAGCAGCTCAATAAATACAAACACAGACAGGGATGTCTGCAACCTGTGCTTGGTTCTATGGTTCCTGAGGTGATTGTCATGCCCATCTTTCCTGTATGACAATTGCAAGATTTCAGGCTGCAGTCAAATAAAGTTATCCACATCAGTCATCTATTGCTATTGCTTTACTTAGCATCATTATTTCACTCTAACATGGGCATTAAATCAATGTTACTAATAGAATTGTATATAGCTGTTTCTGGTATATATGGGAGAAGACAAGGTTCTTATGTATTATAGAATAAACAATGGTCCATAGACATTCTTAGGAAATTGAACTGATTGTAGAATAAAATGTTGGGAGAATAAATTGTTAGAGCAAACTTTTGTTGGTTCAGTGACTTCTCTGACAATGTTTTTCCTTCTATGTTCGTTATCCCTCATTTTCTGTTTATTTGTTTTTGTAATCCTCTTTTATAACAAGCATTTAATATATTTTTACTCTTTTTGATAGGTGTTGTGGGATATTTTACATCTTCCAGAATTATCACCAACTTGAGCAAATGTGACCTTGGTTTAATGTCTCATCCAAAGGAGCAATAGGAATGCAGCACCACCCTTATGCTGGACAGCTGATATCAATACTGGAAATCAAATTCAACCATTTGCTGTGAGAAAAGTACCCATGGTCTTCTGATCAGCATCAAAGGTAAGAGGGATACCAGTTGATCCAATGAAACTGCTAATGTGTTTAACATCTAGCCATGTAAATTATTAAAAATATTTCTTTGCAAATCTGTATATGTTTGTACTTGAAGCACAGTGTGTCATTAAATAAAATCAGTGAGTCTTTAACATGTTCTTTTGAAAGCAAAATACATATGGTCAGTCAAAATACAGTTTACGTCACAGTATAAACTCTGTCATTGAGACTACTCTTTTTTAATAAAAATTTCTCAAATGACAATGCTAAGACAATCTCATATTTAAATGTTGGGAGAGTACATACATTTAGAGATGTTAAATATTATATAACAAGCCAAACAGCACTGCTGCTTAGAGTAAATGTAATTTTTAATTTGTGGTTTTAACTTTCAATATTGTAGCCACTCCCTCACCTCGTAAGCACTTATTCTCTATTTTGGTTTTCAAAACTGCAAAATTATTCACCCTGGTAATCAGAAAGAATGAATATATATATACATATTTGTAACTAAATAAGTATGTGTGTATGCAGATATACATATCTATATCTATTTATATATGTATGTGTAAACACACACACACACACACACACACACACACACACACACATATATATATATATATATATATATATATATATATATATATATAGACACACACACACACACACACACACACACACACACACACTCACATTCATATATGGGAACAATAAAATGTTGTTAATGTCAACATATGCTACTGAAAATAGCTTTTATTTCATATTGCCAGCATTACATTGAAGAAGGTTGTGGTGTAGTAGTGGAAGATAATTTTACTTTTTCCCTCTTTAGTGTGATCTCGGAGTTGGTACACATAACTATCAGGGTTGTAGAGTGTAAAGCATAATGAAAGAAGTTTTCTTTTTTGTTTTCAATGCTTTAGGTCTCAACCTAAAATTTTCATTGGCACGTTTTGCAAGAGGTGTCATTAACAGAATGGTGACACACACACACACACAAATATATATATATATATATATATATATATATATATATATATATATATATATATGTGTGTGTGGGAGCACTCTGTGTTGTGAAACTTTCATAATATTGGATGTTTGTAATGCTGGTAGAAATCATCAATCAGATGTTTGCGTCTGCCAACATTACTTTGTGCAAGGTAATTGAACAGGGAGAGTGCAAGCCCACTTGTAAAAACTTGAGTTTTTCATCTTTTTTTTTTTTTTTTCACTATTTTGACTTTCATATTGTGATGGTACCATATGAAATCATAAAAGGAAGTCTTCCTTAGGAAACATGGAGAATGAGAGTATTGACCCCCCTACCTCTCACATGCAAAGCAAGCACTCAACCATTTGACCTAATTCCTTTGAGATTAATGCTTTGCAGATTGTTCTTCTGGTACTTGAATAGTTCAGAGTACATTTAAATACATACTCATATATATATATATATATATATATATATATATATATATATATATATAAAACATTTAAATAAGAAAATTCTTCTTTCAATAAGAAAAAATAATCCCTGCATGATTCAGTTAATATAATCAATTTTGTAATTTATCCCTACCAAACTGGAGAATTTGGACCAAGCCTAGCCATATGATTACCCAAGCATTGTGCCACCCGACCTTAGTTCCCAGTACCTCTGTTGAGTAGAGCCACTGGAATTATCCCCGAGGTGAATTTTCTATTTCCCATTCACTCATCAACATTTTTCTTGAAGAGGGTCAGCGAGGTGCTTTGCTTAACATGTATGGGAATTCTGTTCCATAGCATGGGCATTCTCTGGTTTATGAACCTGTCTTTCCAGTATATTCTGTTGATTGTAGTAATGAGGTTGAGGTCTCTGGAGTGTGTGGTGTGGAGGGATTGGGATTTCTTTAGATCTAGTATTTCTAACAGAGCTGGGTCAGACATGGCTTTGTAAGTCAAGCAGAGATTGTCACTAAGTAGGCGATATGAGACAGAGAATAATTGGTGTTTTTTGAGTCTGTCCATATAGGACAAGTGTTTAAGGTCTAGGATCCTCTTTGTGAGGTACTTTTGCGGCCTCTCCAGTTGTTCCAGGTGTCTAGTGAGGTACATGCCAAATGGGGCATTGTACTCAATGATTCGCCTAATGAGGGAAGAGTAGTATAGCAATAACCTACGCCTGGGTGTGGATAATGCTGGATTTACCCACGGTTGGCGTGGTTTGTTCCTGAGGGTGAAGCCCTCGGGACCAAACAAAGCCAACCGTGGGTAAATCCAGCATTGCCCACACCCAGAAGTGGGTTATTGCTATTATACAATGACATTATTTAAGAAAAAAAATAATTACTTTTCCTTAAGTAATGGCATTGTATAATGCTTCCTTGCTGCCCTTCCGCAGCTGTCTGGTATTCCGCGTCAGTTCTGATGTACTGCGCATCCGTATGCCTATGCAGTACATCAGAGCTGTGGGCAAAAGCAACGGAGAAAGCAAGATCTCCATTGTTTTTACTGTTTTGCTATGTTAAATGGGTTTAACATAGTGAGACAGCTTTAAAAAAAGCAACGGAGAATCTCCGTTGCTTATTTTAAAGCTGTCTCGCTATGTTAAACCCATTTAACATAGCGAGACAGTTTTGAAAAAAGCAACAGAGAAAGCAAGATCTCAGTTGCTTTTTCAAACTGTTTCGCTATGTTAAATGGGTTTAACATAGCGCGACAGCTTTAAAATAAGCAATGGAGATCTCCGTTGCTTATTTTAAAGCTGTCTCGCTATGTTAAACCCATTTAACATAGTGAGACAGGTTTAAAAAAAAGCAACGGAGAAAGCAAGATCTCCGTTGCTTTTTACACACTGTGTCACTATGTTAAAGGAGTTTAACATTGCGAGATAGCTTTAAAAAAAGCAATGGAGATCTCCGTTGCTTTTTTTAAACCTGTGTCACTATGTTAAACTCCTTCAACATAGCGAGACAGTGTTTTAAAAAAGACTTATACTAATGGAAAAAGTCCGGGTGACTAGACCTTTTTCCATTAGTATAAGTCGATTTACAACATGCACGCTGGCCAAACAGCATGCACGTTTTGGAATATTAATGGGGGGGTCATGGTATAATGGGAGACAATGACCTCTTTCTTCCTGGATGCAAAACCCTTAGTAATGAGGTGTGCCACATAGAAGGACTTTCTGAACACAGTGGCAATGTGATGTTCAAAAGAGAGGTTGCTATCATCCTGTGTTCCCAGATCTCTTACAATGCTTTCTGTGTTCAGTGGGCTACCATTAATTTGGTAATTCATGGGAAATGTGTTTTTCCCAAAGGGGATGATGACATATTATTTGGCATTGAGCTTAAGGCCATGGTTCTGACACCAGTCGATGGTGTCAGTGAGGCCATTCTGTAGGATGTCAACATCACTTGGGGAGTTAATAATACCTCTCAACTTGCAATTGTCTGTGAACTTTGTCAGCCAGAGTCCCTTTGTGTTGGCCTGGACATCAGAGAAGTAGATACCAAACAGGAAAGGACCCAGGACCGAACCTTGTGGGACTCCACTCATGAATAATCAGCAATCTGACTTGAAATCAGCTACTTTCACATCGTGGGTTCTATCTGTGAGCCAGTTTGCAACCAACCTAGTGCTATAGGGGTTGATGCCTAGCTTAGTGAGTTTTTCTATGATTCCTGAGTGGATAATGGTATCAAAGGCCTTGGCCAGATCAATGTAGGCTATATGAACCACCTTGCCTTCATCCACAGCTCTGGTGACTGACTCAAAGATGTCAACCAAGTTGAACAGGCATGTTCTACCCTTCACAAAACCAAACTGTGTGGGATCCAGAGTTTGGAGATTCCCTATATCCTTGTTTATAAGGTCCATGATGATGCATTCCATAGCTTTGCATATCATACTCATCAGGCAAATGGGGCGATAGCTCCCAGGGTCTGCAGTCGCTCCTCCTTTGTTGAAAGGGATGACTGTAGCAGTGTGCTATTTGGTAGGGAAAAAGCCTGATGTGAGGCTGTGATTGAACAGGGCACATAGGTGAGGTGCCTGTTCACTCTGTAGTTTATGTAGAACACAGCCAGGGATATTGACAAGTCCCATAGAAGCTGTATTTTTGGCCTTCAACAATGCTGTTTTAACCTGTGCAGCAGTAATACTGGGTGCCTGGCAATCTACTGTTATTGTGATTGGTCCTTTCGGGGGAGAGATGAGTAAAGTTGCCACATTTCTTGGCACTTTGTGACTTTTGAAAAAAATGTACTTTTGGGATTTTTTTATTTTACTCAAAAAGTTATTTTGTTATATGTTTTCACTTGAAAATGTGACACCGCCACTATTTTTTCTTTTATATTGAAATGAACACTACATATTTGTGATAATCCTTGGAGTTTTCATGCATCTGGCGTGTGTTTGTGCATGTGGGTGTCTGAGAAAAACTGCAAGGCCTCCCTAACTATAAGTGAAATAAAAAAGTCATATAAATAAAGACAAGTCTACCTAACTATAAGTGAAATAAAAATTATATCATGGAATAAGCTAATAACTTTAAACATTGTATTCAGTGAAGGCTTTCCTGTTGTATGTTTCCAAGACTTCTGCAAGCTGTGACAAGAGTAAAAGGAAAGGCCAGCACATGCATACTCTGGGTTGTAAATACTGTTTTTTTTTTTTTCATTCTCATCTTGGGACCTCACAGGATGAAAACATAACTATTTGTAAACCAGATAAGCCTTCTGGCCACACATACTTTCTTTTCAGAAGCAATATCTGATTAAGGAACTTATTCAGAGTATGCAAATGGAGGCAGTGGGAATCAAACCAACACTTGTAGCAGGGTATACTTCTAGAAGTCATTATCATAAAGGTATACACCATTCATTCTGGATTAAATGTTTTGAGTATTAGCATGGTCTGCATTGTGGCTTTCACTTTTTGAAAGTTGACAGGGCACTGATTTGACATCCTACGGTATTACTTACAGTTTTAGCCAAAAGTTTTGCCCAAAGGCTTACAGTCAAAATAGAGTTACATGAAAAACAGTGGGAATGATTGAAAAACTAATGTGCAACTAACTTATACTAGATGGCATTTGCAAAGGCTTTACAAAGTGCATAGGTCTGGTACAAAGCGTTTAGTGATTTATGTCAATGTAATGCTGATACATAAGATAGAACAATAAGCAGGGGTATATACGCTAAGGGCTCTGCTAAGTATAGTAGCTTATCACTTTGCAGAACATGCATACAGATAAATTGGAAAGGTAGGCATTGTGAACTAACATAACAAAATATTATGTTGCTAATACATGCAGACAAAGCTGTTATACATGTGACCACAATTTTACTACTTTGGGAGTTGCAGTAGCGTACTATTTTTGAAATACATGTACATACACACATGCACATTAGTAAGCATATGCTAATTCCCTTTCCCCTTAGCATTTTTTGCCTAGCAAAAAGAAAAGCAAAAATAAACATTAGCAGCACTGTCTTGTTCTGTACTGTACATGTCATTATAAGCTTGAGGATATGTATAGTGTGTAGCTTGGTCCACTGCTAATGTCTCTGACCCATTGTTATTTATTCATTGGTAACGTGACTGTAAACTAGTGGTAAGTAGTTTCATACAATTGGTATTATGCTGTATATATTACTTAGCTGTGGTTAATATTAATACCAATGACAATTATTTCTGCAGAAATCCGTAAATTTCTTATTAATGCAAATTTTTCCCACTTGGGATGAATTTGCTTATGACAACTTTTACAATTATATTATGCGGGTATTATTAAGATGAAAAAATAATTTTAATTTGCTGTTACCTATTATCTTTGAACATTAGGCCAATATTCATTGTCATTTGTGAATTATGTAAGACAAATGCAAGCTTGCTTACTTACTTCAGAAGAATATTCAGTTTCATAACCCCCCTTACTGCCTAGAATTACAGCTGTGTGAATGAGGCAGTGAATTTCAGAATTCTAAATAGAAATGGACATCTCTTTTTTGGGAGGGGAGGTAACATAAATGAAATTAACCTCCGAGAACATTGCACAGTTTACTGTAGATAGGTTTAAGAAACACACAAAGTATGCATGTGGCAAGTGAAGGTTCCAAGAGTGTTAATTGTGTGCATCACTCTTGTAGGAAACACTCATACCTCCCAAAGGCAAGAATTTGCATAGGGTGAATCGGAGCTGCTTTACCTTTTACAGATAACTGATGTAGGTAACTCATTCTATGTCTGGCTAACAGTGTGTGTGTGTGTGTGTGTGTGTGTGTGTGTGTGTGTGTGTGTGTGTGTGTGTGTGTGTGTGTGTGTGTGTGTGTGTGTGTATATGTGTGTTTGTATATATGTGTGTTTGTGTGCGTGTGTGTGTGTGTGTGTGTGTGTGTGTGTGTGTGTGTGTGTGTGTGTGTGTGTGTGTGTGTGTCTGTGTGTGTGTGTTTGTGTGTGTGAGAATGTGTATGTTTTGTGTGTGTGTGTGTTTGTGTGTGTGTGTTTTTATGTGTGATCACTAAGATGGAAGGTCAGCACCTGTCTATGTTGCACTTAGTGGCTGCACTAAAGAGCAGAAGATATCTGCACAACTGAGTACTTTTTTCCAAATGCAAAGTGGAACAATTTATATAGCTATACAGATTTTACCCTTTAAGGAATGTGGTTGATTATGGATCAGCACATAGAACCATGATGAAGCCATTATGAAAATCAACTCATATGTATCGGGTGATTTGTGTTGCAGTGATATTTTCTGTGAATATCTGCCTTTATACTAACTGATGCTTTTATCAAAATAATTGTGCTTATTTAAATTGTATGCGTAGTATATGATAATTATTGTTTATTTATTTATTTATTGACATTTATATACAAAAAGAGAAACTATCCGCTGGACTGTACAATCGAAGGGTTCTCCTCCAAAACCACAATATGCTCCACCACTCAATGTTAGCCACAAAATTTATTTGATAAAACAACCGCTACGAACACCAAATGAATTGCATACAGAATAGCGTACAGCTACAACATATAACAAGAGATTGAGCGCGCTTTCGTCCGTTCCTCTTGGACTTCATCAGAATCTAATAAACCATTAAGTAAACTCCTTAAATACACATACAAACCACTAATTAATGCCCAATTAACCAATTAAGATTTAAACAGTTGAACAATTACATAGTTTGGCCAAGCTAATATACAAAGACTGTTCATAAAAATCTAATACATAATAATCTAATGCATAAAACTCTGATACGTAAAACAAATTACTGCAACAAGTGTTCTCATAGAAATATTGTCGTAATAAAAATTAACCTATATTTGAAAATTCCTTTTAGGTAGTACTTTTAAAAACAGCAACCCAAAATAACCTTTTTGAGTATATAAAATGTGTACAAGTAAAAATAAATATAACTATATATATATATATATATATATATATATATATATATATATAGAAAGGCAAAAATGAAGGAAACATATTGTGAACATTCAGTATCATTAATTCATGTTGTAGGTAAGAGGAAACAATGGGGGCACCCCTTTAAAAAAATCTAATATGTAAGAAATATATATATAATAATAATATATTATATAAATACATAGCCAATAAATATAATTACTATAAATATTATAAATATATTAATAAAACACAATCCTACCAACGTTATTAATAATTTAAACATTAAAAAAATTTAAAAAACATGATAGTAATAATAATAATAATAGTAATAATGATAATAGTAGTAGTAACCATTAGATTGTTAATTCTGAATTAGTAAATTTATTAATTAATTAATTTATTTATTTCATAATAACCAACTATTTTGTTCTAGAATTCTGCTTGAGGTTATTGGCTAAAAGTTTAAGTGCTGGTTTAATCGATAAATGATCATTCAGGCCCATGTAGTAACATGCATCTAATCTCATCTGCCAGATAAGCTCCCTGTATTCCCAGAAGGTTTCCCAATCTCCCCCCCTATCACATACCTTCACTTCCTCCAGTACCCAAAACTTGATATTGGCATTTTTACACTTGGTAACATGTCTGAACAGGGCATTGTTTTCATTCTTCTTGGTTATATCCCTCATATGCTCATATATCCTTTGTCTTAGCTGCCTTTCGGTTTTCCCCACGTAGTATGCCCAGCATTCCGTACAGTATGCCAGGTATACTACACCCCTTGTATAGCAACTATAATACCTACTACTCTTAAATTTATAACCTATACTCTTCAGCCATAATTCTTTTCCACCTGTTAGGAAAGGACATTGTGCACACCTTCCACACTTGAATGTACCTAACTTTGATTGTGCTCCCCTTTCATTGTGTGTACCCTTTTTCCTTTCAAACATCTTCTTGAGATTAATATTCTTCCTATAACAGAATTTCAATGGCTGTTGGAATATTGATGGTTTATTGGTCATTCTTGAAAAGATATTCCACACTTCATTGATGCCCTTTTTCAACCACCCTATCCCATAGTAATAGGTTAATGTCAACCGAGGTAAAATATTCTCGGGGGTGTTTGCCATATTCTCCTTGGCCGATATGTATGTGATAGGGGGGGAGATTGGGAAACCTTCTTGGAATACAGGGAGCTTATCTGGCAGATGAGATGAGACGCATGTTACAACATGGGCCTGAATGATCATTTATCGATTAAACCAGCACTTAAACTTTTAGCCAATAACCCCAAGCAGAATTCTTGAACAAAATAGTTGGTTATTATGAAATAAATAAATAAATTAATAAATTTACTAATTCAGAATTAACAATCTAATGGTTACTACTACTATTATCATTATTACTATTATTATTATTATTACTATCATGTTTTTTAAATTTGTATTTATTATTAATAACGTTGGTAGGATTGTGTTTTATTAATATATTCATAATATTTATAGTAATTATATTTATTGGCTATTTATTTATACAATATATTATTATTATATATACATTTCTGACATATTAGATTTTTTAAAGGGGTGCCCCCATTGTTTCCTCTTACCTACAACATGAATTAATGATACTGAATGTTCACAATATGTTTCCTTCATTTTTGCCTTTCTATATATATATATATATATATATATATATATATATATATATATATATATATATATATATATATATATACACACATATTTATTTATATTTATTTTTACTTGTACACATTTTATATACTCAAACAGGTTATTTTGGGTTGCTGTTTTTAAAAGTACTACCTAAAAGGAATTTTCAAATATAGGTTAATTTTTATTGTGACAATATTTCTATGAGAACACTTGTTGCAGTAATTTGTTTTACTTATCAGAGTTTTATGCATTAGATTATTATGTATTAGATTTTTATGAGCAGTCTTTGTATATTAGCTTGGCCAAACTATGTAATTGTTCAACTGTTTAAATCTTAATTGGTTAATTGGGCATTAATTAGTGTTTTGTATGTGTATTTAAGGAGTTTACTTAATGGTTTATTAGATTCTGATGAAGTCCAAGAGGAACGGACAAAAGTGCGCTCAATATCTTGTTATATGTTGTAGCTGTACGCTATTCTGTATGCAATTCATTTGGTGTTCGTAGCTGTTGTTTTATCAAATAAATTTCGTGGCTAACATTGAGTGGTGGAGCATATTGTGGTTTTGGAGGAGAGCCCTTCGATTGTACAGTCCAGCGGATAGTTTCTCTTTTTGTATATACGTGTTTGGAGGAGGTACCTGGAGGTTGTATTTATTGACATTTGATTACTGGGAAAGTCCGAGTGTGTAGAAGTCCATTTTCACTGGATGCCCAGGAAGAAAAGCCCCAAATTAATGCAAAACATTTTAACAAAAATAGTAATACAGTCTTTGAAAAATAAAACAAAAACATCTGCAGTTTAAATAATTATAACAAAGTAGACATAATATATAAACATCGGTTAAGAATCAATACAGGGTATATTATAATCATTTAATATTTAGAGCAATTTTAGACATTTTGTAGAGAAATTAAAGGTAAGTTAGTCTAATACAACCAGGAATTGCAATATGAAGTAAGGGACAAACAGGCTAATGGTATATTTAGAGACAATGTCAGGGACGAGAATTATATAGAGTAAGGTGGTCAGTAAAAAAGGCAGAGTATGGATCTATAAGGAATAAAAAGGTACTGCTTACATTTAGGGATATAGTTTATCCTGGTTTTCAGCAAGAACAGAGACAGATTTAGCTATGAAGTCTTTCAGAGTGTTTTTGAGAGAGAGGAGGGAGGGTATAGACCTGATCGATACAGGTATGTTGTTAGAGAACTTAGCAACCTTGTACGAGTACAGACAATGCCTGGCAGATTTGCTAGGTCTGTAGACAGAGAAGAGTTTTTGGTCACTGGATCACAATGACCGACTGGGAACACAGTTGTGTAGAATGTTTTTTAGCACTGAACAGGCAGATAGACACTAGATAATTATATAGGTGGTAAGAAGTTATGTATATGTTAGTTAATGTGACAGCTGTGACCAAATTAGGCTTTTCAGAGCTATACAGTGGTGGGTTCTGAAAAGGCTATGTGCTGCAGATTTACCAACTGTTATAGCATTGTTCAAGTTTTAATTTTTGTGAAGTCTGAAGCTTAGGAAGGTATGTTATACATGGTTATCATTTGTTTCTTCTCACCATCTCTCTTGTAATGTTTTCATTTTCTGCATTTCCAGTGTTATAGTCGAGTAAAATATGTTACTAATTGGATTTGCTTGCTAATGGTTTATTTTATTACACTTTAATATCATTTCAGGAAAAGAATAATAATTGTGTTATATGATACTTACATTGTTATTCAAAGTTGTGCTGTTATGTCTGTAAAGTGAGTTGTGTCTGCCATAAATCATGTAAACATTATTTTGTAATACTAATGTATGTGTGTGTGTGTTTGTGTGTGTGTGTGTGTGTGTGTGTGTGTGTGTGTGTGTGTGTGTGTGTGCACTTCCTTATTTTTTTGTACACAGTCACTTGCAGCCCGGTGTTTTATATGACTTTAACTCATACATCTACCTCTCTACCATCCAGGTCATCAAAAGACTTTCTTCAGAATTGTTAAACTATAACTTTTTCTCCTTCTTTTTGGACAAATTCTTTTAATCTCTTATATCAGAGATGACATTTTTGCACAAGAGATCTATGATTTAGTGAAAATTCCACCATCAAATTTAATTTCCCTGAGCCCAGCCTCCTGATCAGAACTGTCCACAAATGTTTTTTTCACTTCTTTGCTCTACTGCAAGGTGACAGTAAACATGACTAGTGTTTTTAACTTTACAGTCATTTCTCATCTCTCTACAGTTGTGTAATCATGGAGTAGAACATTTAAGTAAAGCAAGAAGGGAGGCTGGCAAAGGAGCTGACTGCTGTAATTTTTTTCTGCTGCTCACACATTCATTGGGTGTGATTTTTTGCTTGTTTAAATTATTGAGTTTAAGGCCAATGTGTTGTACATCAACATCTTTTTAAGGGTACTCTTTTGCTTATATATAATACCATGACAGTTTGTTTTATATTTATATGATATAGCTTATATTGGCAGTGCTTAATATGTATTCACAGATGGTAGTACATTTGACATTTACTTACTGTTTCATCCATTATATTGGAGCCTTGAATGCCATTCAGTTGATTGATCCTTTATAGAACAACTGACAAATGCTTAAGCTTCATTGCTGTACATAGATTTTGATTTCTGCTACATAGAACCATGATGAAGCCATTATGAAAATAAACTCATATGTATCGGGTGATTTGTGTTGCAGTGATATTTTCTGTGAATATCTGCCTTTATACTAACTGATGCTTTTATCAAAATAATTGTGCTTATTTAAATTGTATGCGTAGTATATGATAATTATTGTTTATTTATTTATTTATTGACATTTATATACAAAAAGAGAAACTATCCGCTGGACTGTACAATCGAAGGGCTCTCCTCCAAAACCACAATATGCTCCACCACTCAATGTTAGCCACAAAATTTATTTGATAAAACAACAGCTACGAACACCAAATGAATTGCATACAGAATAGCGTACAGCTACAACATATAACAAGATATTGAGCGCGCTTTCGTCCGTTCCTCTTGGACTTCATCAGAATCTAATAAACCATTAAGTAAACTCCTTAAATACACATACAAACCACTAATTAATGCCCAATTAACCAATTAAGATTTAAACAGTTGAACAATTACATAGTTTGGCCAAGCTAATATACAAAGACTGTTCATAAAAATCTAATACATAATAATCTAATGCATAAAACTCTGATACGTAAAACAAATTACTGCAACAAGTGTTCTCATAGAAATATTGTCGTAATAAAAATTAACCTATATTTGAAAATTCCTTTTAGGTAGTACTTTTAAAAACAGCAACCCAAAATAACCTTTTTGAGTATATAAAATGTTAACAAGTAAAAATAAATATAAATATATATATGTATATATATATATATATATATATATATATATATATATATATATATATATAGAAAGGCAAAAATGAAGGAAACATATTGTGAACATTCAGTATCATTAATTCATGTTGTAGGTAAGAGGAAACAATGGGGGCACCGGAAACAATGGGGGCACCCCTTTAAAAAAATCTAATATGTAAGAAATATATATATAATAATAATATATTATATAAATACATAGCCAATAAATATAATTACTATAAATATTATAAATATATTAATAAAACACAATCCTACCAACGTTATTAATAATTTAAACATTAAAAAAATTAAAAAAACATGATAGTAATAATAATAATAATAGTAATAATGATAATAGTAGTAGTAACCATTAGATTGTTAATTCTGAATTAGTAAATTTATTAATTAATTAATTTATTTATTTCATAATAACCAACTATTTTGTTCTAGAATTCTGCTTGAGGTTATTGGCTAAAAGTTTAAGTGCTGGTTTAATCGATAAATGATCATTCAGGCCCATGTAGTAACATGCATCTAATCTCATCTGCTAGATAAGCTCCCTGTATTCCCAGAAGGTTTCCCAATCTCCCCCCCTATCACATACCTTCACTTCCTCCAGTACCCAAAACTTGATATTGGCATTTTTACACTTGGTAACATGTCTGAACAGGGCATTGTTTTCATTCTTCTTGGTTATATCCCTCATATGCTCATATATCCTTTGTCTTAGCTGCCTTTCGGTTTTCCCCACATAGTATGCCCAGCATTCCATACAGTATGCCAGGTATACTACACCCCTTGTATAGCAACTATAATACCTACTACTCTTAAATTTATAACCTATACTCTTCAGCCATAATTCTTTTCCACCTGTTAGGAAAGGACATTGTGCACACCTTCCACACTTGAATGTACCTAACTTTGATTGTGCTCCCCTTTCATTGTGTGTACCCTTTTTCCTTTCAAACATCTTCTTGAGATTAATATTCTTCCTATAACAGAATTTCAATGGCTGTTGGAATATTGATGGTTTATTGGTCATTCTTGAAAAGATATTCCACACTTCATTGATGCCCTTTTTCAACCACCCTATCCCATAGTAATAGGTTAATGTCAACCGAGGTAAAATATTCTCGGGGGTGTTTGCCATATTCTCCTTGGCCGATATGTATGTGATAGGGGGGGAGATTGGGAAACCTTCTTGGAATACAGGGAGCTTATCTGGCAGATGAGATGAGATGCATGTTACTACGTGGGCCTGAATGATCATTTATCGATTAAACCAGCACTTAAACTTTTAGCCAATAACCCCAAGCAGAATTCCTGAACAAAATAGTTGGTTATTATGAAATAAATAAATTAATTAATAAATTTACTAATTCAGAATTAACAATCTAATGGTTACTACTACTATTATCATTATTACTATTATTATTATTATTACTATCATGTTTTTTAAATTTGTATTTATTATTAATAACGTTGGTAGGATTGTGTTTTATTAATATATTTATAATATTTATAGTAATTATATTTATTGGCTATTTATTTATATAATATATTATTATTATATATACATTTCTGACATATTAGATTTTTTAAAGGGGTGCCCCCATTGTTTCCTCTTACCTACAACATGAATTAATGATACTGAATGTTCACACTATGTTTCCTTCATTTTTGCCTTTATACACACACATATATATTTATATTTATTTTTACTTCTACACATTTTATATACTCAAACAGGTTATTTTGGTTTGCCATTTTTAAAAGTACTACCTAAAAGGAATTTTCAAATATAGGTTAATTTTTATTGTGACAATATTTCTATGAGAACACTTGTTGCAGTAATTTGTTTTACTTATCAGAGTTTTATGCATTAGATTATTATGTATTAGATTTTTATGAACAGTCTTTGTATATTAGCTTGGCCAAACTATGTAATTGTTCAACTGTTTAAATCTTAATTGGTTAATTGGGCATTAATTAGTGTTTTGTATGTGTATTTAAGGAGTTTACTTAATGGTTTATTAGATTCTGATGAAGTCCAAGAGGAACGGACGAAAGCACACTCAATATCTTGTTATATGTTGTAGCTGTACGCTATTCTGTATGCAATTCATTTGGTGTTCATAGCTGTTGTTTTATCAAATAAATTTCGTGGCTAACATTGAGTGGTGGAGCATATTGTGGTTTTGGAGGAGAGCCCTTCGATTGTACAGTCCAGCGGATAGTTTCTCTTTTTGTATATACGTGTTTGGAGGAGGTACCTGGAGGTTGTATTTATTGACATTTGATTACTGGGAAAGTCCGACTGTGTAGAAGTCCATTTTCACTAGATGCCCAGGAAGAAAAGCCGCAAATTAATGCAAAACATTTTAACAAAAATAGTAATACAGTCTTTGAAAAATAAAACAAAAACATCTGCAGTTTAAATAATTATAACAAATTAGACATAATATATAAACATTGGTTAAGAATCAATACAGGGTATATTATAATCATTTAATATTTAGAGCAATTTTAGACATTTTGTAGAGAAATTAAAGGTAAGTTAGTCTAATACAACCAGGAATTGCAATATGAAGTAAGGGACAAACAGGCTAATGGTATATTTAGAGAAAATGTCAGGGACGAGAATTATATAGAGTAAGGTGGTCAGTAAAAAAGGCAGAGTATGGAAATATAAGGAATAAAAAGGTACTGCTTACATTTAGGGATATAGTTTATCCTGGTTTTCAGCAAGAACAGAGACAGATTTAGCTATTAAGTCTTTCAGAGTGTTTTTGAGAGAGAGGAGGGAGGGTATAGACCTGATCGATACAGGTATGTTGTTCGAGAACTTAGCAACCTTGTACGAGTACAGACAATGCCTGGCAGATTTGCTAGGTCTGTAGACAGAGAAGAGTTTTTGGTCACTGGATCACAATGACCGACTGGGAACACAGTTGTGTAGAATGTTTTTTAGCACTGAACAGGCAGATAGACACTGGATAATTATTTAGATGGTAAGAAGTTATGTATATGTTAGTTAATGTGACAGCTGTGACCAAATTAGGCTTTTCAGTGCTATACAGTGGTGGATTCTGAAAAGGCTATGTGCTGCAGATTTACCAACTGTTATAGCATTGTTCAAGTTTTAATTTTTGTGAAGTCTGAAGCTTAGGAAGGTATGTTATACATGGTTATCATTTGTTTCTTCTCACCATCTCTCTTGTAATGTTTTCATTTTCTGCATTTCCGGTGTTATAGTCGAGTAAAATATGTTACTAATTGGATTTGCTTGCTAATGGTTTATTTTATTACACTTTAATATCATTTCAGGAAAAGAATAATAATTGTGTTATATGATACTTACATTGTTATTCAAAGTTGTGCTGTTATGTCTGTAAAGTGAGTTGTGTCTGCCATAAATCATGTAAACATTATTTTGTAATACTAATGTGTGTGTGTGTGTGTGTGTGTGTGTGTGTGTGTGTGTGTGTGTGTGTGTGTGTGTGTGTGTGTGTGTGTGTGTGTGTGTGTGTGTGTGTGTGTGTGTGTGTGTGTGTGTGTGTGTGCACTTCCTTATTTTTTTGTACACAGTCACTTGCAGCCCGGTGTTTTATATGACTTTAACTCATACATCTACCTCTCTACCATCCAGGTCATCAAAAGACTTTCTTCAGAATTGTTAAACTATAACTTTTTCTCCATCTTTTTGGACAAATTCTTTTAATCTCTTATATCAGAGATGACATTTTTGCACAAGAGATCTATCATTTAGTGAAAATTCCACCATCAAATTTAATTTCCCTGAGCCCAGCCCCCTGATCAGAACTATCCACAAATGTTTTTTTCACTTCTTTGCTCTACTGCAAGGTGACAGTAAACATGACTAGTGTTTTTAACTTTACAGTCATTTCTCATCTCTCTACAGTTGTGTAATCATGGAGTAGAACATTTAAGTAAAGCAAGAAGGGAGGCTGGCAAAGGAGCTGACCGCTGCAATTTTTTCTGCTGCTCACACATTCATTGGGTGTGATTTTTTGCTTGTTTAAATTATTGAGTTTACAGCCAATGAGTTGTACATCAACATCTTTTTAAGGGTACTCTTTTGCTTATATATAATACCATGACAGTTTGTTTTATATTTATATGATATAGCTTATATTGGCAGTGCTTAATATGTATTCACAGATGGTAGTACATTTGACATTTACTTACTGTTTCATCCATTATATTGGAGCATTGAATGCCATTCAGTTGATTGATCCTTTATAGAACAACTGACAAATGCTTAAGCTTCATTGCTGTACATAGATTTTGATTTCTGCTGCATGATATCTTATTTTTTTTCTTTTTCATTTCTTTGACAAGATCTCAAATAAAGAGTGATACAATTTTTCATCTGGTTTAAATTATTGCTCTTTCTTCAAGATGCAGTGACCTTCAAGTGAAAATAATTAAGTAAAGGGGTGGGGAAGTTTCCTTTGCAGTAAGTGGCTTTTTGGAATTTTACTGAAGTGTGTTTGCTCATAATCTGATGGACTAAAATAAATGTGTTTTGAGCATATGTCCACTTGAGTTCTTAGGAAGAATTTCAGTTAGGTAATCTTGTATGAAATAGATTAGTTTTGAGAACCCATAGTATAACCAGATGGTCCACAAGGATGTTTATGTGCATATTTATATGTGCATCAGTATACATACATGAGTCATGACTGTAGTTATGAGGGACAAGCTATAGTACACAGGCACCTACATGATTCAAGGAAGTAAAAGTAGATAAAAAGTGATGTTATTGGGTGGAACATGCCCTTGCAATAAATGATTTTGTGAAATTACTTTCTACGGTTTCTTTACTCATAATCTTGAGAGAGTGTAGTAAATATGTTTTGAACATACATTCCACTCAAGTACTCATTTAGGAAGACTTTCATTTAGGGAATTTTGTTCAAAGAGAATTAGTTATGAGGGCTCATAATGTATCCTCAAGTACCACCAGGATGCTTATGTTTATATGCACACACTCTTCAGTATCTGCATATTACTGTAGTTTTGTGGGACAAGCCAGAGTACACAGGAACCTAACTGATTGCAGCAACCTGAGTCAGAAGTTACACATTTTTAGGCATAAGTATTCATTGTATAACCATTACTCTATTATACAAAACAGTTGCTCTGTGTTTTATATAACAGAGTTAAGGTAATTATACAAATGATACATACACCTAAAAAGTAAGTGCAACACCCTGTCCTGGATGGTGCCATATAAGTAAAGTACAATGGAGTAGAGTATAAGGAAAGAAGGTATATATTATAAAGGTATCAGATACAAATATGTCCGGCATAGGTTAGTAGAATTACTCTTCAGTCTGCCTAAAAAAAAGGAAATCTGGAAACAAGATGCATGTAGGTGGCATCAGCTAAATGGTAGAGGTACAGAATTAGCAAACAGTATGTGACAGAGAGCAAACGTTGGGTACAAAAGGAAAAGAACACTGACAGATGACTCATCTGTAGAGAGACTTACACAAGATCATGACAGGCTTATTACAATAGACACAAGGAGTAACGCAACAATGGTTGTGTTGACTAGGATAATATAAGAATGCTTACTGAAACAAATAGCATAAGGCATGTCCTGACATCTGCATCTGTTATTATGAACCAGTTCTTTAATGGATACTAGCTGAAAGAAGCCCAGGCAAGAAAAATAAGAATGGGCCATTTAAAGGCATCTCTCCTTTATGTAGGAGATTTCTCTTAGTAATGAATCTTCTGCTGATGGAAATAAAGTACTTGGCTGGCTCTAGGCAAAAAAGTTATTATGTGACACTCACTTTATAGATGCATCAACACAGAAACACAAGGGGCTAACACATGCAGCAACATCAATAGAAATCAGCTGCTTTGAATAGCCAGTAAAAAGATCTGCACTGTAAATAATCACTAAACTCTGAAAGAAGTGCACTATTTACTGTCTGCTTTCAATATTTTGAATCCCTCTGCCAAATGGGGTCTCTGCTGTTTGCCAGTACTCCTCCTGGCTGTCTGCTGCTTCATCTGGTGCATTATCTCTCAGAAACTGAAGCATTTAGCAGCAATCAAGAAGCAATAATTAGATGAGAGCCCTGTAGACACAGCATCATCCCCATTGTCATGTGCTTTTCTCTTTGAGGCTTATACATCCTTTGATGTGGTGAATCAAATCAATAAGTGTGTTTGAAAGGCACTGGAAGGGAGCAGCACCCAACTATGTCCTGTCACACTCTTCATTTCCTACCCACTTAACATTCCAACAGCTCCAGTCTTGTGGCCTAAATGCATGCTCTGTTCTGCATTACTAAGCTGGCAATCAAGCATTGCCTCATTATTCATGATTTCCCCTGTTTCATGTCCTTCATCACCCAGGCCGCTAACTTGAAATTAGGGCTTCATTTCTCTGTGCCCTGGAGTTCACAGCTGGCATCTGTCGATACAACAACTAAATAGTCTAATCAAACTACATGTACTTCTATATCTCCCTCTCTTATGCTTAGAACTCTTGTAGAACTAATTTTAGAAAAGTAATATTTGGTTTACATTAGTCTAGATTTTGGAAGTGTAGAATTTGTGTAGCTGTACGTCAGTATTATAAGACAATAGCTTGCTAAAATCATCTCTGCATTTTCCTATACTAGGAAGGTCTGAGTAGACTACCAGACCTTAAATGAATCTGAAGCACTTTTTTATTTTTTACATTGAAAAAAAGCATCATCAAACCCTTCTATCTAAAACAGTTCTTCTGGTGAGCAGTGCTGTACATTTCATGCATATAACATCTGGGATCTGTGGTCTCAGTGTCTCCCTCAACAATATATGGGAATCTCTGTACAGCTCTTTGTTACAATTTTTCATCTGTTTTCCAGATTTGCAGAATAGTATAGTGTGTGTGACTCTGCTTCGTATATTATTTGGATGCCTCTTCATAAATAAACTATTATCCATTACCATTTTGTAAGATAAACATCTCAAACAACTCTCAACTACTCCTGGGATCAGTTTGTTAGTTCAATTGCAGATCTGCTCAGTCATTATCTCTAGAAGCAAAACTTCACAATTTATATGTTTTGTCAAAAGTCTGCTTCTGATCGTTTATGCCTATCTATATTTTGCTTTTGGATCTGCTAAAATGAAGTCAAGTATGGATCTTATCCATCACGACACACGCACCACTACCAGATACAAATGCTGTTTCTCAAGATGTAATTCAGTGGTTTACTGCAAAACTCTGTTGTCTCAATAAATTGATGACATCAGTATTCAAGAAAACAGTTTAGAACTTCTCAATAAGTGATGTGGCATCCACTGACTTATTTTTCGAGTCCTGTCGTTTCAAAAGTGCATTTTTTAATCATTATCATTGGTCAAAAAGCCACTATGTGACTATGAGAAAGTATAATAAATCACATGTACTGCTTTTGCTGTTCTTTAAAAAAAAAGTCTTATAAACTGTACAGTTAAAGTAGATCAGTTTTATAGCTGTTTGTTTCCAAACAACAAGATCCATTCTCAGCTGGCCAGTAGCATTTGTCCACTGTTCACTAAACATGACAAAGAGTGGAATACATCCAACATCACAATAGAATGAGGGACAAATAAAATGGTAACAAAAGTCAATGGGACACATAGTTGTGGTTTTACATGTCTTATATATGAATTATGACCTATACAATATGTCAATGTGTTAGTTTATAGCTGCATGATGAAAGTCAGATGGGAGGACGACAATTTAACAGCTATGCTTTCCTGAGGCATAAGGCAATGTAAACAATTGAAATGTTAGCATTTTTAAACAATTTTATGAGAATATATCATAGTTGATATAATCTATATCATTCTGCAATAAAAAAAAATAGGAATAAAATTGGCTCAACTTATAACAGAAGTAGAAGGAGAAAACGGAATTAGATTAATTAAAAAGTACTTACATGCGATACACCTGGTAGGATGCTAAACATTGTTAGTTATGTTATTAATTATGGAATAGACAGAATATTAATATGATCTTTAATATAAAAACTGGTTAGAAGTTAGAGAACATGACAAAGTTCAATGTGTGAGTAACATGACTGCATTTATAGTATGCCTAGAAATGAGGATAAGAGTTTTTTTTAATAAAATTGCAGGACAACATATTTTAATTGAATTTTAATACATAAGAGACTTTGCTGTCACACACAAACTTTCACATTTCCTTGCTCCTAATTATATAATATACTATATTATGAAAAATATCATAATTGTCCTACTTGTGTAACTCTTCTGAAAACAAAACAATATAAAATGAAGTACTGGCCATTAATATAAAGCTCATGACCAAATAAACAAAAACTACTGCTATGAATCAACCTTGTATGGTTATGAAATATGTAAACTGACTACAAAGTTTTTACATAAAAGCATAATATGGACTCTGCATATTGTCGAATTCTAAATTTCCTTTTAAAACCTGAATTGTTATAAATAGCTCATTGTTTCGAAGCCACTGTGATGACCAGCTTTGGTGTTTATTCTTTCTTTGTAGCTTGTATTGTCACAGAAATATTAATATTTGTTTGAAGTATGCATTTATAACTAGATTTCTCTTTGTTGTTGTTGTTATTGTTGTTTTAGAAAGGTCTCTGCATCCAATGGTAAAGATTTAAAGTACTCAAGGGTGTAACTTGTCAAGAGCAGATGTGGAGTTAAAGATTAAACCACAGTTTTGACAGTTTTGCTTCCATCATGCCATCTTCTATTTTCTTCATCCTTTCCTTCAAAGCTATATAACATTCACCGCAAGGCTATCAAATGAAATAAAACACTGAGCAGATGTTAAGTGACACCTTTAATTTCTGTTCATAAAGTTTCAGAATTTCCCATTAGTGAAACAAGCATTTATTTTCAGAAGCTAGAACTTTTGAAATGTTATCTATCCTAAAACTTTGTCTTTAGTTTTTTTAGTGGCTGTATAAGAAGTTATTTAGTCCGTGACCTACTCACCCATCCACTTTGAATTGACATCTACTTAAACAACAACTATTTTCCCAAGGAATGGACCTGTACAGTCTGCATGCAGTCTAGTCTATGGCTGTTTAGGATATATTTGAGTGTAAGGATGTATTTTGTGGTAATGCACTGTTTGCTGACCATTCATCACATCTTTAATGTCCCTTTTAGCATTCTAATCCAAACTGGTTACTGCACATATTAACTGGATAATCTTTTACATCTGGATATAGATTTTATGGAAATAATGGGGGTGATAAAAGATACAGAGCAGTGGAAGTTATCAAAGAGTACATTCTGCTGGTACTAGGATGCAGACAGGTATGCCAAGGTGTAAAAATGTTTATTTTTTGAAAAGTAGACAAAGGAAAATATAAGAATTTGTTGGCCACTGACATTAAATAATGAGAGATTATACTTTTTTGTGAAAATATTACAGAAGTGATTTGGGAATGTAAAAGGGTAGGTGCTGTTGAAAGCAAGTATGGGTGAAGTAAAGATAAATGCTGAGGATAATGTAGCACATATGAGAAGGGTGTTGCAGGAAGGCAAACCTTTTAACTGTTATCATATTTATTGCTATCTATTATCTTGACAAACTGGAAAAAGGCTTGCCCAAGGATTCAATAAACTCCATGTAGGCTCATCACAAAGCCTACATGGAGTTTACTTGTTTGGGCATAAGCAGCAATGCTAATAGCTTATGTATGCCATGCATTGCTCTTACATGTAAACAAGCAAGGTTTCATGGCAAGCATCTGTGTTGCCAGCCAGGAAACCGTGTAATCAGCACAGCACAAAGAGATATAGGGTTTACTATCATTTATTCAAAGTGAAGTCGGTCACTGATATTACTGAAATACACATCTGCCCAATCTCAACCCATGTTAAAACCCATCCCTAGGTAGCAGTCGACATGTATTTTGGCAATTCTGGTGTTCGACATTGTGAATTTCGTACAATCTCGGTTGACCATGTGAACAGTCGACCGAGTACATTTTGGGTATATGATGGTGAACTGAGATACAGAACATGCATACAAGTTTGCCTACAGACAAATCTGCTCTGTAGAATTACACTGACAGCCACAATGATCACCAGGGCCAAAATGAATGTCATACATGCAGTGGTAACACATTATACAAAAGTGTACTCAGTGCAATTCACACTACAACATGTTTTTGGCATACTGAAATAAAGGATTTGTGGTGATTATAAAGGGCGAATAGAAAACAGTATAAATACAGTAGTATGGGGAAGTGTGTGTATTGAAGAGGGCCACCGACATAAATGTTGGGAATGAAGAAAGAGGAAGAAGACACATGGAACATAGTAATGTACACCAGATAAGGGCATGTCAATGTATGTACACTCCAAAGACAACTCAGAAGAATAACATTAATCACATATATCCATTGCACAGTATGTAATGCCAGTTACACCTCCTGTGTAAGAATATTTATATCATCACACATTATAGTATACTATGTGACTGCTACACAAGGTTACATAACAATGGAAATGATTGGTTATGACAAATATCCTGACATGATCACTGGAGAGGACATTTACCAAGCACGGTATATACAATAGGGGTATATGCACATTGTGAAAGTGTGCAAAATGAGTTGCTTGGATATGACTGAAATGTCAGCATACCTCTCAACCAATTAGGGATGTATAGCAATAGGCCCATGGGCAACATTAGAAGCAGGCACAATCATGGACAATATTAAAATAATGCCACCATTAATCTGTGAATTTGACATAAAATATGTGATTGTAAACTATTATACATGTTCTGTAGGAACAGACTTGTTACAACTGTAATGATTTGTCATTAATGTGTAAGGGGAATTCAACACCCCTTCCACAAAAATGGCCACTTTTTGAAGGTGTTAAGAGGGACAGTGTTGCACATGTAGTTTAACTTAGGTTTATAGGCAAGTACTAAGCTAGCTGCTGTTGTAGGCCTTTTTAAGCTTAGCCAATTTCCCTGAAAGGTGAGAGTTAAACCCTGTTCCTTCTAACTCTGAGGTAAACAATGTATCCATTACACCAACCTCTCCTCAAAGGCGAAACTCAACTTGTATGACCTTTAACAATATTCCTTTTTACATACATTGGATGTTGGCTGTCATAGGTAGCAAATAGGCTAGCTGCTCTTGTCAGCCATTTTAAACCTAGCCAGTTTCCCTTCCAAACTCTATACTTTGCATCTGTAAGGTAAACACATTAACCATTATGCCAACTGGCCAGGTGAGAGTTTTGCATGACAGATGCCACAATCCACAGCTTCAAGAATATAACCCATGAATTCGATGTTCACAATGAAATGTGTATTTACTAGGTGCATCACAGAAAGACATGTCACACATGCTTCTTATAGAACACATTGAAGAGAAGTCTGCACTGTTAACTCCTAATGGTTATGCATCACAAAGAATACTTATGGACTGATGACAAGATGCATGGTAGATCACTGTGTCAAACTTGATACACTTGACTAAGGCATCCCTGGATGACATAGGGGTCAGCCATATGGATAACAACACTTAAAAACAACACACTAGAATGAATGGATTCCCTACACGCAGCTGTGTATTACATGCATGTGCCACACTATGCGAGGCTCATGGCAATGCATTGGTTATGCTCATGTACACAGAAATGCCAGCACTGCAAAGTCTGGCTTCAATGAGAAAGGAAGCTGTTGCTATGATATTGTTCACATAACAGACAATACATGGAACACACCTTCTGTCAGCAAATTTCAAATCCAAAACATGTGCCCCATGATCATTGTCACCCTGACATTGCCATTTAAACGTTATATTGCCATGAAATCATGACATGCATGCATATGTGTTCATGCAAGCTATTAGTTGGTAATACCGATGTGATGTACTGGTACATCCATGATGCTGTACATTCACACTATAGCTGTACCTAGGAAATAATTGAACTTCATAAGTTTATAGGTGCACAGGAGAGTACTAGGCTAAAGTCTCAAGATCCCATAAAAGCCTAGTCATATTTAACATGAATTACACATTTTTCAATAACTATGTGAACAATGTTCACACAGGGATGTGCCTCTGCTATGCTACCTAATATCAACTACCTCTATCCATGAGGGGCATGGGCATAACACCTGGGGTACAATCATGATTAGCCATCCATTTTTCTATGTTGCACTTGAAGAGGTCAGGAAAGGCCTTTGCTTTATGTGAATGGCAAGTGTGTTCTGAGAAGGGTAGTGTCTGAGAAATATACCTATCACTCCTACATGATTTATCCAGTCAGAAGCTAGGTTTACATCCTTGGAGCAAGTGACCCCTCTGCAGTTTGCATTAATGTGTAACATTGCCACCAAGGGCAGATTATAGGGTAACATGTAGGCCAAACATAGATGGAAACGTAGTAGTCTGTTGTAGATATAAAACAGTGGTAGGGCATTAATTATTTCTGCATAAGGCTTCTTGTTTATACCATATATCTTCATTGTGCAAAAACTCTGGGATTGCTCCAGCTGTTGAAAATGTGTGGTGAGGTGCATGCAAAATGGCGCATTGTACTCAATTACTGGTGTGATGAGGGCAGAATATGGTGGCATTATTATGTCCTTTGAGGTGGATAATCTGCCATTGCTTATGAATTGTGCCACATACAAGGGATTTATTACTACTATGGACACATGATGGTTGACATTCAAATTATAATTTAACTGAGTATCCAAATCACATACCACTGAGTGTACTCATAGAGATATGCTGTCAATATTGTAATTAGCTTGGGTATTTACATTTCAAAAGAGAACAATGATGCTTTTGTGTTCATTTAGTGTGTTTCCATGGCTCTGGCACAAATTATTATTTTTGTACATTAATAGCTTCTGCAGTATAACAATAGTATTTATGGATTCAATGATTATCCATTATTTGTTGTCATCCACAAAGTTCATAAGACAAAGGTTGTTTAAGTTTTTTTTAACTTCTAAGAAACAAATACTGAAGAGGAAAGGGCATAGTACAGTACCCTGTGGTATGGATCTGGTCACTAGCTTCTTGCTAGTGGAAAATTCACACACTTTGACAGTACGTATCCCTTCAGTGATCTATTTGGCTACCCACCTCATGATATATTGCCAGTTGAGATTTATGTCCAATGCCTTGGTCAGGTCTAGTTAGTGGGATGCACAGTCTTTCTCTCATCCATGCTCTTGGTGACCTTGCAGAAGTCAAACAGATTTAACAGACATGATGTATCCTTAATGAATCAAAAATAGATTGGGTACACAGTCAGAAAATTACCTGTGTCCTTTTTTATAAGGTCCGAGATGATACCTTTGATTGCCTTTCAGATGAGATGGGTCAAACTTATGGCTCTATAATTCCCTGGCTCACGTGATGACCCCCCCCCCCCCGTTCAGATAGATGACTGCTGCTGTACACCCTTCTGCCAAAACATGGCTGTCTGGAGGCTGTGATTAAGTGGGGATCCATATGTCTCTTTACGTCAGGTTGTAAGTTATTGAAAAGAAAACCTGGGATGTTTTCAAGCTCATCAATGATGTGTTTTTAGCCTTAGAGAGTACACAGATGAGCTGTTGTCTTGAGAAAATAAGTTAAGTTATGTTTGCATGTATACGTTGAGTGATAGCCAGTGTGGAGTGGGGGGGGTGTAAATTTTGATCCAAATCTGTCAGCTAGCAGATTGTCTATTTCCTACAGTTGAGTATGTGTGGTGCCTTCCACAAACAACTCAGAGCTTAGTTCAGTATCCTCCACATCATTTTGTACTTACTTAAAAGAATTATTTGTGACATAACCTCTAAATACAACTCTGAGTATTCATTGCATGCCACTCATTTGAAGTCTTCACACAGTCATACAACTCTAAAACAAACAGAACGAGGCTCGCCACAGCACGAAGTCCACCAAAAAGAATTCATCAACTGCAGTGACCAAAGTAAGTGCTTTCACGTTTTACAACGCTTCATCAGACTTTTACAACTACTACTGTTTCTAACCACATTTAAATAATGCACCTTATACTCAATTAATCAATCACATCATGAAAAAAACACTTACATTCTAAAAGCGGCAGTCACATATTCACAACATCAAAAGCATATGCATGCATATAAAAACATAAATCAAAACATGAAAATTGTCATATATTAAAATATGCATATGTAAAGACATGTTAAAAAATATATCTAAGAAACATACCAACATATATTGTATGTATGTATCAAAATCATAAACACATATATAAAAAATGTATATAAAAAATATAGAAAAAATATAAAAAAAGATATATTTATATTAATAATATATTAATACTAATGGGCATAGGGACATGCTGCTAAAAATGGTTTCAAAGTTACTCTTTCATTTAACCCATGTCCCCTATAGCTTTGTAATCTTATTATCCATCTATTTTCACGTTCTTCAGTATAATTCTTTATATTACCCAACCTATTTGTTACCCTGATCAATTCTACAACGCTAAATCTAAACTTATGTGTCATGCCTTTATCTAGGACGTGCCGGGCTAGGGCATTATTTCCATCTTCTTTATTTATTGCATAAACGTGTTCACGAACCCATTCCCTAAGACTCCTATTCGTCTTACCTACATAAAAACATGAGCATGTCTGACAAACAGCTATGTATATCAAATTCCTTGACTTACAATCAGCATAAAAATTAAATTTATAATTATAATTTGTGTCTGGATGTACAAAATAATAATTTCTGGACATATATGAGCAATGATTAGAACTTCTGCAAGATAATGTGCCCTGTCTACTTGATTTCATAAGTGTATTTTTGTTATTACTATCTTCATAGCATAACAGCCTCTTAAGAGATTTTGTATTCCTATATGAAAAACAAGGTTTTGGACCTACTATTTTAACTATCTTTTCATCAGTAGTCAGTATTCCCCAGTTTGTTTCTATTATTCCTCTAATTCCTTTATTCATATTCGTATAGGGAATTATCACTCTATTTTCATCATTACGCTGATTTTTATTATTATTATTATAATTATTATTAATACTCCCACCATTATTATATAGATATGGTCTCGCTTTTTCTTTCCTTACTAAATTATTCATTTTATACACAGCTTCAACTTCTTGTTTACTATATCCTCTTGACATTAAATTATTCACTAACATCTCTTGTTTTTTATTATAACTTTCATCACTTGTAGTGAGACGTGATATCCTTAGTGTCTGGCCTTTCACTATGTTGTGATATATATGTTGAGGATGCATGCTGCTTCTATGTAACATATTATTTTTTCCAGCATGGCTTCCTATATATCTCAGAGTGTATCTCACCATTTGTCTTAATCACCTGAACATCCAAAAACAGATTTAACAGACATGATGTATCCTTAATGAATCAAAAATAGATTGGGTACACAGTCAGAAAATTACCTGTGTCCTTTTTTATAAGGTCCGAGATGATTGCTTTGATTGCCTTTCAGATGAGATGGGTCAAACTTATGGCTATATAATTCCCTGGCTCAGGTGATGATCCCCCCTTGTTCAGATAGATGACTGTTGCTGTACACCCTTCTGCCAAAACATGGCTATCTATCTGGATGCTGTGATTAAGTAGGGATCCATCTGTCTCTTTACGTCAGGTTGCAAGTTATTGAAAAGAAAACCTGGGATGTTGTCAAGCTCATCAATGCTGTGTTATTAGCCTTAGAGAGTGCACAGATGAGCTGTTGTCTTGAGAAAATAAGCTAAGTTATGCTTGCATGTATACATTGAGTGATAGCCAGTGGGGACGGGGGGGGGGTGTAAATTTTGATCCAAAACTGTCAGCTAGCAGATTGTCTATTTCCTACAGTTGAGTATGTGTGATGCCTTCCACAAACAACTCAGAGCTTAGTTCAGTATCCTCCACATCATTTTGTACTTACTTAAAAAATGATTTGTGACATAACCTCTAAATGCAACTCTGAGTATTCATTGCATGCCACTCATTTGAAGTCTTCACACAGTCATACAACTCTACCTATGTCATGTACTTACCTGAATTGCACAACTACAAAGTGAACTGGCACTTCACCTGTGTGCCCTGTTCAATCACAGCCTCATCTTAGGCTTTTTCCACACCAAATGATACACTGCTACAGTCATCCCACTCCACAAAGGAAAAGCAACTACAGACCCTGGGAACTATTGCCCCATTAGCCTGACAAGTCTGATATGTAAAGTTAAGGAACGCATCATCATGGACCTAATAAACAAGGATATAGGGAATCTCTAAACTCTGGATCCCACACAGTTTGGTTTTGTAAAGGGATGGCTTCTCAATCTGGTCTACTTCTTTGAGTCAGACACCAGAGCTGGATGAAGGCAATGTGGTTCATACAGCCTACCTTGATCTGGCCAAGGCCTTTGATACCATTCCCCACTCTGGATACCATTCCCCACTCCAGAATCATAGAAAAACTCACTAAGCTAGACATCAACCCCTATATCACTAAGAGGGTTGCAAACTGGCTCACAGATTGAACCCACAGTCTGAAAGTAGCTGACTCCAAGTCAGACTGCTGAGCAGTCATGTGTGGAGTCCCACAAGTCCAGGCCAACACAAGTGGACTCTGGCTGACAAAGTTCACAGATAATTGCAAGTTGGGACCCATAATTAACTCCCCAAGTGATGTTGGCGTCTTACAGAAAGGCCTCACTGATTCCAATGACTGGTGTCAGAACCATGGCCTTAATCTCAATGCCAAAAAATGTGTCATCATCCCCTTTGGGAAAAATCCAGTTTCCATGAATTATCACATCGATGGTAGTCCACTGAACACAAAAGTCATCATAAGAGATCTGGGAACACAGGTTGACTGCAATTTGACCACCACATTACCACTGTGGTCGGAAAGTCCTTCTATGTGGCACATCTCATTACTAAGGATTTTGCATCCAGGGAGAAAGAGGTCATTGTCTCCCTCTTCCCTTCCCTGATTAGGCCAATTATCGAGTACAATGCCCCATTTGGCATGTACCTCACTAGACACCTGCAACAACTGGAGAGGCCACAAAAGTACCTCACAAAGAGGATCCTAGGCCTTAAACACTTGTCTTATATGGACAGACTCAAAAAAACTCCAGCTACTCTCTGTCTCATATCGCCTACTTAGAGGCGATCTTTGCTTGACTTACAAAGCCATGTCTGATCCAGCACTGTTAGAAATGCTACATCTAAAGCAATCCCAATCCCTCTGACTACACACACCGGAGACCTCAACCTCATTACCACAATCAACAGAACAAGCTGGAGGGACAGGTTCATAAATGCCCATGCTATGGAATAGACTTCCAATACATGTCAAGCGGAGTGCCTTGCTGGCCCTCTTCAAGAGAAATCTTGATGAGTGGATGGGAAATAGAAAATACGGGTCTATATTATATGTTCGACAACATATGAGGGAAGTTTGAAACTCCAAAAATATAATAAAAAAATAAAATATAAAAAAATACCTTAATGCTCTGAGCAGGGGTGCAAGCCCTCCTGCACCCCCCCCACATGGGGGTCTGCACCCCCACACCCTTCCTACTTAAATATACCAACTTCAAGATCGCACTTCAGTGCAGAAAAGGGACATTTTCCCATTCTTCGCTGTATGGAGCCATTGCTTTTAACCTTCAAAATTTTCAAAGTTCAATCATATGGTGTCGACCATATGACATTCAAACTTTCAAAAGTTCAAATCATTAATATGGACCCAGAAAATTCACCCAGGGGATCACTCCAGTGGCTCTACTCAACATAGGCACTGGGAACTAAGGTCAGGTGGCACGATGCCAGGGTAATCCTATGGGCTAGGCTTGTAAAGGCTCCAGGCCTATTAGCCTAGTACACTTCTATGAACCAATGAACATATGTTTTTTCACTGTAAAGCTGTATGTGAGTTACCTAATACCATATATGGACACATTACAAATGAGGTGGATGTGGTTCATGCAGAGCAGTTACCAACACAAATGCTGTCAGTCATGCAATGCTGCTGGAGACCTCCTCAATAATACTTGTGAATAGCAACATAATTGTGCATATGATGAATTCACAATGTTTGCAACTGAATATGGACTACTTATATGTGTGTGTATATAACAGCATTGCAACATGTGGATAAAAGAAGATGTTTGTGCCCATGTAAATTAGTATGATATTGTAATGATGCATCTCACACAGCATTTAATGATGGTATTGGTATACAGGCACATCTGCACCATACTGCAAGTTGCACTGTGATCATTAAATGAAAATTTGTGAGAATGTTGGTATACTCTACTAATAAACACTTGCCTTAGTAAGGAAACAACGTACATAACATCATCCCATCTCAACAGTTTTCAGGAGGCATATTACTATAGCTGTTATGTAAGGAATATGTAATCAAATGGCAGCAGCGGCCATCAATACATTACCTCAAATCACAGATTGGAATACACTTTTGTTTGGCTCCCATACATCTACAAATCAGCATAACACATGTGGATGTCAGCAACACTGTTGTGCAATATCCATAGGGTCATAGGACATTAGTAGACTAAAGCCAACATCACTTAAAATTTTGGCCATGATAATATAATTTAAACACCAATTTCTATATCTTTATTATGGAAGATAGAAAGGGTATGTGTGCATGTGTGTATGTGTTTGATTGTATTGCATACTAACTCTGTCCATATGTGACTTGTGCACCACTCCTTGACAGAATTAGCAATCACACATCCTGTGGTCTGGAGCTGGCTTGCAGAAGGTCATGGAAGGACTCTGGTTTACAATGTGTTTATTCATCTTTGAGATGATGATAACCTCCAGTCTTCCGCAGAAAGCATGTTATGTGGGCAGAGTGAAAAAGTGGATGTTGGATTCTTTGGAATCTGTTAAAGGTTCAACAGAGTGGGAGCTGAATGAAAAAAGACTACAGAGATCATACAATGACCATAATATACCACCAAGCACATCCACAGCAGTTGACTGAGTTCAGTTTTGAACATTAAACCTGTTGCAGGTATAGAAGCCGGATTCCATTCAGTGAAGACTAGCACCACCACATAATCTGACTTTAACAGTGTCCTGGTACACTTTATAGAAGCTGATAGCATCATTGTATGCTAGGAAGAAGTTGCTTGTTGGAGAATCTGACATAAATAAATTGTCTGGTGGAGTCTCTGACATAGATGTGCAATCACATATCTGTGTAAAATCATCTGCAAAGATAAACACACACCCAACTTGACCACAGTGACACTAGAACCCCTAAGTACCTATCTACAAAACACAGTACTTAACACCAGTTCCACAACACATCTGGTTTTCACAGAGCCAGACAATATTTTATAGCAGATGACATCATCTGTGTCTGGTGAGAAGGAGATGGTAGTAAAAGTGTCTCTCCTACTGTTCTAAAATGGTCTACAGAATGTGAACTAACTGAACACAAACACCAGCTGACCACAGTGAAACTAGAACCCCTACTTATCTATTTACAAAACATAGTACTTAATGCACGCAGCACAACAAATGTCTGATTTTCATAGTGCCAAACAACACTTTATAGCAAAAGACATCATCAGTGTTTGGTGAGAAGCAGACGGTAGTCAGGGTGTCTCACATGCTGTTCAAAAATGGCCTCCAGAATGTGAACCAAATGAACACACACACCAGATGACTGGCAGTGAGACGAGAGCTCCTTCTTACCTACACACACCAGTTGAGCACAGTGAGACTAAAACCCCTACCTAGATATTTACAGAACACAGTATTTAATGAAAGTGGCACAGCACAAGTCAGATTTTCCTAGTGACAGACAACATCTTACAGCAGATGACATCATCAGTGTATGGAAAGAAGAAGATGATAGCAGGAGTGTCTCACTTGTTGATCTAAAATGGGCTCGCGAATGTGAGATAACTAAACAGATACCCCCAGTTGACAGCAGTGAGACTAGAACCCTTACCAAGCTATCTATAGTACACAGCAATTAATGGAAGTGCCACAGCACAAGTCTGGTTTTCCTATTGCCAGGCAATACTTTATAGCAGATGACACCATCAGTGTATGTTGGTAAAAATATTTTGGGAGGCCTGTATAAAATGGCTGTGTAGGTGTGTGTCACTGTAAAATTTTTTGTTCTCCATGGCACTTAGTTGCTGAAAGAAGGATATAGACTCGTGCACCACACACACACACACACACACACACACACACACACACACACACACACACACACACACACACACACACTTTCACATACAGACACACACACACAATTTGACTGTTGTGTTAATTGAACCCCTACCTATTTTGCTCCCATCCACAGAACACAATAGTTAACATATGCACCATCACCAAAGTTTGATTCTTTCTTGTCATAGTGGTCTTTATAAATGATGACATCATCATTCTATGATGCAGAGAACATATCCTGTTATGTGAGTGATGTGCAAAGTGTGGACTTCAGCTTTTCTGCATAGGTTTCAATAGGCAGGTATACTTTCAAAGACAGCTTCATAGTCTGTATGCAATAAGTTTTCAGCAATGCAAGTTGCAGAACTGAGACATACATATGTTGTATACATTGTACACTTTTAGTCTGTCTCAAACACACACACACACACACACACACACACACACACACACACACACACACACACACACACACACACACACTTTATGATCAGCGTGGATGGAAGTGTTAATGCAAGTGTGTTTATATTGTGATGAATTGATGTCCACAGTATGTACAAGTATTGGACAATCTCAATTTCTATTGTCAGTATAAAGCTTTAAGTAATGTATGGATACAGTTGTGCTATTTATTTTGTTAGTTTAATTGACATCTGATCTATTACTGAAATATCCATTTTCAGCTGCATGTCTAAATAAATATGTGTTCAGTCATTAATAAGTCCCTTCCCTTTGGTAATGTTTTTACATGGATTTTGTGGGGATGAACAATAACTGGACAATAAACTTAGTAATAAATAGCAAACACCTCTTTACATAGAGCATTGCCAGGCAAAGGGTTTGCACAAATTATTGCAAAGTGTTTGCACATGTGATATTTACATTTAATGAATACAATTTGAATTGGAGAAGTAGTTATACATATTTGCTACGGCAGAAATAGATGACAGATACTATGGTGTTCATAGTGTAGTTTATATTGGAAATGCTGCATCACAACTTTTATGACATTAAGAACTGTTGTTATGCCATAGAAATATTAAGACATTCTCTTCAACCTCAGTAGTGTATATATTTTTATGAAGATGTGTTAAGAGTATTACAGAAATTTGAAATATATTCACTTGTACATTAAAAACTAATTCAAGGCTTTTTGTTTGAGCTTTAAAATATGCATGTGTGTCTTTTGACATGATAAATATATATGTACAATGATCTCTCTTTTGTGTTAAAGTTTAGTATGGTACGATTACCTGTGATCTATAAGTTTACAATTGTCTTTATCTCTTTAGGTCCCATTCTATTATACTTATTTATTTAGAGATCTAGTTATAATAATGTAGAATGAGTGAATAATTTAGGAATATTAAATGGGTAATTAATACTTCTATTATAGACATAAGCATATAATATACTATTTGTTAGATTATTTAATGTCTGTGATTAATAGAAGAGGATTATTAAACATTTATGTAGCAATGGGGAATAGTTTTAATAGGCAAATATATAACTATATTAATAGTCTCTTATTGCTTTACCCTATATATATAATATTACAGTAATTATTTGTATGTCATTGTAGATTTTGGCTAGTTTTTTGGATGAATTTTAAGATGTTGCAGGATATAGTGATAGTTTAGCAGTCTGACTATTCAATAGACAGATTAGGAACTTTGATATCCATGGTAGGCTCTGTTTTATTAGTATTAAATACATTTATAGTTGTAGACTTGTCTTTTGTTATTTTTGAATTTTCATAGTTTAGTTTGTAGAAAGAAAGAATTCAAAAAAATCTGAAATGTCAGGATACTCTCAGAAGATGACATTAGAGTCTTCTATTTAATTAAACTAATATGGTGTCTTAATATGTCATATTATCTCTTAAAATAAATCACTTTAAATTCATGGTATGGATAGTTTTAATCTATTATCTATTAATGTAAATAGACTAAATAAGTGCAACAAAAGGAAATAATTAACAAGATATCTAAAATTAAGTAGATGAGACATTATATTCTTGCAAGACACACCCTTGATAGGTAAAGATATACAATATTTAAATAACTTGGGTTATGAAATGTTATCATCTGGTTCTTTTAACAAAAATAGCAGAAGAATTGCTATACATGGGAGAAAATCCACTGTAATGCCTAAGGTCATGGAATCCTTTAATGATCCTAATGGAATGGCTGCATTGTAATAATTAAATATAATGGTAGACTCTATACTTTAGCTATTTTTAACTGTATCCCTGGAATAGGTATAAGAATGGCTAGTGATCGCTTAAACTTACTGCAAAGTCATCAGAAGGGTAGTTTAATTTTAGCAGGGGATTTTAACTGCATATCTATATAGAAGATACATGTGAACAGAAGAAAGCTAAAATGCAGGCATCAGTTAAAGCACTAGGATTAGTAATAATAATTTAGTTGATTTACTAGTAAAAGCACAAGATTAGTCATTGTTTTTCACTCATTATTCTTATGCACATGGGATGCAAACCAGCACTGATAGGATTTATGCCTCTATAGATTTACTTAATAAAGTGAATTGCCCTCTCTCTGATCATAATGCACTAAGTATTAATATAGTAATAGATATAAGGACATTTCAGATTATATATATAATCCCAGTATATATGGTGGAATTAAAAGTGTTTAAGAGTTATCTTAAAGAATAAATCAAAGATGTTTTTATCTTTGAATGATAAAGGTTAGTAAAGTCATGCTATACGACTCTGTGAAAATGCATATTAATGACAAAATGGAAATATGGGCTAGTAATAAAATCAAAGAATGGGATAAAGTGTTGTTAGAAATACAAGATGAAATACACAGATCAAGGTTTGAACAACAAACAAAGACATTAGATAATACTGGAATCATTTAAAAATTAATGACAAAATATCAAACAGTTTTAACTCATAAAGTGGAGATAGCTTTAGAAAAAATAACATAGCTAAGCAATGATTTAAAAAAATCCACATAGATTAACCAATAGAAGTAAGATGTTAAGCAAAAAGACACAATCAATAATATCTTAAATCTTTAAAAAAATCCCATGAAGATCTTAATAAAGATAAATATAATACTCCTGATGATTGCATTTACAATTATTTAAAGAAAATATTATTTGTAAACTAAATGACAAATATCTCAGTTGAAAAAAACTACTACCCTGATAGAAGTTAAAGAAGCTTTTAAAAAGGCAAAAAAATGGTAAAGCTCCAGAGTTAGATGGTGTAAGTATGGAGTTACATGGTCTGTTTCCATTAAATATTTTAGAATTACTGAGTGACATTTCCAGTATAATTCAGGGTGACAAAATAATTCTTCCTTCAATTAAATTTTCTTTAATAGCACCTATACTTAAACAAGGAAAGGATAATAAGTTAGTCTTCTCATATAGATCTATTTCATTATTAAATGCAGACTATAAAATATTTATCCCATTTTCATTAAAAGACTAAGAGATATTGTACATAAAATATTTAATAAAGATCAAACAGGATTTGTACACAATAGATTAATGTACAATAATATAAAAAGGTAACAACTATCTTAGATTTAGCAAATGGAATGGACAAGAAATTGGCCCTATTTAGCTTTTAATTCTGTAGATTGGAACAACTTGATTAAAACTTTAGAAGCATTTGCATTTTCAGAACAGTATATTGGAATATTGAAAAAAAAAACTTGTATAGAGACGCCAAAGCATCTGTTAAAATTGAATCTTACATTTCTCAAAGATTTATTTTAAACAAAGGCACAAAATTGTGTGTACCTTGTCCCCATTAGTATTTGAATTACTTATTGAACCTTTAGCTAATAGTGTAAGAAGCATTGGAAAAATTGACAAGTTCTGAATTAATAGAGATTTTTAATCTAAAATACATTTTTTGCAGATGTTTTACTAACTGTAGATTTAAATTATTTGACAGAAGAAATAGATTGAAAATTGAAAAGTTTCAAGAGTATCACTGCAGAAATTTAATAGCAATAAAACTTAAACTTTAGTGTTAAATCTAGATAGTAAGTTTAAATATAAATATAAATATAATTGGGAAGGAAAATAATTAAACTATTTAGGAATAAAAATCTACCCAGATGAGAGTAAGACTATTAATGATAATTTAAGAACTGTTACTTCTTATTAAAAATGGAATTCATTTTTTTTTTTACTTTTGGGTATAGGTTAGTGCGTATTTAAAAAAAAAAATATATATATATATATATATATATATATATATATATATATATATATATATATATATATATATATATATATATATATATATATATATATATATATATATATATATATATATATATATATATATATATATATATATATATATATATATATATATTATTCAAAACTTTAGTACCCGACCAAAAAAAAAAAAAACTTTAAAGAAAATGGAAAAAACATTAACTTTATTCTTCTTAAGGTATACCAAAAAGCCAAGAGTTGCTTATAAAAATCATACAAGATTATGTGAGTATGGTGGCATTAGCTTCCCAGATGTAGAATCTTATTCTATTGCTGCAAGTTTTATCTCTATTATAGTCTGAATAGACTCAACCTACACTAGTCACTGGAAAACCATCCAGGTTCAGATTATACTAAATTCTTATAAGTTTATTAAAGATGATACATTAGAAATATGTAATACTCCTTTCATCTGGTTAACAAAATTTACCTTAGAAGGAAATTTATTTCAGTCTTTAGATTCTGCATATGTGAAAATTCTTAAAACAGTTAAGAAATATGTTTTTAAAACTCCATTCATATTAAAACAAAATTGTTTTGTGTTTTCCTATTGCACATACTTCCAGATTTGAGAAAACTCAGAACAATGTTAAAATGAATTTGTTACAACAGAATAAATTAGTATTATGGTCTGATTGCTCTTAGAAAGGAAAAGCTAAGCCCCCACAATATTAAATTTTCTAACCAGTTAATATTATGCATCAGTAAGAAATTAAATGAATTTGTGGATAATTTGAATGAAGAGGAACAAAACATTATTTCCCCATAATATGAATATATGAATGCTGTTATCAATGGGCGATTGACATACAAAGGAAGCTTGTCCAAGCTATATAAGTTAATTATATAACTAACATGGTGCTGCGGTAGCGTTGTTGCCTCACAGTAAGATGTCCTGTTCGATTCTCAGCTAAAGTGTCTTCTGTGTGGAGACATGCGTGAATGGGCATACCTTCGTCGAAGGTTGTGCGTCAGGGCTGTTAACTTGGTACATAAAAATCTACTGCCAATCATTAGCGGACCAGAGTTCCACTGTGGCGACCCCTAACCAGGAAAAGCCGAAAGATACAACATATAACTAACAATAGTAATACTTGTGATGCAAAATTATGGAACTTTTTAGACAGTGGTTGACTGACTCAATAGATGGTTAGAATAAAACTTTGATACTTAATCAGTTAGTCAAACTTCTTCAAGTTTAAACTGAAAAATGTTTATGTGGAAATATATACATAGAATATTTGTTGCTCCACATAAAATCTCTAAGTTTACTAAAACACAATCTTCAGTATATTGGTGATGTAGTAAAGATGTAAAAGTTGATTGGACACATGTTTATGGATTATAAAAAATAAATGTATATTGGAAAGAGATAAGCATGGTATTTAAGGGATTATGGTCGGATACTTTTTCTTTAACTAGATTTGTAATACTAATGAATGTTCCACTTCCTGTATCTGTAAAAGCCAAACAGCAAATAGTCTTTTGGGTGCTCTTGGTAATTACTAGTTATTACAATAAAACTGGAAATCAAACTTAGTTCCTACATTCCACAAAAAGCCAAGAAATGCCTGGAACTGGAACAGAAATCCAAACAGAGAACAAACAACTGACCAGGAAGCCAAAGACCACAGCAAGTGAATCCCTAGTGAACTACAGAATATTACAAGAAGTACATTTCCACATATTTGGTATGTGGTCATAACAAGCACTTCTTATTAAAGCCACAGTATATTTTGGTAGATGTATATGTATTAGTTAGGGCTTTCAGTCATTTGCTTTACATTTGTAAAGAGAAGGCACATAGTTTTGTTTACTTGTCTTGGAATGCCTTGTGAAAGTTACCTTAATTTCTGAATTTGAAAGTGCTGTAATAGACGAATGATGTAGCAACATGTGCAAATTTTGTTGAACAGGTCTTCCAGGCAAAATGGGTTAATTTATGTTCATAAGCAGTTATTTACAGGTAGTTTATATTTATTTAGATATAATTATTTATAAATAGGAAGCTGGGAACATAATTGATAGTAATTATATAATCTGTTTGGACATCATATAATGTTCTTTATGTGGGAGTTTATACTATTTTTATCAGTTTGGTATAAAATTTGTAATTTAAGTGTGAGATTTTATGTATGAACATGAGTTTATTAGATAAATGTATTTTAAAGTGTATATGTGTTTAAATCTAAGTTGAGCATATCCAACAGTATATGATGCAACATCTTAAGTTGTAACTTCAGTAATTAATACTGACATACTATTGGCTCTTGAAATTTAAAATGCTTTAAATAGAGAAGCTTTTGTTTTTTAATTGATATGGTCAGAAGAAGTGGGTTGAATACCTGTGAAAGTGCTAATCAAATAATAGATATTACCCAGGTTGTGTTTTGGTTCATTGCACAGCCTAAGACAGATGTGATCCATTAATAATGTACTCCATTATAAAAATGGAAATGTGTAGCTAGCCAAACGGATGGTGAGGATTTTTGTTACATGTTCAGAAAAGCAAAATATTTCCAAAGGTGACTTTACAGATTATTGAACTCCAGCAGTTATGATGTCATTTTGTTACCTACATAATGCATGAAGTGGAATATATTAATGAATAATGTGTAGCAAAGGCCTTTGCACTATTACATGTATGCATTAGTTAGAAGTGTACTGATGGCATGGCCATGTTTGTCAAGCCATTTCAGATGTACAAATGAGTGACAATACATGAAAATAAAAAGCTATGTGATACATATGTACAAATGTTTCAGGGACAGGTCCTTTGAAAGAATGTTTGGCATTTCAAATGTGTTTTATTAGCAAAATGGTTCATGTGCCTGTTATTTTTTTGGGTGAGGGGAGCAAGGAAAAGTTATGTCACAAACAAAAATTGACTGTTATTTTAGGAGGGTGCACAGCTAAGTTACTGCAATAGCATATGTTGCTCTTTCTGGCTTCCTTGTTTTGCATCCTGCCTTTTGTTAGTATTTCACATCTGTAGACTGTTTTATGTTTTTACAGTGGGTACTGCTGACTGCCTACCTTAACTGTTTTATCCGGTAACAGTTACTTTGTAGTTATGTGATACTTATGTGCATTATCATTCTGTTGTCTTTTAGGACAGAAAATGTCATTGAGGCAGAGACATCCCTTCAGTGAGGCCGAGAATACTATAACTGTTGAAGTGCTCCATCAACATGGGACTTTTCTTCTGGGACGGGGTCATCCCATCGTGCCAAAGAGGCTGAGACTATGGTAGCAGATCAGTGTCAATATAAATTCCATGGGCAGCCACAACCAGACTTATGAGCTGGCATGCCACAGGGCCACTGATATGATCACTTTTGCATGAAGGTGTGCAGCTGCTGTTGCCTGAGACCAGAGGGTAACCAAGGGTAGGCCTGCTGCAGAACCATCTCTCACCCCCAGTGAGGAATTCCTGGCAAATCTACAACAGGACAACTCACTGCAGAATGAACCACAACATGTCAGTGACATGGGCATCATTCCTTCTCAGTCCCAGGAAAAGCTTCCAGGTAGGTTTGTTATATGACCAGTTGAATACTGTTGTATAGTAAAACAATTGAAATAAAAGTTAGTTCTGTGTCACATGTCTTTTTTATTGGGTGGGGGGATTGGAGATTGGTACAGTGAGAAGCTCAGTTTGGAGATGTCAGCCATGTTTTTGTTGAAAATACACTTCAAGCAGATATTGAGGAGTACATGTGGTACCCCCTGTCTTACTGTTAAATGTGATGATGTTGCCCTTACCTCTTGCTTAACTTATTTTAGGACTGTCAGGAATTCAGTGATGTATGCCTCTTGCAGATAATAAGCCAACAAAATGTATTTCAGTACTGTAGATCAAATTATATAAATATCATAATGTGTCATTTTAGGTCTGCTATGTGTATTGCTGTACTGTCTGTAATAGTGGCAGCACTGTTAGTTGTTTAGCATATATTGCTCCACAGTTGTGCTGGTATTAAGGTATGCCTATGTTTCTCCCTTTTTATCACAGCTGATCATGACAGTTGGAGTGTGGTCCCTGTGCCACTGAATGTCAGTGTCTCATCAGCCATTGATGATGATGGTGGTGAAACTTAGGCACAGTTGGGGGTTCAGAGGTTGACTCTGACACAGAGGTTGACATCCAACCACCCCCTTATTTTTCCCTGGACACAGACAGCAGGCCTACGCCTACCCAGTCCACTGATCCCACAGATATAGGACAGGTGGAGGGCAAGGACATTGAGCCTGAGGGAAGGATGGCTACTGTGGCTTCAGTGCGTGTTAAGCCTAGACATAACGAAAGTGTTACAGAGATGCCAAGTAGGAGGGTTGGTTAATGGGGTGCTGAGTGGGGACCTGCTGTCTCTACTCTACCTGGTACAGGTGTCTTTTTCTGTGTCCCTCAATGTATGTTTAGGGCCATTGTGGAAGCACAGGCATGTTCAGAAATGTGCTCCAGACAAATACTCAGGGCTGTGGATGTAGCACTGTATGACATGTGTGACTGCCTCCACTGCTTTGATGTTTCATTGGATTGGATAAATAACACAGTGGAATAAGGGTTGTCTGAGATGGACTGAAGGATATCTGTCATGGAACAAGCTGTCTGTGATGGAACATCTGCTGGGAGGTGAATGGGTGAATGGCATCTTTGTGTGTAGGTCAGCCACAACATCTGCTGATAACCGGGAGTGATTATGCTCTAGTAGTGGCAATACTCCCCTGGTGCATTGGTGAGTTTGCTGTCCAAATGCATACATAGCAGGCCATGGGGTCATGTCTCTGGGCATACCCATGAAAGGAACACATCCAGCAGACATCAGTCATGCTCTGGTAGCATCACTGCATCTGACCTTGGGCATGAAGGTGCCAGTGCAACTCCTGGCAAAGCCAGTTCTTTAGTTGCGGGTGACAACAATGAACTGCCACCTTTACCATGCATGGCTAATATCTGTCTGACATACCAAGTTGTAGAGCTAGCACTGAGCTTGGCTGTGTCAATGCAGACTCTCACACACCACTTTCACTTGGAGGACCCCTACAGATGCACATACAGCCTGCCTGCTTTCTTCATCACACACCCTCATCAACATTTTGTGTCAGGCTATGCCTCCTGCCCCCTCCCCCCACAAATCACCCTGTGCAAGGGATAATAACTGTGCCATATTTATGTTTTCTCTCTTTTGAATTCAGGGATCCAAAAGCTTTGTATCTGATGTACAGGGTGAATAGCTACATTAGTGCTTAGTATATCTGCATTTATGCAGAATAAAAAAGCAACAGTGGAAAAATGCAGGGTCAGAAGCACCACAAATGTACTTTAATAGAGCAGAGCAAACAAGCAAATATCGACTCGTAAGCTTTTTTACCTCAGCTTCATCAGACCATAAAATCAAGTAGAAATTCAATCATATAAATATAGTGGTCTATAATATGCTACCAATTAACAGTGAACTACAATTAAGACAATTAACTCATTAAAAATAAAACAAATAATTGTATTAACATTTAAATATACCATTAAAAATATATAATCAGTCTCCTAAATTATGTCCTTTTAAAATAGGTTTCAAAGATATTTTTTTCATTCAACCCCTTCCCTTGTTCATCCTTAAGCCATCTTAATTCTCTAATTTCAGTTACAGTCTGTATACCCCCTCCATGTAAACTGGAATCTATAACATCTATCACCAGAAACTTAAAAATATTTTGTTCACTGGTATTAATAATACGTTTTGACAGGGAATTATTAATGGAACATATCCTAATATTATATAAGTGTACCCTTATTCTATCTTCCAGCATTCTATCACTTTTACTGATATAGAATGTTCTACATTGTAAGCAGTGGGCTAAATACACAATGTGTAGTGTACAACAATCAGCTTTAACCTTAAACACAAATGTATACCCCATATCAGAATGCCCAAAACAACCTCTAGTATCTATAAAAAAAAAACAATAATTGCACTTCCTACAGAGTTGAGTAGTGTTATTCTTATTATATTTATTGCTAACTGTCTCTCTTGGATAGCATAACATCCTTTTCAGACATTTCTTATTCTTAAATGGAAAGCAGGGTGTCTTCCCCACTATCTCTCTAACTTTAGGGTTCACTGTTAAAACATTCCAATGCTTATTGATAATTCCCATAAGGTCCTTAACATCATTAGTGTAGTGTATGGGAACACCAACTTTCCTTCCTCTACCTTGATAAACATTTATCTGTTGGGGCAACTATTACATTCTTTCCCATCGTAGGAATTTTACTCAGTATATCATTGATTTCAGCTTCCCTGTAACCTCCCATAACTAGTCTATCTCTAAGATCTGATATTTCCTTGGATGCATTCAGTCTAGATGTTCTCATCCCTTGACCCTTAATTATATTCCTAAATATGTATCTGGGGTGCATACTGCTTCTATGTAGTAAAGTATCTATCACAAATAAAAAACTAAAAATTTCAGGACACGCGGAAAAACTTAGAAGATACACAGATTAATTTAAAGGAAAAGTAGAAAACAAGCATTCTACTGATGACCCTAAAAAGTTTTATAGAGAATTGGGAAACAAGGTAAAAGGAATTGAAAGATCAAAAAAAAAAGAAGAAATAGATAAATTTTGGAGAAGTATCTATGAAGATCATGTGGAACATAACAAAGATGCTAAATGGATAGAAGAAGTAAAAGAAAGAATAAGACGTTTACAGTTACAGGATATGAAATGGGATGAAGTAACAGCTAGAGATTTAAACAAAGTTAAGTAAAGCCTCTAATTGGAAAACCCCAGGCCCAGATGCAGTACCTAACTTCTGGTTAAAAGTATTAACATCTTTGCACAAAGATTTAGCCGTGAGTAAGAACTATCTATATGCATACCCAGAACAGACACCAACCTGGCTAACACCAGGAAAAAAATGCTCCTATGTAAGAGTGAACCTGCAAGCTACCCTAAAAATTATAGACCAATAACTTGTCTTCTGAATACGTATAAACTATACACGGGAAGTGATGTCGACAGAGTTTATAGTCATTTAAAAGAAAACTCAGTTAGGGCAGTAGAACAATAAAAGAAAGTCACATGGAACAAAGGATAATTTATTGTTAAATAAAGAATTGTAAAAAGGGGAAGAATCTAAGTATGGCATGGATTGATTACAAAAAAGCATTAGATAGTATCCCTCTTTCATAGATAAAAGCGTGCTTAAAAATGTATAAGATACATGCCACACTGATCAACTACATTACAGTGATCATGAAACAGTAGCAGGCCACTTTGCAATTAAGCCATGATAAAGGACAAATTGTTATCCCAGGGATAACAATTCAAAGGGGGATATTCTAGGATGACTCTCTGTCACCACTACTATTTGGCCTTGCCCTTAATCCATTAAGCTGTTTACTCAACAGCTTAGGCCATGGCTATATTCTCTTTGCCTATGATTTAACTGTATGGCTCTTCAGATGAGGAACTGAAAGCACAACTGCAAGTTGTCAAAACTTTTTCAGATGATATAGGAATGTCATTTGGTCTTGATAAATGTGCAAAAGCAACCTTTAGAGCAGGAAAACATCAGTTTGGGACAAGACTGTGATATAAAAGAACTTGAGCAAGAAGGAGTATATAAATATTTGGGAACTGATGAAGGATCAGCAATAAAACATAAACAAATGAAAATAAAACTTAGTAAGGAATACTTCAGAAGACCTAAATTAATCCTGAAAACAGCACTGACATCTAGGAACAAAATCCAAGCTATAAACCAATTTGCTCTTCCTGTCCTAACTTAAAGTTTTGGAGTGATTGACTGGCCCCAACATGTGTTGGATAGATTAGATAGGAAAGCAATAAGGATGCTTCATGCTCACCAAATGATTTATAAAAATCAGTGTATACCAAGATTATATATTCCCCATTCTGAAGGAGGGATGGGCCTCCTTGAAATTGATTATATGTACAGATCTGCAATTGTGGGACTCCACACATATCTGCTGACCTCAAAAGATGCAAATGTAGTGAAAGTTTTGAAACATGAGGAGAATAAATCTAAGATGACTTCTCTGCTTAATCTAGCAGTAGCTTATCAGCATCAAGCAGGAATGGAAATCAAACCAGAAGTAGATAAATATCAGGCAGCAACTGATGGTGTTAAAAACCAAAAGAAAGAATATAAGGTGAAGGATCAGGTGAAAAGGCAAGAAATGTGAAAAAAGCATAAATATAGTTGCAATTATAGAAAACGTCTGGAAGAACCTCATGTTCATAGGTTCATAGGTAAATAGTTAGGTACTGGGCTATCTGCCCGAAGGCATATATTAGCCCAGCCACATTGTGTGGTATTCACCACCCCCTTGATTAGTTCCCTAGGCCCTTGATCTAGCTGCTAGTACCCTTGGCCCCTATCTAGTAGAGCTGTTGGTATGATCCCTGGTGTGAACATTCTTTTACCCATCCACTCGTCAAGGTTCCTCTTGAAGAGTGATAGTGAGGGGCTCTGTCTTATGTAGATCGGGACCTTGTTCCATAGCAAGGGAAGTCTTTGCGAAGGGAATCTATCCCTCCAGCATGCTCTATTCATTATTGTGCTGAAGTTTATATCCCTAGAGCGTGTAGCTTGAGTAGATTTGGTTTTGCTAAGATGGAGCATGTTCAACAGTTCTGGGTTGGACATGGCTCTGTATGTTAGACAGAAATCGCCTCTGAGAAGGCGGTATGCAACAGAGAAAAGCCTTCATTTTTTCAATCGTGCTGCATAGGGCAACTGTTTGAGGCCAGTAATCCTCTTAGTGAGGTATCTCTGTGGTCTCTCCAGCTGCTGGAGATGCCTGGCCAGGTACATTCCAATTGGTAAATTGTACTCAATAATGGGTCTGATGAGGGAAGAGTAGAGGGGCACCACTACATCCTTAGATCTTGATGCGAACACTTTCATGATCAGATGGGTCAGATAGAAGGATTTTCTAACCACCTTGTCAACATGGTTATCAAAGGAAAGCTGACTATCTACTTGGGTCCCTAGATCCCTTATTACTTCTGCAGATTTCAGGGAGTTACCTCCTATGTGGTAGTTCGCGGGTACTCTGTTTTTTCCAAAGGGGATTACTATGCATTTTTTAGCATTTAGCTTGAGACCATGGCTTTAACACCATTCATCAGTCTCATTAGGGCCCTTCTGGAGGATATCCATGTCGGCCAGAGACTCTATTATAGCACCCAGTTTGCAGTCGTCCACAAACTTGTTGATCAGGAATGGGCACAGGAATGGTTAGGGAGAGGCAAATTCAAACCAACAGATGAAAGGTTAATATTAGTAGCCCAAGATAGTGGGCTACATACAGAATGCTTTATAAAGTCCATTGAACATGTGGGAGAAACAGACAAATGTAGGTTTTGTAAAACTGAATTGGAAACAGTTGCACATCTTGTTGCTGGTTGCGACATACTAATGGCATAATGGCTGTATACTGAAAGGACTGTATACTGTAATGTGGCAAGACTGTTGCACTGGGGATTGTGCAAACATTATGGTACTTGAAGTGGCCAAAAACACTGGAAACATGAGCCACTAAGCACCATAGAAAATGAACAAGTCTACATCACATGAGATCATCCATTAGAAACAGTTCAAAAGATATATGCTAGAAAACCAGATACAGTGGTCCAAGAAAAGAAGACAAGAGTAGCTTTGATCATTGAAATTGCCACACCCAGTGACTACAGTGTATTGCATACAGAGAGACACAAAGTCATAAAATATCAGGATATGTAGGCAGAAACGAGAGCAATGTGGAAGAAAGATACCCAGACAGTTCCAATACTAGTAGGAGCAATGGGTCTTAACTGATTCACTCTGGAACATCTCAGAAAATGCTGCCTGCTTACTTCCACCATAGGAACAACAGTACAGCCTGAGCTCATTTTCAGAAAATCCATTTGTAATACCATACAGTACACAGCAGTGGTACAGCGGTAGCATTGTTGCCTCACAGCAAGAGGTTCTCCTGTTCGATTCTCGGCTGGAGTGCCTTCTGTGTGGAGTCTGCATGTCCTCCTCGCGGTCGAGTGGCCTCCGAAAGACATGCGTGAATGGGCATGCCTTCGCTGAAGGTTGGGTGTCGGGCTGGCAACTCGGCACCATCGAAATCTACTGCCAATCATTAGCAGACTGGAGTTCCGCTGTGGCGACCCCTAACGTGGAAAAGCCAAGAAGACAAACATTTGTAATACCATACAGAAAACAAATGTTCATAACTCTTTAAACATAAGAGCTAGACTAAAAACGTAAACACGAAAGTTGTTCAGCAGACACTGACCTTTCCAACATGTTGATAGTATGTATGTAATTCATTATTAAATATTTGCCAAGGAATGCTGATATTGTGCATATTTTTTACCTCTTTTGTATAAAAAAATCACGATATCTTGATGAATGTACCATGTAGACCCATACAATTTGTAATTAATTTGTTTGCATGCATGTCAGCTTTAAAATGATACCTTAACCATTACTGTGTGATGCTCTGTTATGGTGATATTCTCAGAAATATGATCATTATTAGATTTCTCATAGTTGATAAATAAACAAAGCATAATATCTCATCACCTGTAACAGACAGAGACTACATATCAGCATACAAGTTGTGTGGCTCAATATCAGCTTCAAACCAATGCATTTGTGTCATCACCATGTTCCCTTGCAACTATATGGGCATAATAATGAGAAATATTGCAAATGCATAATATTCATAATCCTACATTGCTAAACAAACTGTGATATTTCTGCATGTGTACAGCATACAGACACAGTTCTTTTACCAGGTTATAAGGAGTAATACTGTCTTCAAAATGAGGTATTACTTGGGACCTTGGCATGCTGCCTTGCAAAGTTATTTAGCAAAATATGTAAACAATCATAATTTCCATAAACTAAGTCCAAAACAAACTTTGATATCTGCACATGTGTACAGATACAGTTTTTTACTATGTTGTAGTTATTAATACTGTCTTCAAAATGAGGTATTAATTAACACATTGACATGCTCCCTTGCAAAGTTTTTCTACCAAAATATGAACATAAATTCATAATTTTCATAACCTAAGTCCAAAACAAACTTTGATATCTGTATACATGTACAGCATACAGACACGGTTATTTTATCATGTTGTAAGGAATGATATTGTCTTCAAAATGAGGTATCCCTTGGCACGTGTACATGCTCCCTTGCAAATTTATTTACCAAAATATGAAAAAAATCATAATTTTCATAACCTAAGTCCTAAATAAAGTGTGATAGCTGTACATGTGTACAGAATACATAGTTATTTTATCATGTTGTAAGGACTAACACTGTCATCAAAAGGAGGTATAACTTGGCACAATTACATGCTCCCTAGCAAACTTATTTACCAAAATATGAAAGAAATCATAATTTCCATAACCAAAGTCCTAAACAAAATATGATATCTGTACATTTGGCCCGCATATAGACACACCTATTTTCCATCCTGTAACTACTAATACTGGCTTCAAAAGGAGGTATTACTTATGGTGATGACATGTTCCCTGATAAAGTTATTTAGCAAAATATGGAAAAATATCATAATTCTCAAAACCATGGTCCCAAACAAATTGTGATATCTAGACATATGTACAGCATACAGATACAGTTCTTCTTATATATTGCAAGTGCTAATACTGTCTTCAAAATGAGCTGTGACTTAGCATGCTGACGTGTTCCCTGACAAAGTTATTCACCAAATATTAAACAATGTCATAATTCTCATAACCAAAGTCCAAAGCATAATGTGCTCTCTGTACATTTGTCCAGCATGCAGACACATTCTTTTTCTATCATGTAACTAATACTGCTTTCAAAATGAGTTATTACTTACCCTGATGACATGCTCCCTGACAAAGTTATTTAGCACAATAGGAAAATAACTCCCTCAACCATAATTGTAATCAAACTTTGATATGTGTGCAGGATGGTTATTTACATTCTCCTGTACATGGTACCCTCTTCAAACACTTGTTCTTACTTAGGATGTTCACCATCTCCCTACCACAGTTATTTGTCAAAGTAGAAAAATATAATCTATATAACACAATGCATAATGAAACGGTTATCTGTACATGTGCACAGCATACAGATGGTTCTTTGACAATCAGAAAATTAAGTGTTACTCAGAACATGTAACAAGTTCCCTAGCAGTTCTTTTCCTGTGTCGTCAGTAGTGACAACAGTGTTCATAAAATATAACAATAGAGTTTCTTACCATACTGGTCCAACTTGGTCATGGCTATTGTCTATTCATTCTCACAAGCTGTCATAGCTGTCATTATGCCATTGTGGAGGTCAGTTAAGAATAACACAATGCCATCCTCAGTTAGGTGAACGCCATCACTTCGGAAAAGGTTGAACATCTTCTGCAGTGATGCTGTCATGGCAGATTGTTGATCCACCGACCCTGTGCATCAAGCCATGCAGAAACCCATTCTGTAAACATCTGGCCTTGTGCACTTCCCATTGAAAGTTTGTTGTTTTCCATATCTGGTGAGGAATTATATCAGACCACACAAAATGACAATGTGGCCACCACGACTGCAGTTGTTCAAAAATTGTTCTGATTTCAAATTGTAGCCTTCCGAGTGGATGAGTGATGACATCATTCCCTCCAATGTGCAGCACAAGACTGTCCAGCTCAGGGTAGATCAAACACTTCTCTTCCAACAACTGCAGGAGTCCACTCCAATGCATACCTTTTCTTGCAATCCAGTATACCTTCACACTATATGTAGAGAAGCTCAAGTTGTAGTGATTTTCACTTCTGGAGGCATGGCTGGCAGCCCAGTGACTGTAGGAATGGCCACACATCCACAGTCTTACTTGTCATTCTCCTGCTTGTGAAGCCATGTCACTGACACAAGGTTGGTGCACCTGCACAGGAATGAAATGCAAACAGATTACTACTGATGTTTGAGAAATGTATTGGAAGACTACACATATATGTATATCAATACCATTACCTGGTTAGCTCTTCCAAATCTTCACTCCTATCCACAGTGGCATTCTATTGATAAGGCACATAACCTTCAGTACCTACCTGTCAACCTCTAGAGCAAGAAATGATGACAAAGACAGTGGGACAGAGGATCAAAAATAGGGACCTAATTCTGTCTTGTGCATTCATCAATGTGATAATGACCTCTACTCAAACAGTGACAGCTGCTGAGAGTTTTACCTGAAATAATAATGACTCAATGCTATAGTGAAACTGCCCTTATTGTGAATGTGATAATGAGCTGCATGTCATCACTTGAAAGTTATGCATGCTCAGACACAGGTGATAATTGCTGCATATAGCCTTTTGAGTAGGCATTCACTGTAATTCATTAGAGATAGTATCTCATTATAACTCAGTAGAAATAATATAACACTTAGATACTACTGACCCCTTCCACTTCCCACCTAATTTCCACACAGGACTGACAAAACCAGGAAAAATGTCCAAAATATATGGTAGCTGCATGCTGGTAGCAGTCAGCAAGTAATGACCTTTACCTCACTCAGGCAACTACTGAGTATAAGCAGTAATACAAGCAGAAATGTCAAACTTGTCTGATTTATCTGTGTAAGACTTAGTAAAAAAATAATTATTCCAGTTATCTCACCTAACCATCCCAAAGGTTACAATAACACATAGCACTGTTTGTTATCCATCATTCCAACATTTCTTCAGATGTATTTATCATCAGTTTTCCTCAATACTGTATGTGCATATTGTTATCTGAGAATAAATGATACTTGAAAGCTGGATACATAAACAAAAATTATAATAACCATCACTGAACCCTTTGCTAAAGATAACCTATGCTTGTCACACTGTATCTGCACTACAACGTTCTAACAAAAAGATTAGCTAAAAGAACATGGCATGGCACCTTGCAGTAAGCCAGTGAATCAGTTGTCTGTGTTGTTTTTGCGTAAGTGCCAAAATGACACAGTAAACTGTTTTGTCCACCGATCCCTTCAGCAGTTTGACCATGTATGCACAAGCACTTCCCTGATACACAAATGAATTATTTCCCTACTGATATCTTCATTAGTACGTGTTATACACATGCCCCAAAAAGAAACATTCACCCACATGACACCTTCAGGAATATGTTGAGATATGCACAATCACCAAAATTAAATGTTTTGCCAAACAACCCATCAGTTGCACTCCCTACTATGTGCAACCACCAAATGAAGAAGTCACCCAAGCGATCCCTTGTATAAAATGTAGAAGCATGCACAAGTACCAGAATTAAATATTTCCCAAATGACCATCCAGTCACACTTCCTGCCATCTACATGCAGCATAATGAAACATACGCCCATTGTTTTGAATACCACAAAAGCTGGCCAGTCTGCCCCTTGAGTCATATGCCTCACTACCACTCTATCCACCAGTAAAAAAAAGAAAAAATGAAAAAAAAAAACCTCTCGTAAATGAATTGCAGCCAAAATATGCAGATTCATCACCCTATCTCCCAAGAGAGACCACTGTCATACTGATCACAAAGCACCCCATCATCTTAAAATCCAACTCATTATCAACAACCCATCTACATGCTGTGGGAATATAACCCACAGCCTTCTCCATCAAAACAAAAGCATGCTACCGGACGTGCTACTAACACTGGTTTAACTCTCTAAACACACAATAGTGATACCATTTGCTAAGCACAACAGTTAATTATTTTGGGTAGAGGATTCAGGTTCTTGTTTTCTGTAGCTAAGGTACAGGGCTTGAGCCCAAGCAAATTACTAACCAACTGCTAACCCTGACTAGAGCATTTCACTGCCTCTCACGCATACACCTCAACCTTTTAATGTAAGAAATCTGGACAAAGTCTAAAATAAATAGGAAAATATTATAAATAATTCTCTCATGAACTTAGAAAATTGCTAGAATAACAGGATTTGTGTTAGTATGCATTCTTCTAAAGGATATGAAGTCTAAACCTCAAATATCTGCCATTATTTAGCAACTTTAATGTTTTTATGAGGAAAAAATATGGGGCAAAAATCTGGACATTCAGCAAAAACCTGGGCAATTGAGGGGTATGCTACTTATCTCTTACACAGACACACACACACACACACACACACACACACACACACACACACACACACACACACACACACACACACACACACACACACTTTAGTGTAACCAATCAGCCAGCAAGTTTGGGGAGACTTAAAGAAAGTAGAACTACAAAGAGAAAATCATTAACAGACACAGAAAGAACACAAACTCCAGAGACATGGTGACTGGTAGTCAGGACTGAAACCTCAACACTGAAGCTATGACACATAGACTTTACCACTGTATTATTGTACTTTAGCTTGACAATACAAAATGTATTCTAGTTTTTCACTCTCTCATTGTATTTACGATGCAGACCATGCCCATGGGTGAAAAAGGTCCCTTGCATGAGTCGGTATAACTAATAACTACATTAATCAACACTGAATACCACAATGAACAAACTTGGAGGAGTAAACTTTTATTCTCTAGTTCAAATTTTTGGACACATTCCTAGTGTTGACTGCTTTCTCATGGAAACTACAGAATCCGTCAAGAAAAACATTTAAGCAGTCACCAAACATAAGGACAACAGCAGCCATCTAATATGACCATATTGCAGCATACTCCCATAACTGTAATCACTATTGTCTGCCCGCTCAATCAATTTAGGGGTAAATGGAGAGTTATCTGAGATACCCACAATGATAACCTGCAGCTAACCATCACAGCTGAAAGATGTGCACTTCTAAATTGTAGATGGACAGTGATAACCAGTAACAGAAAGCCACCAAAGTCATCATCTGGGATCAGTAAGCATGAAACCACATAAGCCAGGAAGCAGAAAAGAAAAGCATTCTAATATATAGCACCTTGGGCTCGTCAAAAAACAAGTATTTAACCTCAAGCTGCCACAGCAGACTGTAGTCACCAAACAGACTTATCAATACCTCAGTATTAAGGCCCACTGAAAATATCATGCAAAAATAGGTACAACTAAGTACGAGGATCAAAAACAAGGTTATTTTGGTAAATACCGTTCAGAATATTCAATAGGAAGATAAAAGGGTAAAGGATATTAACTTATATAGCAAGTCAAACAAAAACGTTAGCCATATCAGATAGCATCAGTTGTAGTCAGGCATTGATATCATTTTATTTACATGTGTGTGTGTGTGTGTGTGTGTGTGTGTGTGTGTGTGTGTGTGTGTGTGTGTGTGTGTGTGTGTGTGTGTGTGTGTGTGTGTGTGTGTGTGTGTGTGTGTGTGTGTGTGTGTGTGTGTGTGTGTGTGTGTGTGTGTGTGTGTGTGTACATGTGTGTGCACATATTTTGGCAACATTTGCTTGACTACCTCCCTCTCTCTCTCTCAGTACCCTGATGATACTATTCATTTTTACCATTCATTTTGCAACCTAGCAGTGGGGGAAGAGTCCTTCCATTCCAAGAGGAACCAGCCTTAACAGTGACAAATTTTACTATTAGATAGAGGAAGGTGGCAATATGGTGCCAAGAGGCCATTATCTACAAATGGCACAGACATTATTCTCATGTTCTACTTCCTGGTAAGGCAGTGATCTTGAATGTACAATACATACAGTGTCAGCCTTTTTGTATCATCATGCATTCATACTAATTTATATGTGATGACATCTTCCTGCACTTATCTTTATCCTACTGATTCTTGTATGTAGGAATAGCTTCTCATCTTCACTAGAAGGCACAACTGCAGCATAAATGCCTGATTCCCCTATTAGAATAGGAACTGCAACAAAATAAACCAACAGTAGAAAAAAGGATCAGTCCGGCCAAAGCATCCTTTTTGTGTTTATAAGTTTTTGTAATTTAATTCTGATTTCTGTGCTTTACAAAGCATTTTGTTGTTTCTTTGTAAAGACTTGGGTAATTATATCTTATAATACAAGATCTTCCCTAAATGCTACACAAGCAAGGTTGTTTACCATGACAGCTTCTTAATGTATCACTACAGTATCCTGTTACCATGCATAAAATACATTTGGTCAAAGAAAAGATATGACAGAGCAATAGCAATGTACAATCACAGTGGCAGAATGAAACAAGTCCCCATTTACTTATAGTTGTACCGCATGAAACAAATGTTTCTGATTAAAATGAATTCCACCTACACCATTAGCTAAAATATGTCCATTTTCTTCGCTCAGGTACACCTCCGGTTCTTCCTAAGCCTTGTAACAGCAGTAAAGGCAAAATAAACTTTTTGCTACTAACATCCATAAACAGTGCACCACCATCTTCCCTCACCAGGAAAAAGCTGTCAAACCTGTACCCTCACTCCTTTCACTGGCATGATGTCACTTGTACTCTCAATAGAGTCAGAACCGGAGGGGCCTTAGAATGCCCTGAAGCAATTTTCATCCAAAAAGTGAAATTCTGTAATGGGCATTGTAGGGAGCGGAACACACCACACCCCTTAACTTTTATAAAAAAAAACTGTAGGCTGCACAACAGTGGGGAAAGGAAGAAAGATTAAATTTAAAGTACCATTATGCATTACAGACATGAATTGTGGCTAACAAATCAATAGTTTGTTAAAAAAAATTTACTTTAAGAATGATGAAATTAGTACGAGTATACATGTGGGGTTGTATACAGTGTCCTGTATCCTGACTGCAGCCCAAGCTGTTGCATGGACATAAAATAAGGTTTGCCACTTTAGTTGCATTGAAGCAGTGCTACAGTAAGTGTTTGCAAAATATTTCCTGACTGCAGGGAGATCAGCATAAGAACTCATGTTAACTCAACAAAGAAATATCATATTTAAAAAAAGAAAGATTTTTATAAAAAAAAAAAAAAAAAAAAAAAAAACAAAGAACAGCAGGTACTGGTGCATTGGTACAGGCAAAAAAGATGCCCTGACCTTTAGAAATAAGCTAATCTGAATAAAGCAGAAGGTGGATAAGCAGGATGGCTGATGTTACAGGTGACATTCTACTTATATATTTTTTAAAGACTTGATGTGCACCAGAAGCCATAATGTAAGAAAGCATTTAGATTAGGCAGAATGTCTGCAAACCCCTTTGAAAATACATACGGGAGGCAACAGAAAATTGTGAAAACAGTGCCTACGGCTGGAATGACATCCAATAGCTTACCTGAATAAAAAAGAAGAAGCTGTTCCTTTGCGGGCCAAGCAGAAGGAAAAAAATATTACACTGGGAACCTCCTCATACAATACAACCAGACCTGTTATGCCAGTGGTGGCTTGGATTGCAAGAATCTGATTGGCTGCCACCACTTGCTTTATCAACAACATGAAATGCATATTTGAACTAAAAGTTTAATGTGACCAGCATGTAAAAACATGCTGTATCGTAACATATAAGGCAGATTACAAGTTCAGTTATGATTTCAGCATGATTTACATGAAACTCAGCAAATAATCAACACTACAGTTTACTGCTCTTGTTGAAGGCATTCTGGGGGGGGGGGGGGTAACAGCTTGCAATTCCTATCATCTCATGGCCCACTCGGATGTAAGCACAGAGGTGCCATTAGAAGGTACTCATGGTTAATGAGTTATAAAAAAGAATTTGCAGTCATATTTGGATATGTTACCAATACATGTAACTCCATATGAACTGCAGAAGGAGTCATTATTGGGCACATTGCAGGTGCTGCGAAGAGCACCACTGGCTGACAGCAAAGACTGTAACAATACTAATTTCATGATCTTTAATCGTACTTTGACTTAGGAATGGGGTCCATTCCCATCATGGTATTAGAAACCCAAAAGACATGAAGAAATTAAAAACTGTGAATTAATCCATATGTCACTAGATGGGTAGCCAAATGGAACACCAACAGAACACATACATTCAAAGTTGGGGATTTGACCTCTAGCAGCAGACCAGTTACCACTGGTGTACCATAAGGATCTGTGATGAGTCCCTTACTGTTTGGAATGTACTTCTCAGAAGTCCAGGGAAAAACAGATGGCCTGTAGCTTATCATGTTCATCGATGACTTCAAACTGGGTGCGACCACTGAGTCCCCCAATGATGTTGACATACATAAAAAGGGCTTACATAAACGAATGATTGGTGGCAAAGCCACACCATCAAAATAAATGCAAAATAATGCATCATTGTCCCTTTCAGCAAAGGGGAAGCCTCCTGCAAATTACAACATTAACAGTACCACCCTTAGCTCAAACTCTGTGGTGAGAGATTTGGGAACACAGGTTGGTAGCCACCGTAACTTTGATCACCATGTGTCCACAGTGGTAAGGAAGGCCTTCTATGTTGAACATCTCATAAGTAAGGGCATCACATTCATAGGTTCATAAGTAGGTACTAGGCTATTGGCCCTAGGGTCTATATAAGCTTAGCCAAAAAGATACCCTGGCTTTCACCACCCAGGAAAATTATTTTCCTGTGCCACTGGCTTTCACCACCCAGGAAAATTATTTTCCTGTGCCACTGTCAAGCAGAGCCACAGAAGTGATCCCCGGAGTGAATTTCCTATTGCCCATCCAATCATCAAGATTTTTCTTGAAGAGTGCTGATGAGGAGCTTTGTTTGATGTAGATAGGTAGTTTGTTCCAGAGTATGGGAAGTCTCTGGGAAAGGAATCATTCAGAGCTAAGGATGTTATAACTCCCCTGTACTTACCCCTCATCAGAGCACTAATAGAGTACAACACTCCATTCTGTATGTACCTCACCAGACACCTACAGCAACTGGAGAGACTTCAGCCTGCAACACATGACCTCCATGGACAGACTGAAGGCCCTGTCACTGTACTCTGCATCTTATAGGCTGCTGAGAGACATCTTTTGCCTGGCCTAAAGAGCAGTCTCAGACCCAGCCCTAATGGAAATGCTGCACATCTGCAAGTTTCAGGGACAATAGTCACTCACTCTAGGGATCTTAACCATGCTTGTGACATTAATGAAACATGCTAAGGGACAGGTATGTCTACCACAGATTTCCACTCTTTTGGAACAAATTCCCAATTCATAAAAACAGACCTCCTCAATGACTCTATTTAAGCATAACTTAGACAACTGGATGAGAGACCATAAATTTACCCAGGTGTATCACGCATGTCCCTGTTGGATAAGGCAGTAAGTGCTGATCATACACTTCCACTGCAAATATAGACCATGCAAGTTGATCAACAAGGGAACAATGGTATAACATGGCTAGAATTATAAAGGCCCTAGGGCCAATAGTCTAATAACCTCCTATGAACCTAAGGTGATGTCTGACTGGACTGCAGGCCTGTGTCTAATCCTGCCCTGGTGGGATGGTTGTATATGCAATAATCTGATATAGCTGATTATATCAGCATTGTCTGTTGAGCATGTATTGGTACATCAGCACTGCCTGTTGAGCATATGGTGGTAACAGTGTCCCACATGCTGGTGTAAATAATGTCAAGTAACAACTTTCTCACACACACACACACACACACACACACACACACACACACACACACACACACACACACACACACACACAACTGACTGTAGTAAGAATAGAAACCCTACCATTTTGAATACAGAGACTACAGAACACAATAGTTTATAGAAGAGCCACAGCACAAGACTTACTTTTACACGTCTGCAGGTCAACTTATAGTGGAAGACATGAGCAGGCCATGTGGGAGACAAAAGGTTGTGAGGTCTGCATGAAATGGATGCGTTGGCTTGTGCAAGTATTGAAAGACTAGCAAGCCATGCCATTGGAGAAGTAATTGCAGGATAGCACATTTATTCTGCTGAGTAGACATACACACGCACACAGTTGACTGCAGTGAGAACAGAACCCCTATCTAAGTACACAGACTATAGAACCCAGTACTCTACACAAGCACCACGGCACAAGTCTGACTTTTGCATTGCTGCAGGTCAACTTATAATGGATGATATCAGTAGTGTATGTTGGAGATAATAATGTGGGAGGCCTGTCCGAAATAGATGTGTAGGCAGGTGCAGGCACTAACATACTGGCAAGCCATGCTGTTTGAGAGGTAACTGTAGGATAGCACATCTATTCTACTTAGTAGAGACTCACGTGCACCCAGCACACACACCCAGTTGACTACAGTGAGAACAGAACCCCTACCTAAGTACACAGACTTTAGAACACAGTACTCTATGAACGCACCATGGCAAAAGTCTGCCTTTTGCATTGGTGCTGGTCAGCTTATAGTGGATAACATCAGTAGTGCATGTTGGAGAGAAGAAGGTGGGAGGCCTGTATGAAAGGGATGTTTAGTTTAGGCAGGGTCAAGTATCAAAATACTGTCAATTTATGGGATTGGGGCAGTAACTTCAGGATACATACTTGCTCTTCTGTCTGGACACACATGCAGACACAGACACACAAACACACACACACACACACACACACTTGCCTGCAGTGAGAAAAGAACCCTTATCTATCTAAATGCACAGACTACAGAACTCAGTATTTTATGCAAGCACCACATTTACATTGTTGCAGGCGAACATATGGTAGATGACATCAGCAGGCCATGTGGGGGACAACAGGTTGGGAGGCCTGCATAGGCACGTGGATTCATAGGTTCATATGAGGCCAGTAGCCTAACTGAACAGTATGTCCTAGGTGTATAGAAGCCTAGCTGCATAAAAACACAAGTGGCCTTATTGAGCATAGTTGGATGTTTGAGTTTAGCAGAGCAAGGTTGTCAGCACCTATCAAGCTCTGTCCATGAAGGAGCACACAATATTATATATTACACTTTGTAGTGTGGTTGATGTATGTGTATAAAAAATACTGCACCCCCCAAGGTTGTACTGTTTGGGGGTGGGGGGGGGCAACACATGCATGTATTGTGAATATATGATATATACTTAGAATGTGCCCTGAATTTGCATTGCTTTCACATGTAGTTTTACGTCATACAAAGGAAATGGACAGCAAACACCAATAAGAAAGCATCATTAAATACATTTCCATAGTGCAGTGGGCAGAGGATGTGTGCGATGGTCCACAAAGTGTACACCCATGTGAGTCACACCTGTTTAGGTGTAGGTAAGTGATGTACAAATGCAAACTGCATTGCTAATGTCAGTAAAAATAATACTGTATGGAGTATATTGTATTTGAACCTGGGACCATGTGTATGGCAGTCTTATACTTACAGCTGTTGTTGCAAGAATGTTGAGTAAACAGTTGTCTATTTTGTGCTCCATTGCTGTAAACTACAATGTCACAGCAGTAAAACAAAGGTTACACACTCTTTACTAGAACCCAGTACCATCTGTGCCCTAATCTGAGTGTTTCCAATGACCAAGGGCATTAATTGCATGTGCCTGGTTACTATTTTGGCCATCTGCTTTGTAGGTGGTCCACCACACTTTGTGCAAACCTGAAAAACTCAACCATAACTCCCTTCCACCGTTTGAGCTATGCAGGGCATTACAAAAATAGTTCAAAGAAAATAACAGAGGAATAATCAACAAAACCTTAGTAATGGACCCATATAAGTAAAATAAGTATCTCCTGTCACATGTTAGGGTACTTTTTGTACAAATCCACCAATATTTACTTCATTACTTCACCAAGTTAAGATTTACAAGGATATGCCATAATATTTTGAAATAATACATTTTTGGCTCAGGTCTTAACTTACAAATGCAGCAGCTGAGACAATTTTATTTCAGGCCTAGAATTTCCTTGTCTCTACCCCAGTGTTATAGAAGTATGCAGGAAAAAACAGAATGCAGGCTACATGGATGTTTATAGCTTTTTGTATAACTCCACAATGCTGAATATCACCTGCTTATGCTTTAATTAGCACATATGAAAACATCTGTTACTTTACTGAATATATCAACTCCTTTGGTGCCCATTAGTGCACAATGCACACCCATGTGTCTCTGTGCTCACAGACTCTGAAATAAGGTGAACACAGGTCATCTTATTACTTTTGTCCATGCCTGTGATATTGCACAAACATATAGCTCAAAAAGTGGAGGGAAGGTTGCAGACCCTGTAGTAAAACCCAGGACCTTCTCTACTCTAGCCATACACATGTTGCCATAGGAATAGTCATGTGATGAGCACCGAGAAACCTGCCATTCAGTGCTCCATTACCCACCATTGTGCTAATTGCTAAATCATGCAAACAAGGATGAAAGTAAAACAAAAACAAATTTTAACTTAATGTGGTCAGAAATTATACCTTTTAACAAATAATAAAGAGGATGACATAGACTTGTGAAGTGCTTACATGCACTTTTGCACTTCACAGACCTACATGTACACCTCTATAAGTGTAACCTGACACAAACCCCTGACGTCATTATTTCTGTTGCCATGAATTCAACACAAACACTGTGGAAATGCCTACATGAAGTGAACATCCCTACACAGTTACACAATTTTGTGATTCTGCAATTCTAATGAGTTTTGACCTCATTTGCATCTTCAGCATGCTGACATGCCTGAATCTATATGATTGGTAACGGTGTAGGCAGGGAAACTGAAGTGGAGCCTAATGTTGTACAGTCAAGGGAGGGTATTACTAAGGTATATATCTGCACAGAGGAATGCAGGTTTTTAATTCTTTGTTTCATGGGATTTACAACTTTAGCTGTATACATTAGTTATAAGTACACTGTTCATTTTTGTGTGGAGGTGCAAAGCTGCATTTATGTCATGGCACTTAAAAAGGAATTGTTGCTATTGTTAATATCATTTTCTAGTATCCAACATGTCTGATAATGTCTTAATGTGTGTGGGGTTACATGTTCGGGTCTGTTCTGTACAAATGTATGGAAATTTACTAGCTCTTGTTTCCATGCCGACTCCTTTGCATGACTGTATTTGGAAAAATTTAGAATACATGACCAACATGAGCACAGAGTCTACATGGTTGCTTTACAGCTTGTTGAATCACTCAGCCATGTTGATTTACTTAATTGGCATACAATTCATCTACCTATGCTGTAATTTGCATGCCAAAGAAGTTTCTGTGTTTGCACATGAGTGCGTGCTGCTATGTGAAGTTTAGTGAATCTAAAACTTTTCACAACCATGTGCACATCCCACCGCAATGTGCTCATAGTCAAAAATGGCCATGCAGGCTTTACTGAATCTCCTCCACTATGTAAACGTGAAAAATAAATTATCAGAATAAGATGTATAATTCATAGTACAACCTTTAATTGTTGGGATAACATTGAAATGTTGCTATTGAAATACCAATATTCTTAAAGTGTTAACTGTATAAGATTAACTTGATTCAATGTATTCCTATCATTGTATAACAGTATGTGAAGATACATTTCTTCCTTTCTGTATATATATTGCAATCATGTTAAATTCATAAAAGTTTTCTTAAAAAAAAGAACTGCTGCTATTGTCTGCCACGTTTATGCAGAGTTAAGTGACAAACAAATGTGATTCACTGTTTGAAAATAGTTATATGTGTATTGGTTCACCTTCCTTCACAAAAACACACTAAGAGATGAGTCGTGACCATCAGCACTTTGGACAGTACTGGGAGTAAGAAATACAGCTGTTGCCTAGCTTTCCTTATGGCAGTAGATGTAAGAGCAGTGAACACATGTTTAGAGCACATATGATACAGGGTTCAAATCCAGGTCGATCTAATTTTTTTACACATGACGTGAGGATGGCATTACATAAATAAATTTGATAATTCCTGTCATGTGAGAATCAATGATTACAATGAAATACTGTATAAAAATAAACATCAGTCAAAAGATTGGGTCTAGTTCACATTGTTGTAAGCCGACAATATCAAATACAATATTGTCGGCGCGACAATGTTACAAGTTCAGAACATCGCGCAGGTAAACGGAAATCTCCGTAAGGGGGATATTTCCATTTACCTCAATGTAGTGTGGTCTCAGAGTTGTTATATTTAAGTAGGGGGGTGTTGGGAGATGCATCCCCCCATGTGGGGGTGCAGGAGGCTTGCCTCCCTGGCTACGCTAGCTATTTTTTTTATTGATTTATTTATTTTTTTACGTTATTCAATATTTTACTTCTTAAGCCAATAAAGTTTAACCTTTATTGATTTGATGTAGCAAAATTTCAATAACGTGATATAGACACAAATGATCTATGTCAACAGCACACATATGCTTTGCATTTTTTTTTAAATCAGCAGTCTAAATAACTGTTCGGGTAAATGTTTCAAAGTACTGCCTTTACTCTGATTTAACTCTGTGTTCTCCTGATGCAGCAAATTTAAGCAGCATTGTGCAGAGGTAACTGCACTATTGGGGCTGATGCCATAGTACATGATGAACCATTTACCATTGCTCAGCATTGGTAGGTGATGCTAAACTCGGTGCAAATGCAGATGACAAAACCTGAAGGTCTTTATTAGCGGGCATCTCTACCATGTGTGTGGTGTATGATTTTATTTTTGACCAGATTAAAGGTGTGAAAATGTGGTAGATAGGAAAGTGGTGAGATGAGGAAGCAGCATTGTGCAGAGGTAACTGCACTATTGGGGCTGATGCCATAGTACATGATGAACCATTTACCATTGCTCAGCATTGGTAGGTGATGCTAAACTCGGTGCAAATGCAGATGACAAAACCTGAAGGTCTTTATTAGTGGGCATCTCTACCATGTGTGTGGTGTGTGATTTTATTTTTGACCAGATTAAAGGTGTGAAAATGTGGTAGATAGGAAAGTGGTGAGATGAGGGGCAACAGGTGGAAGAACAAATGGGAAGCAATATAAAACATTGCAGGATGGAAGTAGGAAAGAACCATAGCTCTCTACTTCTTCAACAGTGTAATATGGACTTTGATAGAAAATTTGATGGATTTGGACAATCACTACAACACAGATAGGTTAAAAGAAAGCAATCATATTGTATAGCCAATTAGACCAAATCAAATGTGCCATGAACATGCATGTGTGAAGTGGAGAACTATGCATGGGAGAAATTTTTTTGTGGAACAGGTGCCCATTTTTTATTTTATTTTAAAAAGACAGGAATGTTGAGCAAGAGATGTAGGAATGTCATGGTCAGGTAAGTTGGGTAGGTGATGAAGCAGGTGCAGACAAACAGGACAAACAAGACAGAGACAGGGATGGTGAGGGACACACTAGATTAGGGATACCATGATTGGGGATAGGGAGGAAAAATCAAAGGCACATACCTGTCAACCATGCAGACAATGAGAATCTAGTCCTCAACCTCAGACTGTCATCACTGCCCCATTTCTTGGCTTTCTGTTGGATTGTTTGATGGTTGGATTTTCTCTGCATTCCTATAAGCGACTTTTCCAGATGGCTGAAGTGTGCACCAGTGCTACATTCTAAGTTCTCATGCACCATGCATAGCATCTCCTGGTGGGTCACAAAATCCCCACCTCCACTAAAACTCCAGGAGGGTACGACTGCACCAGTTGCTGGGGTAATGCTATCTGATGTTAAGACCCCAGGTAGTGCAGGGGCTGCAAAGGCACTGCTACCAGTTTGCATCGCAGATATTCTGGGTGTTGGCTCAGCAGCCATTGGAGGGGTGGCAGATTGAGCCACAGCAGATGGCCTACTTCCCTGTGCTTGAAATAATTTTGCTGGTTATCAGAAACTTATGACATCAGAATGGGGTGATCACACATAAAAAGAGAGAGAGAGAAGAGAAGTAGGGTAAGAAAAAAAAAGAAAAAAGATAATTAAAACCATTATAAGTCACATACAATAATTTAGTACAATAAAGATATATGTTTACTGTTACATTAAATATACATTTTAAAAATCCAAAATAGGATTGAGAATCATTCCAAATAAACATTGCAATATGTGTATATTGTACATATGCTCATAGGTTCATAGGTTCATAGGTTGGTACTAGGCTATCAGCCCTAGGGCCTATACAAGCCTAGCCATAACAATTCTCTGACTATTTCTTCCCATGCTATTTACTTCCCTGGACCCCTGTCTAGCAGGGTGACTGACGTGATCCCCAGGGTGAATTTCCTTTCTCCCATCCAATCGTCAAGGTTCCTTTTGAAGAAGACCAAAGAGGCACTCTGCTTGACATGTATGGGCAATCTATTCCAGAGTCTGGGGAGTCTCTGGGTCAGGAACCTATCCCTCCAGAATGTTTTGTTTATTGTGATGACAAGGTTTAGATCCCTGGAGCGTGTGGCTCTGAGGGATTGGGATTTCTTTAAGTGTAGCATGTCCAACAGCTCTGGGTTTGACATGGCCTTGTATGCAAAGATTGCCTCTGAGTAGACGATATGTGACAGAGTATAGCTGGAGTTTTTTAAGGCGGTCAGCGTAGGGCATCTGCTTTAGGCCTGTGATTCTTTTAGTGAAGTATTTCTGTGGCCTTTCCAGTTTTAAAATAATTCAGCTTACATTAACAACATTGCATCTATGCCAAATTTGTTGAAATTATTATTACATTTTTTAGTATGTATTTGTTACTTGTGGGACTTGAATCCAAACATCTGAATACAGTATTACACTTGACTCCTACAATTATCTTGAGCTACAGAATAAAGCATGCATGATTGCTTTTACAGCTAAAATATGCATGGCTAATTTGCTACTGATGTATGCAAGAGCAATAATTTTAATAAAATGATGTTAATTTATGCTGCATACATACCCCTTGTGTCACTGAGGGCTGTATTCAATAAAGGCTACAGGGTGTGCTAAGACCATGTGGCTGTTTTGTATTCAGTAAGCAGCTCTACAGACCATGTAGAGCTGTGCAAACATGGTATATATTTTGGTATGCTATTTACTGCATAAGCAGTTAATTGCATGCTAATCAACCAATCTAAGATGAAGGATCTATTAAACAAGCTATAAAGTAATCATTTAGACTCAGTGCAGGTTTACCTGCAAATTCCAAATCATATTGGAATACAGCCATGGAAGCTACTCTACATGGTAACAATGTTAGGGGCTGCATTTACTCAAATATCTATCTATCTGTATTATACTTTACATATATATATATATTTATATATATATATATATATATATATATTTATATATATATATATATATAAATATATATATATATATATATATATATATATATATACATGTATATATATATATATATATATATATATATATATATATATATATATATATATATGTATATGTGTGTGTGTGTGTGTGTGTGTGTGTGTGCAACAGGTCCAAGTATATCCCGCTGCTGCTGCTGTTATTAAACCTCAGCCAAGAAGGAGAATGGTGTTTAGACCTGGTTTAAATTTTCATGGTCTGCATGAGGTGGAAATTGTAAAATTTTACAGGGTGGATAGAGATACAACTCAACTGACAGCAATAGCAGACCAAGAGGAATCAATACCAGTGTAGACTAACGAATATGTAGAACTTAGAATATTAGCTACAGCTACCTTCCAGACACCAGAGGGGATATGCTGGTGGTGTCACAGGCATCGGCATCCAGAATTTTACATCACTTCTTGAAAGCTATGCTAAAGCATGCCTATGATTACATACATTTTCCCTGTACACCAGAGAACAGAGCTACAACTATGCAGGATTTAAACCCTGTAGCACACTAACCTGAAGTCTTGGGTGCCATAGACTGCACACACATTGCAATTAAAGCACTACCTGGGGAAAAGGGAAGGGTGTATATAAACAGAAAGGACTTACACTCCATTAACTGTCAGGTTACCAATATCTGGCACAACTCTTAAATCTATTGGATGTTTTCAAGGTTGGAGAGCCCACATGGTCAATAACTGGGGGATAAAGTTTATGCACTCTAATGTTGGCTGATGACACCCATTAGAAATAAACACACACACACCAAAGAACACTATAATGAGGCACATGGTCAAACAAGAAATATTATAGAGCATATGTTGGGGCTGTTGAAGCCATGGATCCAGTGCCTAGATACATCTGGTGAAGCCCTGCAGTAAAATCCCCATACTAGTGCTGAAAATTTGACTGTCTGTGCCTTCCTTCACAATATTATTCTGAGAAAACAGCTTCAGCTGGAACACCAAGGAGAAGGGAAAGATAGCCCACTACCACTTGCAAGGTCACCATAGCCACATGTAGGTGAAGAGTCAGAGGGGGAACCACCAGCCGCTGTGGATGTCCTTAGATGTAGGCATGCACAAGATCCCTTGCCCTAGCCATGAGGCAATGGATAACATACACATTCACTACTGAGGAGGTAAAACCTTTATCCTATACACATAAATACAGTAACATTGATGCCAGGCAATGCTCATAACCTTTACTTACATGTAATGTCTGTGTACTGCTACACAGAGTCAGCCCTAAATTAAAACTCTCCTAACTGTGGGACTACCAAGGTAAGTGTTGAACCTAGAATAGGAAAATAAATGGCTAAGAACACAAAGGCATATCTTTGCATACTGTTATTTGCTAATGTAACTAAGTAGAAGGGGGATGATTTTTTACAGCAATGACATCTATATGTGACAAAAATGACTTGTGTCAATAGATGTGTTGTCTATCAACTAATGGGCCTCATGCATTAAAGGTTCATACATTACAAAAACTTGTAAGAAAGCAGTATAATTTCCAAAAGAGCATCACAACACATATATTAAGAACTCAGTCAGCTATGCACCTTGGGCATCAAACAAAATACTTATGTATTCCTGAATCCAAAAGATAGAAAATCAAGGCTATTGCACAGTTATCAACATTTGTAAAGGGTATTGTTTGAGGGGCAGGAGGCAACAGCAACACAGAGGGCAGTGAAAGTGTGTGAGTAAGAAAGACAGGCAGGCAGACATTTTGATAATGTGTCAAATGGCCACTGAGACAGATCGAAATGTATGGCTCACGAATGACCCATGTAACTGTTATGTGTGTGTGTCTGTATGGGCATTGAAGGTGAAACAAGTGTTTGAGCATCTGTAAGAACACAACCAGCCTCCCAATGGGAGCATGATCAGGCAAGTCCATGCTGGCTAACATCAGGTGATGATGCTGACCTATACCCATGTGGATGCCATCTCCCTCACAGCAGATGTTTCATCACAGGCAGTGTCCATTTCATCATGTCATTCATCTGATCCATTGAACCATCCACATGGCAGAGGCAGTCACGCATGTCAGCCTGTACAACATCTGCAACCCTGTGTCCTCAAAGGCCCTATTGAAATGTGCCTGCACCTCCATAATGGCTCTGAACATATGTTGAGTGACACGTAATGACACACCAGGATCAGGTGAATGGTGGACAACAGGCCTCCTCTGAACACCCCTAACAACTCTCCTGTGTGGCACCTCACCCACACTTTGGCTACAGCTACTTCAACTGGCACTGAAGCCACAGTAACTGCACAACCCTGATTCAGTGTGTCACCCTCCACCTGTCCAATACTTGAGGGCTCACTGGCATAGGTATGCATAGGCCTACTGGCTGTGTCTTATGGAAATACAGGGTATGGCGGAATGTCAACCTTGGTGTCAGATTTCACATCTGCACCCCCTGACTGTGCCCTTGTTTGGTCAACATCATTAGCAGAGTCTGCCAAATACTCTGTCATCAGGTGGCAAGAGTCTTAAAATTCCACTGTCAGGATCACCTGTAATAATAAGCAACAAACATAGGAACAACATTAAAATTAATACCTACACTAAAATGTAATATTATGATAACAAACTAACACTGGTGTCAGTATCACAGATGGTACAGCAATACACACACTCATGACACACCTTGCATATATGGATACATGCATATTACTGAGAAATGGTTATCAATAATGTTTGTCTTACCATGTCAGCCTGTGCCCTCTCAAAGGCAAAACATACAGCCTCCATGGGATGTGATAACATCCCAGGCTGCATCCTACATGAACTTAGGCAGAAACATGCAGCACCATTAGGCACCCTATTCAACCAAAGCCTGTGCACTGGCTTTGTCCGGGCTGAGTGGAGGACATTCACTTTCATCCCTTTGCACAAAGGTGGAGTGTCCACCGATCGAGGAAATTATAAACCCATCATCATAACTAGCCTGATCTGCAAGGCCATGGAATGGATTATCATGAACTTAATTAACAAGGACATTGGCAACTTCAAACACTCTCTACCACACAGTTTCCTTTCATCATGGGGAGGTCATGCCTGTTAAACTTGGCTAACTTCTTTGAGACAGTCACCAAAGCCATGGACAAGGGGATGATGGTGCAGACTATCTATCTTTACCTGGCCAAAGCCCTCAATTCTATTCCCCACTCAAGTATAATAGATAAACTCTCTCAACTAGGCACCGGATGGGTAGCAAACTGGCTTAGTGATAGAACCCACCTAGTACAAATAGGGGAAGCCACCTCAAGCAGTAGACCCCTAACAAGCAGCTTACCCCAGGAATCAGTCTTGAGGCCTTTGTTGTTTGGGTTATACTTTTCTGAAGTACAGGCTAAAACCAATGGGCTATGGCTGACCAAGTTTGCAGATGACTGCAAGCTGGGTGCTGTCATCAATTCCCCTAGTGATGTGGACATCTTCCAAGAAGGTCTCACCCAAATAAACGACTGATGCCAGAAACATGGCCTCAAACTGAATGGCACAAAATGCATCATCATCCCATTTGGGAAAGAGATGTCACCACAAATTATCACTCTGATAACAATGCCTAAGCAA